>NC_090447.1:744268998-744578771 GCF_031143425.1 Pleurodeles waltl | reverse complement strand
ACCCCACGTATGTCGTTGGCATCGTGATCAGCAAGATGACGTTGCAGTCATATATAGGCGCTACCTCTGTACTCTGACGTCAGTTCTTTTCTTTCCACACCAGTCTACGTGTAGATCCAGAGAAGAGCTTACCCTTAGTTGTTTTTTGACTGACTTCGACCATTTTGACGATTTCTTTGACATTTTTTGGTGCATCGAGGATGTCATGTAAGACTGATTTCAAGCCGTGTGACTCCTGTCACTGCATGATGTCGGTGATGGATCTGCACCTCGTGTGTTTGTGGTGCCTGCAGCACAACCACAACTGGAAGTCGTGCTCCGAGTGCCGGGCCATGAACCCAAAAGCTTTGAGAGAGTTGTCCCTGAAGCTCATGGCAGCCTGGCACTTGACTCCGTGTCACTCCCGGTCTCGATCGAGAGGAAGTTCATGAGACTGCTCACGGAGCCACCACCACTATTCTTCGTACCACTCGAAGTCCTCTGGACATTCAGGTCACAAGAAGAAGAAGAAGTAGAAGAAGAACAAACGTTCTTCGACTTTGCCCCTTCGCTCGGACGATGCAGCGCAGGATGATCGTTGACACTCTAGGCCTCTGTCTTCAGAGCCTGTTTGTGGGTTGACTCTGCGCATTCCAGAAATTCAGGGAACCAGAGCCATCACTGTGCAGCACAAAGAATTCTACAATGCCATGCGCCTCATTTTTGGGCAGACCGGCTCCCTGTGACGCCCTCTGGCCCAGTGGGGTTGGAGCAGGCCCCCTCAGGTTCCACGCTGGTGGCTTCATCTCCAGCTCTATGGGGTCCCTTGGGGTCCGTTGTCTGATCCGTAGTGATGCCGGTCATGCCAGCATGACCTTCCTCAGCACTGGTAAAGATGTTGATGTTTCTGACGTTGGTTGGGCCCACGATTGACGTCAAAGCCATACTTATAGCCAACTCCAGCCCGGAGTTGGACTGACGTCGCTCAACGCCAGTTCAGTATTCGATGGGGCATACATTCCCCAGGTTGGATCCTGACCCTTACTCTTATGGGTATGGGTAAGGGGAAAGTGTGGCGGGGTCACTGGACCCTTTAGAATTCCAGCTGGAAGACCCTGAAATAGACTGGGCACTGGAATTGGGCAAAGCTAGTGGTCTGGATACCTCTCCTGGCGCTGGCATGCGTTCTCCCCCCACTGCAGCTACGGAGGAGAAAGCATTGTATTCTAAGGTGGTAAGGAGGGGGACTGAGGTCCTCGTCCTTGAGCTACCTGCTGTGCCAGTTAAGACTAACCTCCTGACTGAGGTGCTTCAGCTTGGAGCTTCAACAATGAACCCCTTTTACCTTTTAATGAAGCCCTCACGGAAGTCCTACTGGGTACCACATCCAGGGCCAGCACAAGGGCTCCTGTGAACAGGACAATCGCCTGCCACCATCGGCCTGTACCGAAGGACCCTAAGTCCCTATGCCTGAGAGTCTTGTCATCCAGGCTTTTTCTTCATCTGGCACACATTCCTATTCTCACTCCCAGATAGGGAATCAAAGAGACTGGATCAACTTGGGGAGAAAATGTTCTCTTCTTCCAGTCTGGCATTACGGTCTGTGAACACTGCATGCCTTTTGGGCTGCCATTCCCATACTGTATGAGATACAGTCGCGTAGGTGCTGCCGCAGATCCCGGAGGAGCCCTAGACTTCTCTCCCAAGCAGTTGCTGACGGGAGGGATGCAGCCAAGTTCCCCATACATTGTGGGTTGGGCACGACCGACTCACTGGGCAGATCGGTTGTGTCGACTGTGGCCCTACGGATCCACGTCTGGTTGAGGACATCTGACTTTTTGGGGGATGTCCAACAATCACTCATGGACATGACCTTCGATGGCACCTGTCTCTTTGGAGACAAAGCGGATTCGGCGCTCAAGTGCTTTAAGGAGTCCTGTGCTACAGCTTGGTCTTTTGGCCTCACAGCCACTCCACACCTCCCACAGTCTGCTTTTCACCCCTTTCATGGCTACAGAAGGGGCACTGAACCATGTCCATTCCCCTCAAGTCACCGAGCCGTGCATGCTGCATAGCCGTTGATGCGGGATCCCACATGCTTATGGATCAGAGAGCCAGTGGTCTGCCCAGTCTACCACCTCCCCCATTGCAGCCTCCAAACCTTCCTAGTCTGTCGCCATCACCTGCCCCAGTGGTAATCCATCACAACATACAGGTGGGTTTGGCAAATAGTCGAAAGGGGCTACTCCCTCCCCGTAGAGAGTGCCCCTTCTGGCATGCCACCATCCTATAAGGGAAGGATGGAGGATCACTTGGCACTTCTCCACCAGGAGGTTATAACTCTCTTGGCCAAGGGAGCCATAGAGAGGGTCCCTGTGACAGAAGTAGGTCCTGGTTGTTATTCTCATTACTTTCTAGGGCCCAAAAAGGACCAGGGCCTTCGTCCTATGCTTGACCTCTGGGCCCTCATTCTCTTCTCAGGAAGGAGAAGTTCAAAATGCTCACTCTGGCTCAAGTCCTTTCTGCCTTGGATGGTAGCTTTGAACTTGCAGGACACCTATTTTCATATTCTCGACCTGCCTGCCACTGACGTTACTTGTGATTTGTGGTGGGTCATGAGCACTTTCATTTCACTGTGCTCCCCTTTGGCCTTACCAGTGCCCCTCGTGTGTTCCTGAAAGTGATGGCGGTGGTTGCAGCTTATGTGCACAGGCTAGGAGTTTCAGTCTTCCCCTACCTCAAAGTTGGCTATCGAAGGTGAGCTTGCCCCAGGCTGTTGTTTCCCAACTCCAGACTAAAATGAACCTCCTGGAGTTGCTGGGGTTCACTATTACCATGCAGAAGTCACACCTGACTCCCTCTTAGACGCTCCCTTTCATCTGAGCTATTCTGGACACACCGCAGTTTTGGGCCTGTCCTCCCAAAAAGCGAGTCAAGGATATTCAGGCTGTGGTACCAATGTTTCGGTCTCTATCCTGGGTTTCGGTGAGAATGGCTCTGAGGATGCTGGGCCTCATAGCTTCCTGCATCCTGCTGGTGACACATGCCTGATGGCATATATGGGCTCTGCAGTGGGGCCTGAAGTTCCAGTAGGTGCAGCACAGGGGAATCTCTCCAGCATGGAGGGAACTGCGCAAGATATGTAGAGGTGACTTTCAAATCGAAATTGAGCAGAGATCTAACAGTGATGACAGATGAGACACTCCTGGGATAGGGCGGACAAATAAGGGAGGCAAATATAAGAGGTGTCTGGTCTCTGGTGGAGTCAGAGCTTCACATCAACGTTCCGGAGCTCAGGGCGATCAGACTTGCATTGAAAGCATTCCTTCCCTCTCTCAAAGGGAAGGTAGTGCAGGTGTTGGCAGACAACACCATCGCCATGTGGTTCTGCAACAAGCAGAGTGGAGTGGGAACGTGGACCCTTTGTCAAGACGATGTGCACCTCTGGACATGGCTGGAACGTCAGGGCATATCTCTGGTTGTCCAACATCTGGCAGGCTCTCCGAAAGCCAGAGCAGACGAACTCAGCCGTTGGTGCATGGTCAATCATGAATGGCATCTCCATGGGGAGGTGGTACAAGGTTTCTTTCAGCAGTGTAGAGAGCTTTGGTTAGATCTGTTTGCCTCTGCAGCAAACGTGCAATGTCAGCTGTTTTGCACTTTGGAGTTTCCAAGGCGGAACTTGCTTGCCGATGCTTTTTGTCTTGAGTGGAACTCCAGCCTCCTATACGCCTTATCGCCAGTAGCACGTCTGCCCAGAGTTCTGAAGAAGATAAGTACAACTGGCCCCAAGTAATCCTGGTGGCTCCGGACTCGGCACAAAGGGTATGGTATCCCTATCTAAGCATGGCCAGAAGCCCCTTCTGGAGGATCTTCAGCAGGGTATGGTTCTCCACCCAAACCTGTCCAGTCTCCGCTTTCTTGAGTGGAGACTGAGCAGTGGCTGTTGATAGTTTTTGACCTTCTGCCTGAAGTCTTTAATGTTAGCTTGCCAGCCAGGCATCCCTCTACCAAATGTTATACACCTGTTATTGGAACAAATTTGTGGCCTGGTGTACTCAACAAATCTGTTGATCCCCTTTCTGCACCTCTGTCTGAGGTTCTACTGTTCATCCTCTCTCTCTCTTGCCCAGCAGTGCTCTGCTTTGGGCACCCTCAAAGGCTACCTATCTGCCATCTCTGCCCTCCTCAAGACTTCCAGATCAACCCTCCTTGTTCAAATCTCCCATCGCTGGGAGGTTTCTTAAGGGACTCACTCACATGTAAATACCTACCCCATTTTAGTGCCACAGTGGGATTTGAACCTGGTACTTACATACCTTATCTGTTCTCCAAGCTCTTTCTTCGAAGCCACCATTTCTATCTGTCCATCCTGACAAAGTGGTGCTTAATAACAGGGCCTCCTTCCTCCCTAAAGTGGTCACACCCTTTCTTGTAGGCCCATCTATTACTTTGCCAACTTTTTACGCACACCCACATCCCGCTCATGAAGAGAGACTCCACCCTCTGAATCCAAAACAATATTTGCCATTCTACCTCAACCGAACAAAAGATTTCAAGGTGGACGATCAGCTCCTTGTAGGTTATGTGGGTGTGAAGAAAGGACCATTTCTTGATGGGTTGTCCTCTGCATCAAGATGTGCTACGCTTTGGTAAAGAAGTAACCCTTTGAAGGTTTGCCTGCTCATTCCACCAGAGCAACTGCTGTAACCACAGCATTGGCACGTGGAGTTCCGGCCCTGGACATCTACCAGGTAGCAATGTGGGTGTCTGTGCACACATTCACAAAGCACTACTGAATGGACAGTCAGGTCCACAGAGACAGCTACTTTGGCCATTCGGTCATGCAGGACTTTTAAGTCTGAACTTGGTTCACAGCCCACCGCCGAGGATGGTATTGCTTGGGTATCTTTTCTAACGTAAGGAATCTGCATCTAGAAGTCTGTAGCAGATTGACAAGTTACTTATCTTCAGTAATGAATTATCTGGTAGAGACATATTCTAGTTGCAGATTCCTTACCGACCCACCCTCCCTCCCTGCTTTGCAAACTGATTTCTAGGGACAAAAATGATTGCTGCTACTCACAGCAGTGACCCACATGCTCTACTTGCACCAGTGTCAATAGCTAACCACTTACCCACTCAGCCTAATGAAAGGCCATGACCCCACATGCTAGGAGCCAAGCCCAAGGCTGGAATGTGCCCACTCCATCTAGTGAGCTATTTGAAATATGTAATGCCCCATTTTAAAACTTTAGTCTTGAACTAATTTCAGTCATAATAAGGTGACCGTAATTACCGCCACAGCTGTGAGGTCCCCACAGGTTATGTCTTAAGATACAAATCGCTTCCAGTCACTTTGCTTTTTTGCATATTTTATGGTGGGAATCTCCTATTACAGCTATAATGTCTATACATGTGCTGTACTATGTAGATAATAGTGGACGTTGCTGACTTTTCCTCCCTGACACTATGTTCATCAATGTACATGGCACTTCCTTATTTGAGTGCTAAGAAGGCATTTGTTTATTTACTATGGACAGTTTGCTCCGCTGTGTTAGCAGTGGGGATAACTTGTTTTATGCTGGTCATCATTTTAATTTTTATTCATCCTGATACCTTTCTGGTTACCCCTTAACAATTTCTTTCCATTTTCTATTCCCTTTACTTCCAGTCTGTGGGTAGATACACTGTGGTGGCGGATTACGAGAGAGGATGTTCAGATGAGCTGCTTGTAAGGAGTGGAGATGTTGTAGAGTTGGTCCATGAAGACGAGGAAGGTGTTTGGTATGTAAAGTGTGCAGCTTCTGTGAATTGCAGTTTTTTTCCTGATGTCTTTTTCCATGTCTGGATAAGATAATTGGCCTGACTCTGTTATTGGTTTCTGTGACAGGTATATCAAGAACCTGAGTACCAGCAAAGAAGGATGGGTTCCAGTAAGCAACCTGTTGACACTTCTGGACACCTCCCAATCAGCACACTCATTAAACAGCTCTGGTAAGAACACTGTAACATGTCTCTTGTGGTCCTGCTTAGGTTTTCTACTGGATCTGTTGAGAGTCGGTGAGAGAAATTGCTTGTTACCTCTTGTTTGCAATGAGTTTCTAATTTTGGCTCTCATTTCACATTCTAGAATCAGGAACTGTTTCAAGCACTTTGAGCAACTCGTCCAGCTGCAGTGAAAGCTGTAATGTCAGCATTGCCAGCTTTTCAGACATTAAAGACTGAAATGTAGTCGGAAGATGCTGAACTTTCTCAAGGCCCTGGACTACTTAACAGCAGCAGACAGCTGACCTGATGTATGTTCTCTTGTTTCTCTTGAAACCTCTAGTCGCATTCTAGTCACAGCAACCCTTACAAGAGAACAAGGAACCCTTGAGTGTAAAGTACAAGACTGACAGGGCCTCTGCAATGCACTTGTTTGTGCTTGAAAGCACAAAGACTCCATCCATCTCAAGTTCCTACAAACAAAGGAGAGATGTTACTATTGAGGAAACCCTGCCACAGTGATATCCCACAGCACCATAAAGTTCTAGAAGAATAACTCAAGATAACAATCCCAATCCAGCATATATTTTTAACAGTAGGTTTGGTGATCAACTAAATATGTTTACACTGACTGGTTACTTTGAAAACATGCTCTACGTTTGCCGAATGCCATGCTTGGTCTGTGATATCTGATGACATTACTGTGAGAGTGAGGTTTCCATCCCAGTTATTTTTCCACAATTTTCTTACCTGGCATCTTGCTTTCTGCTGTTCATAGCAATTAGTGTGTGTAATGGTACATAATAGTTCCAGAAATACGCAAGAGGCTGCAACAGTTTGGGAAATACAATTTGTAACTTTTGCAATGTTTTTAATAAATTTACTGTGGCCATTTTGTATGATGTGGAGGCCTCTAGGTAGTCCTTTTCAGAGAATCACTGTGTTTATATTCAATAGCATAGCACTCTTATAACAGCTATGATTCAGTTTATTTTCTGAGAAAAAGCACTGAAAGATGTCTCAACTGAAATAGGTATATGATGTCTTAGCAATACAATTTTGAACTGTCACACTACCAAGTTTAGACTGGCCAATCTGTTAATTTAATCCCCTGGCAAGGGGCTGGGGTCTATAGATGATGCCTTTTTATTAAAAGCATACATTTGTTTTGCCAACCTATTCAAGCCCCTAAAGGAATACCCATGGATTTTATTAGTTATATTTATTTTACAGACGTGTATTTTTGTGTTTTCTTTTTCTTTTTTATTATATGAAGTTTATCAAGAAAAAGTTTGCTTAGTCTCTGTTGTAAATCACACAAAGACTACTTTCCTTTCATGTGGAATTAAAACATTAGCCAGATTTGAATTGTACAGTTACAATAATGTTAATAGAAAACATATCCTTAAACGTAAAGCCGACCTGGAAGAAAATACATGTGCAAAATATTGATATTTTTACGGTTGATCTCACAATCATACCTAATATTTTTGTAAGTACAACTTTAAATGTAGAATATATATAATTGGGAAACACATATATTGAGAGCAATCAAATGTTACTGGTGATCAGACAGTGGGAACAATTGATGAGTAAACTGACTGCAAGCCCTACTGCAATACAAAGTTTAGTCAGGGATTTGCCATGTCATTGCCAGTGTACTTAGATAGATTACAATTGTCTTAAATGTGCTCATAAAGTGGGAAAGTTGCGGTTAGAGGTTTCTACCTCTAAAAACGAAGGATAATGACACAACAGTTTGCACAGCTGCTGGCTTATCTTCTGTGCTGTAAGTTATTTGTAAATGATTTGTAAAATATTTGACAGTACTTGAAACTTTTGTTCAGAAACTGGAAACATGTTCATATGACTGTCTTATCGCATAGTCTATTCCATTATTTTTGTGATTTGATCTATGTGTCGTTGCACTTTATATAACACATTTCAACCACTGTTTTCTTTTGTACTGCCCATGTAAATGATACCTAATTTCAGAATTCTTTATTGTATGTATAAAAAGCTTGACAAATACATTTCAGCATCTCTTCTTTGCTTGTATCGTTTGCCTTTTATGCATTACTTTCACATGCTGGACAGGTGCAGTGCAGAATTCTTTCCCTATGATGAAAAATGAGGCCAACCCAAGTGTACAGGAAAGATATTTGTCTCTTTAGCTCGGCACCCCAGATGTTATACAGTGTATGTATGGTTGCGTTTCAGGATCACTAGTTGTTTTCAACCTTACAGATTAGAGGGTGTAGTAGAACCCGTTCTAGTGATGCATTTATTCACTGTGAGCCCCTGATATGGATGATGCACTCTGGAGAGCCTATTCTCAAATTGTGTTGGTTGTTTCTGTTTACTAGTTTCATTCCATAAGAATCAGGTCTCCAATGCAATGTTACACTGAATAAATGAAGAAAATCACATCCCAGTGGAATGGGGGTGGCAGACAGGGTATGAAATCTCTTTCCTCCTATAATGCATTATCCATCTTCTACCCATGGCACAGGGATCAAGCATTTCAAGAATAGCTTGAACTTACTGCCCTGTTTGATTGGGTTCTTGTGGACAATAGCCAGTACAGGGTGTGTTAACCCATGCTCAAGAGAAGGTATCTTACACAAGCAAGTATATTTGTGTCTAGATTTTTGTAATATTACACCCATCCTCACGCTGTACCATAAGTAAGCAAAAAAATAATGTAGCTCATGCACTGGAGGAATGGCCTTGTACCATCACCACTATTTTCACATATTTTAATTCTACAGTGGGTGCCATAACAAAGGAAATATCCACTGTTTAGGAACAATTGGGAAATATCCACTGTGGAGGAAAAATTGGGTATAGGTTTGCGTGATCACACTTGCAACAATGACACTATAGGAACTATAAACAAAGAAGTTGCTTTGAGTAAGGGCAGCCATGGCACCGCTGGCTATCAGATAGCTAATACTCAAACCATTAAGACCATAGCACATGCTAACGTGCCACAGAATCCTAGCTATTATCAATACTGAATAGTGGATTTAGTGCTAGAGGACGATGGATCGAAGAAACATAGGTTTGAGGGGATCTCACCAATGGGAGGTGTGAGGACCATCAATAACAACAACTATCAATATTATAAAGTTTCAGTCAATAACTACACCAGTTTAATAATTGAAAGTCATGGATTTATTTCCCTATATTAACGCTAGTGTCACGAAAATAACTCTCAAACACAAATGATAAGCATATAAGATCAATAGCGGCTGGTTAAAACGACTTATATATCTCAATCTAATTAATACAATTAAACAAATGAACTGGTAAAAATGGCAAAGTATACATTAGTTCAGCATCAAATGATCTCAGGACAAATCATGAGCATATCAAGATTAATTCCCTAACTAACCACAAATTAGCATTACATGTTGGGCTTAATGTGAAAAGAATTTAGTAACAATAATTTAGAAAACTCTTAACTTGATTATGATATATAGAAAAACTATTAATGTGCAGCAATACAATCATTAGTTGCAGCTGGTACCTGGAAAGCAAGAGAGACACAATTCACATTTAATAGCATACATTACCACAATAGTAGTAACTGCAAATGATCAGCTTCAGCTTGAGGACACCATCAGCTATCTCATCAGAAGATTTGGGCCTAACCACAGCTAGTCTCCAACTTCGTTTGCTCTAGAAGAATAGCATTGGATGACGAATGACGTACCGCCTCTCTAATCATTCTACACAGATTGTTATACTAAAATCAAATCAACTCCTGATTGGTCAGTCTATGGGCTGGTTTCATTTCATCCAATCGACAACTACATTGATGACCTAAACTTAACAAACCTATGCTAATTATAACATTTTCTTTCGATGTATCTTTACTTCTTCCGTCTCGTTTGTAACTCCATTGTGTCATCGCCTCTGGAATTTCTTGTTCTCAGGAAGAAACTTTTACTGTATCCTTCTACTTCCATCCTCGAGGAAAGACCAGATATTAGTAACATATCCAAACAATAGGACATTTCAACTTATGCAATGCTCAGTTAATACACGACCTTGTAAGACATAACACTGCAAACTACTAGGGGTAGCTGTGGATACGTCTATGCAAGCTTTGAAAACACCTATTATGCAAGCTTTGAATCATGGAAAATACCCACAGCATTTGAATATAATTTTGCTTAGCCAAGAACAGAAAAACAAACATTTCAGAAGTTTCTCGTTTTACACGTTAGTTCATTACACATTTTAATATGAAAATCATTAATAAACATATTAGAAAATTCACACACTCACACACATCAGCCTGCCCTAGACACTAGTATTTCTGTTTATCAACGACTGGATAAACAGTCTACATCTTGTTGTTGCTTGACTGGCGATAAGGTGGGCATGCTGAAGTAGAGATAGCCAGGAGTGGGGAAACTCAGGGGGCCCTGCTGGTGGACCCTTGTGCAAAAAGTAAAAAGTACACTTGCGTCCTGCATGCTGAATTAAGGACGTTACAAACTCTCTCCAGACATTCTCTGCAGTGAAGAGTAGGGTGTAATGTTAGCCCTCCACATGAGGCCTTGACCTGGGCCTACTGCCTGCAGGAACCCCTTTTGTATTGGTGACAGCTGTCGTACTACCACTTAAGAGTAATGAGAAAGAGAGTTTCTCCCAGCTGAACAAGGTAACTCTTTGGCTGCACAAATGAATGGATAGGCGTTGGCTACTGTCTGATCATATCATTATGTGTAGAAGACTCTCCTGGGTGGGAAGCAGTGTTAAAATCTTTGATCGTGACTGCATGGTGGTGAATTTTAATAACGCCTTAATTTTCAGTCACCTTCTTACAGATTTGTGTTGCCCCAAGAGAAAGTACTCTGGGTTCTTTCCTTCCCTTGTGGCTTTTTTTGACAGGGCTCTAGCCTCCATACCAAAGGATGATCTTCTAATATGAATTACACTACTTCCAAACTGTCAAATTGAGGTTGTGGATACCTGCTCCTGGGAATTAGCAGCCATTTTGTTAAGATTCAAGTCGATGGGCAGTTTGCTAATCTTGAATTTTTGAAGTTTATTTGGGATATCGATGTCCATGTGCTGGCACTTAAAAGTTTTTAAAATAATTTTGTTTAGCTCCAGACATGATTTTAGCTATACAATGTTGACGGTGATTTTAACTTGCATTTATGTGAAGGTTCTTTAATTTCAGAACTTTACGAAAATGAAAGTGGAGTCCCATACACTGATCACTTTAGACATTCTAATGAAGGAGATATGATGAACTCAGTTTTAGCTGCATTTAATCTGAATTTTTAACCATATGGGATTCAGAGCAGGTGTGTAGGGTGACCAGAGTATACCCACTTTTATAGGGAGAAGCAAGCAGTCCCTGATATACTTCATATTCATCGCCTCAAGTCTACTTCAGTCTCTCAAGGAATTCAAGATTCAGCAGGAGAGGCCATAGTGATCATAACCTGCTGACAGCTGCATTTGAGTGGTCCTTTGAGATACAGAGTACGGCCCCCAGGCACAATGTATTGCTTTCATTAGAAGACCTAGGACGCAGAGCAAAATGGGCCAAGATTAGGCCAGAAAACCTTTATAACAATTTCTTTCAGCATTGTGCTGACAACTTTGTGGTTTGCTTAGATGCTGGCCTTCCTGATAATGTAATTGTGACTTTCTTTAGTCATATTTGCAGGGTTGTCAAGGCTATGTTACTTAAATGCAGAAACATTAGGTGCTCCCCTCCTGAAAGGTGATTCAATAATTTCTGCACAAAAGGAGCACAATGTGCTATCTGACTCTCAGTATGGTTTTAGGTCTGGTCTGGGACAGTTGACCAGTGGGCCAGTCAATCAATCAGAATTTTTTAAAGCGTAGGTAATGAGCCGACAGTGTATCTAGGTGCTTGCAGGTCCCAGAGAAAGCAGTAAAAACTAGGGAAAAGCAAGGAGAAGTCACACAAAAAAGGGGGAAAAAGCAAGGCGAAAGCAGTGAAAACTAGGGAAACGCAAGGAGAAGGCACACAAAAAATGGGGGGAAAGCAAAGAGAAAGTGAGAATGAGGGAAATGCAAGGAGAAGGTGTAAAAAAAGGAGGAAAAAGCAAGGAGAAAGCATTGAAACCGAAGGAAAAGCAAGTAGAAGGTACACAAAAACAGAGGAAAATTGCAAGGAGAAGGCAGTGGAAATGAGGGAAAAGCAAGGCAAAGGAACTCAAAAACTGTGGGAAAAGCATGTAGAAGACACGAGCATGAGCAATGCAGCAGCAGAGGGAGAGCTGGGTCTGGGTCCTGCTGAATGGGATAGTGCTGCAGCATCTATTAAATAGCCCTTGTCAGGAGTGATGGGAGCTGGGAAATAACAGGCAGAAGGAATGCACTCAAAACGGGAAAAGCAAGAAGAAAGCACACAAAAAAACAAATGAAAGCAAGGTGAAAGTGAGAATGAGGGAAAAGCAAGGACCGAGCGCACAAAAAGGTGGGAAAGAGAAAGCAGTGAGGACAAGGGAAAAGCAAGGCAAAGGCACTCAAAAACAGTGGGAAAAGCAAGGAGAAGAAACAAGCAAGAGCAATGCATCAGTACGGGGAGAGCTGGGCCTGGGACCTTCTGAATGGGATTGCACTGCAGCCTCCTTTAAGTAGGTCCTGGGAGGAGCGATAGGAAAATAACAGGTGGCAGGTGGGAGCGGCAATGAGGGAAAAAGCAAGGAAAAAGGAGTGGAAACAAGGAAAATACACATAAAATGAGGAAAAGTGAGGAGAAAGTAGTCAAAACATGGGAAAAGCAAGGAGAAGGCACACAAAAAACATATGAAAGCAAGGCGAAAGCAGTGAGAACGAGGGAAAAGCAAGGAGAGGGCACACAAAAAAATCAGCAGAAAAGGCAAGGAGTAAGCAGTGAATATGAGGGAAAAGCAAGAAGGGCACACAAAAACGGGGAGCACATGGAGAAAGCCTTGAGAATGAGGGGGAAAAAAAAGGCGAAGACACAAGCAAGAGCAATGCAGCAGCATTGGGAGAGCTGGGCCTGGGAGTGCACCAAAACCGCAAGAGGGCTCTTAAACAAATCCCTTTAGGTTTCCTTACTTTGGTCTACATATAAAGTAACTCTGAAAGAAAGGACATATCGTACACAGGAGGGCCTGGGAGGAGCACACGCTTGCCTGTTCTGATCAAGATAGTAGGTTATTTTGCAACATTGGAAATCATCCTTTATTTCAGCCTAGCCCCGGGTCCCGATTGGGTGCCAGGTTATCTCTTTAAATCAGATGTAGAGATGTGAGTCCCTTGGGTAACTGTTGATCCCAATGCTGCAGTGAGATATGTCTCTGCCAGAGTCCTGGTCTCACTCAGTGATCATGCCAGTGTTTAAGAAGGGATGACCTATGCTTCTACCTGCCAATCTCTAATTGACTAAGGGCTAAGGAGCACAATTTACTATATGACACAAATTATAGTTTTAGGTCTGGAATGGGGACAGTTAACCAGTGGGTATACTTGTATTTGATTATTACAAAGTACTCTGTAGCCAAGAAGGGGCCGGTCCACTTATCCTTCGTGGATCTCAGTTCAGCATTTATTTGAGTGAACAGAGACAGGCTTTGGGCTGTCCTAGGATCAATGCGGGATGACCAGGATATTATTTGGCTGCTAAGGAACCTTCCATCACAACGCGACTGCCTCAGAACACTATGCTGAGAGGGGGAATGTTCACAACCCTTTAAGTTTAGAAGGGGAGTCCAACAGGGCTGCATCTTAGTCCCTTTCCCTTTTACCTTGTACATCAGTCATCTGGAACAACACTTGCTCAAGGGTGGGAGTGATACGCCCCACCTGGGCAAGCAACTGATACCAGCATTATTGTATGTGGATGATGATTATGAGCAATTTGGTCTCAAGGACACAATGTCAAAAAGTCACGTCATGGTCTCTTGCCCAACCAAAAAAAAGTGTCTTGGAGTTTTCTTTTTTTATTAACAGTTGTCATATGAGCAAAGTCATTTTCCTAACTAGGTGTCCTGTCCTCCTTTGATGTCTCACTAAGCTGGTCATTCCTTTTGAAACAAAAACAACTATTATTTAGTGGGCAATACGTTGTGTATGTGATTTTGCTAATAATTTAGACTACAATTCTCTAAATGCTACAATCAAAATATACAATGCTAAATGCATTTTGATTGCTTCTTATGGGTGTGATGTCCCGTTCTTGCACTGTCACTCCAGATTGAGGAGAACAGATTTACGAGAAAGTTGTTTTCCTTGACCAATGGTGTTGCCTCAGGGATGGTACTTGAAGAGCTGGGTATGAATTATATCACCAACGTGCTACAGCAATGCCCATTATTGCTGTGGCTGAATGTGTTAATGAAACCTGAAACAAAAGTGAAACCACTTGTTCTGAGTTCTTGGCCTAGACCATGCATTTTCAATACCTTGGCTGACATTTCTAGAGTTTAACTTCAGGGCGTTGGGTCAACCTGAGTTGTTTAATCAACCTAGTAAGATCACTAAGGCTGATGTGGTTTGGGAAAAAAAATGCTTTTCATCTGTGGAAGCATTCTGAGAGAGAAGCTGTGGCTTTGATGAAATCGACGGTTGGACACTATTATGGTCCAAACCACCCTGACAATTGAACCTTACCTAGGTTATGTAATGTGTAATTTTCAAAAATATCTTCTGACTAGGATTAGGTTGAATCTTTTTCATTACTTACTACCTCATTAAGCAAACTTACAAAGGAGATGCGTATAGGCCGATGGACCATTTGACTGCGCTTCAAGTTTTTCCCACCATAAATCCCATACCAACACAAATCAATAACCATCACAATCAATGACATCAATAATCAGTAGGAGTCAGTAATTTCCACTCACCATGACCTTGCAGTCATGAATAACCACACCTTTATGTACAAGTTGTGTTTATTTCCCCTTATTAACAATGCTAATGTCACATAACTTAATCTCAAAATCAAATGATAAGCCTACAGAAACAATACTGGCTGACCAAAGCAGTGAAAGAATCACAATCTAATCAAAGCTTGAGCTACTACACATTCTAAAGTTGCAGTACAAATTAATAACAAGAATAACTGTGCAAGCGAAATAACATACATTTAGATTCAGCAAAGAAAGGACATCAGCTGTTAATACATGTGGCAAACTTCATACGTGAGGACCCTAACTAACATCAGATTAGAATAGCATGTTTGGGCTTCATGCAAAACAATTCAGTCACACAAATTTGGAAGAACATATGGCTCTCTCAAAATAGCGGTTGACACCTAGAAACAAAAGCAAATAGACATAACAATCAGTAACATTGTCAGTATGCCTGTCCTCAATATGGATCAGGAAGCTGTGACAATCTTCGTCAACAGGACATCAGCTCGGTCAGTAAGACATCAGGATTCAGCATCAAAGTTCATAAAAAGCAAAGTCTCTTTAAGCAGTAAAGTTAAGCACGTCTCTTCTCAGGACAGTCAATAAAATAATAGCCCATGGAAAATGGAAAAATGGGTGATCTCCTCTTGGTGCAGTCCGGCTAAGTTAGATTTCCTAAAATGACTTCCCACATCGTAATAGTTCAATGAAATTAAAACCTCAAATCTACAATTCTACTACTACATGGTTCACATGTCGATGATTGGCTCCTCTTCTCCTGCTCTCGTCATTCGGCTTCTCAGGTATCAATATTGTTGAAGCATATACTCCAGTCAGTGCATCCATTGTCTTCTCCTGGGAAGGTTAGTCTTACACACACTACAATATCCAGTGCTTCACTAGCAAGTACATCTTCCAGCAAGCAGTTTCACATGAGAACTAACTTCAGCTACGAGCACTTGGTCAGCACAGTGGAAAATCACAATTTAATTCTCTAATCATCCATTTTATAAGTTGCCAGAAAATGCCGCCTGACATGAGGCCTTGCAACTAGGCCATGACCTCGCTAAGTTAAGCCCTACAATTAATAAAGCCAATACATAATGTGTAACCCCTAATATGACATATTACTACATTAATCAAACATAAGCTCAACACTTCATAATAATAAGCTATTAATAAGTACACTTTGTGAACCTTGGCGGCCACTCTGGTGGGCGCACCATCAGAGCGTGCTTTATTTTTCTCTACGTTAATACATTTTCCACACAAATCCAACACTCAAAATACAAGAATATTCATTATAAAAGTCAGAGTTAACAATCCCTCCTCTGATGATTAAATATGTCATCACACTTACATCTTCCCACACAAATGTTTGCTTCAGCTAAAATTCTTTCATCCTATCCTTTCAAATCTTTGTTCCCTTTTTTAATTTTCCCGAAACAATTTTTTCCATTTCATTTCTTCCCTCCTCTGATCATTTTCATTTTTTTCATTTTAATAATTTTACAGAATTTACATATTCCCCATGCTCCAATTAGGCAAATCATAATAATTAATATCCCTTGTATTATTTTCAATATTATTCCTTTCCCAGTGTTGCTGAGCCAATTTCCCACTAAAGCAAATCCTTTGCCAACTTTCTCCCAAACAACTGGTTCTTTCAACTCTTTCAAATCAGCACTTTCATTAGTCAGATTAATAAGTAAACTTCTAATTTCCACACTATTATCAGGAATATACAAAAAGAAATGCTTTGAATTAAGCATTTTGCAAACTCCGCCTTACTTTGCTAAAAAAAATTCTAATGCAAGGCGGTTCTGAAGAATCATATCTCTTTCCGCTGCCAATTCTGTATCTATTAGGATCATGGCTCCGGAAAAATTTGTCAACATGTTATCTATAATAGTAGACAACGTTTGAATCTTTATCGAGTTCAGACCAACTCCTAATGAAGGAATCATTGCTCCAAATATATCTCCAACTATACTAGAAGGAGACTCCCTCCATTCTCCACTGTGATGTCATTCAGTCAAGTTCTGAAATCTTTTCAAGTCCTCAAGTTAGAAAATCTTTGTTAAAACAATCCCCAAATAACATGTGCCATACCATCCTCTTGGAAGACAGTAATAAGCATTATGTCCACAAATGTAATATATACGAGGAATCGCTGGATCCTGTCCCTCCAATATAAATGTCCATGTCTACATTCACTCATTCCCATAAATAAGGTGTCAGTACTAGATTTAGGTCTATGTACACCAAGATTCCCTACGTGTTGCGCAGCTAAAGCTAATTTCCCTTGTGTCTTTAGTTCACTAAAATCATATCATTTCTAAAAGTCCTTTACTCTGAGGAATTTGCGTACACACATAACAATTCTTCGCATCCATCATCCTAACATACTCATTCAATAAGCGATAGAAGACATCAGAAGAAAGTTACCCTTGAGCGTTATCTACGTGCAGATACTTCTCATCTGACCTAAACTCCTCTATCACCGTTAATGCAGTAGTCATCTCTAAAGCTGAAGAATGGTTGGCTTTACTCTTGTCAAGAACAGTCATACCCGCAAGCAATATCGCTCACAATATCACACATACAATTGCCAAACAAATACTTATATATTTACAGCACCTGTTCTTCCTACCCTGCTGGTTAACGTTAATCATGATCTGGAAAGATTCAGAAAGTTGAAGAGAAAAATGTATACCTATGCAGCAAAATTCAAAAACAAAATCTTCTTTCAGCAGTTATTTACAGCTTTCAGTCTCACTTCCAGGATTTTTTGTCAAAAATCGGTAAGTTTGTCAAAAATCGGTTTAGCAGCTTGTCAAATCAGGTTATCAAAGTCTTTTCTCGTTAAGTTTAACAGCCTCTTTTTCTCTTTGTACTCTTTCTCAAATTTGTATCAACAGTTCAGTTAGTTAATTTCCTTCAAGTGCCAAAATATTGACCTGGAATGTCTCGATCAAAACAAAAAGACACAAATTCTCTTTGCCATTCACTTGTTGTTGCAAATGCCCATTTATGACCTGCGTACATTGGACTAGCTATTTTCTTTCTTTTCAACTTTCGAACTCCATTCAGTTCTCCTTCACTTAAGTCTTCTCTCCTCGTCGGATCTATTTCTTCCTCGATTGTTGTCACAACAACTTCTTCCTTTCTCTTTACTTGTGACTCCGGCCACTTATCTCCTTTCAGTAGACCCTTGGTCAGGGCTCTTATCAGTGTTGAACTTGAAACTTCTTCATGCTCTGCAGGATTTTCTCTTGACGGACCTGCAACTGGTTCAGGAGGGGTCAGATCACATTGGCTTTGATCCGCCTCAACTCCTTCCCCCTCGGGGTCTGGTGTTCTCTCTGTTTGCCTCTGAACGTCGTCTACTTCTGGGAGAGCCCTCCTCTGGCTAGACTGTCCTGCTGCCTCAATTGATATTGGCTTACTGTCACTCTTTTGGAGGTCTTCTCCATCGTCTCTCACAGGAGTGACTGAACCGTTCTCAACATGCTCAGATCCGGTCATAGTTCCTCTTTCTTCTCCTTCTACCTCTGAGGCTTGTCTGATCGTTGTTGGTAGTCCCAACAACTCCTCTTTATTGTCCAAAGGACTCTTCTCGTATGGCTTGCGTGTATCCAGTTCGGAACTCCAGCACACTTCACAGCTGTGGTAGTGATCAGCACCACCTGGAAAGGGCCTTTCCACCGAGGTTCCAAACACGTCTTCCTCACATATTTTCGGACCACAACCCAGTCACCCGCTCTCAGGTTGTGTCCTTGATCTTGTGACAGTTGCAGAGTGGTGGCTTCCATTTGCTGGGAGAAAGAGCGAACCACATCAGCCAAACCTTTGCAGTAGTCCAATACCATATCATCTGTAATATTCACAAGAGCATTTGCAGGAACCGCTGGCAACCTCATTGCTCTGCCCATGAGGATCTCTTGAGATGACAATCCTGGCTTCCTGTCAGGTGTGTTTCTCACTGTGATCAGAACTAACTACAGTGCGTTAGGCCATTTCAGATTCATGGATTCACACATTGTCACCATTCTTGATTTCAAGGTACGATTCATCTGTTCCACTAGTCCTGATACTTCAGAGCGGTAACTACAATGCAATTTCTGCTCAATGTTCGAGGATAGCAGTTCATTGTTGAAGTAACTTCCCCTATCTGATTCTAAAGAGATCAGAAACCCAAAACATGGTATCAGCTCCCTAAGCAGTAGTTTTACTACTGTGAGGCTATCATTCCTACATGTAGGGTATGCTTCAATTCAATGACTAAAGATGCAGACAATCACCAACACATATCTCAAACCTCCACACACAGGCATCTCAATAAAATTAATTTGCATTTTGCTGATTGGACATCCTGCTCTTCCAGTGTGGCTCAAATTGGTCACTGTCCCTTTTCCCACGTTCATTTGCTGACAAATGACGCAACTATGGCAAACCCCTTCAGCAACTTGTCTAAACCTTGGATTGAACCAATTCTGCTTGAAGGTGCGAATCATTCCACCCCTCCCAACTTAGGCTTGACCATGAAAATACCTAGCCATTTGAGACAACAGACTGTTTGAACAAAACAAACTGACCCTCTTCTGAAACCCCCAATTCATCCTGTCTCTGTACACATTTCATTTTGCTCTATGATCTTTTTTCCTCTCTGTCAATGTTATTCTGCAGTGTTCTCAATTCTTAAAATGTATCTATTACATGCAATGCAAAACTTGGACATGTTTCATCTTCTTCAGGTAACAATTCCCACTTATCCTTGAACAATATAAAGTTCAATGTTCAAAACCTTGCGACTTCATCCGCATATCCATTTCCCATTGACACAAATCTTGCGATTTCAGATGTGCACTGCATTTCACCAAGGCAATCTTTTCAGGCATATGGATAGCTTGCAACAAATCTCAAATTCTCTCACCATTCCTTACTGGTGAACCAGAAGAGGTCATGAAATCTCTCTGTGACCACAATTGGCCAAAGTCATGGACTATTCCAAATCCATACTGGCTATCTGTATAGATAGTAACTTTAAGCTGAGCAGAAACATGGCACGCTCTAGTAAGGGCTTCCAGCTCCGCCACTTGTGCAGAATATACTCCGTGAAGCCAGGACGCTTCCAGTATACCAGTAATTGTGCACATGACATATGCTGTTCTCAGAACTCCTGTATTGTCTCTTAGACAGGAACTATCAACAACAAAAATTTGGTCATTTTCTTCCAACAGAGTGACTCTCATGTCAGGTCTCGGTTTTGTGCACAGATCAGTTACTTCAAGACAATCATGCTTGATGTCTTCCAAGTTTTCAGTATCAACTTTTTCATTAGGAAGTGAGGTTGCCGGGTTAAGCACTGTACCTCTTTTCAATGACACATTTGGTGACCCTAGAATACTCGTCTTATATCGAGTCAATCTTGCACCTGTCAAGTATTAAGTCTTTGTTCAGGTAAGTAAAATTTAAACTGAGGGAGGGACCATTATTGTCAAAGGATGTCCCATCACAATGCCTTCACACTGTGTGAGGCTCTGACCAACCGCTGCAACTGCTGGTAAAGCTGCTGCAACTGCGTCCAAAGTAGCTGAAAAATATGCTACTGAGCGGTTTACACCTCAATGGACCTGTGTCAACACAGACAAAGAACACGCATTACGCTCATGACAAAACAATGTGAAGGACTTAGTGTAGTCAGGCACACCCAAAGCCGTAGCTTTGCACAGACTCTCTCTCAACTCGGAAAACGCTTTCATGCAAGCTTGGTCTATCACTAGAGGATCAGTGACTTCTTTATGAGTCAGCTTCAGTAATGGCTTGGAAATTACTGTAAAATTGAGAATCCATTGGTGACAATAGCCTACCAACGCTAGAAACATCCTGACATCTCTCTGAGCGGTCAGGGGGGGGTTCATCTATAGTATGGCTGTGACCCTTTCTTTAGATATTTTCCTTATACCTTTCTTAATCTGGTGACCTAAGTATTTCACTTCTTTCTGACAGAGCTGCAATTTAAGTGGAGACAATTTATGACCATTCTTTCCCAAATGGTTCAGTAAGCCAATCGTGTCATATTTGCATTCGTCCCTTGTTTTGGATGCAATCAATAAGTCGTCAATCTACTGTACCAATGTTGATTGGAAAGGCAATTCTAACAACTCCAAATTCCTTTTCAAGATCTGATTGTTTATGGAAGGTGACTCTGAAAACCCTTGAGGGATTCGACACAACAATAAATTAGGTCTACAAATTTGAAACAAAAGAGTAATTGGCTGTCCTCATGAAGATGCACAGGAAAGAGAGCCTTTGACAAGTCTATGCCAGTGAACCATTCAGCATCACATGGAATCATGGACAATTCGAACTTTCCCACAGGGCTTTTTCAATTCCATTATCAGTGAATTACATGGGCTGCTCAACACCTCTTTCAAGACCCCCGGTTTTACAAATTCTGCAATTATGTGAGCTACCTTTTTGAGGATATCCTGCGGCATGTGGTACCGGGGAATCTGAGGAAAAATTGCACTCAGCTTTACAGGAACTTTAGCTGCCTCAACTCCTTTTATCAGACCTATTTCTTTCCCTGTCAGATCCCCCACTTTCTCTTTAACTGTTCCCTGTAAATCAGGAGGAAGCTCCTTCATAGTGAACACTGGAAAGTAATTGATCAGGGGGTACGCCTCATTTATAGTCTCACATTCTATCTCTGGAGCTGAGTCATCCTCATCATCACTCTTTGTATCTCAATTCCGTCATTTGAACAAGTAATCGAGCACCTGGTTTTACACAGCAAGTCTCTTCCCAGTAGGGGTACTGGACTTGAATCACAGACTACGAATTTGTGCAATCCTTTAAAATTGCTATTTTTAACCTGGACCGGTTCTGTAAGGGTTGGTCAAATACTGATTTGCTGCTCTTACATTCTGGACTATTTTAACTGAAAGGGGCAAGTTCGGAACTTCTGAAATTCTCACTGTAGAGCGTGTAGCTCCTGTGTCAACCAAGAATTAAACTTTGTGACCCATTACTTTTCCCTTCACATATGGGCCCTTCTGATCTACTTCTAAAGAATTTGCAAGCACACATTCCTCTTCATCTCAACTCTCGCTCACCCAATCATTGTTTATTCCATTCTCACTGTGTAATGGGAATTGGTGAACTGTGTTATTATTCTGGTTAAACTTCTGACCTGTGACCTGTCGAGGAAGCATCGCCTGCTGCTGTTCCATTGGGGCTTAAAGTATTTAAATTTGCTATCTAGGTACCATTTGAACCTGCTGTTGCATTGGCTGCAGCTGTGCCATTTGCACACATGGCATTTGCACTTGCTGCATGGGTTGAAAATTCTGCATTGGATTCACATCATTATGAAAATTTTAACTATGACCTCTCATTCTTGGTCCTCTCATGTCTTGAAGCAAGTTGATGTCAACTGTTTGCTGAACAACACTTTCCTGCACCATCATCGGACACTCCCACTTCCAATGTCCAACCACTCCGCAAGCGTGACAAGGCATCACTTTCTTCATTCCCTGCACGTCATTCTGAACCACTACAGTATTCAAATCAGGACTACGGTTTCTATTATGAATTCCTCCGTGACCTCTACCTCTAATCTGATTTTGAAACAACACATTTCCGTGCTACTGCTGTGGAAACCTTCCCTGCAGCCCTGTTTGTGTCATTTTAATCTGCATCACCATCGCCTTTTCCTTCAACTTTCTCTGCTTCAGCTCAATCTCTCACTACAGTACCTTGCATACTGCAATGCCTCATCAATCGGTTTTGCTTGCCAGCAAATTAAATGGCTCTTAATCATCTGGCTAATTTCAGGTCTCAATCCTTCTAAAAATCTGAACACAAAATGAGTCATGTTATTCGGCTCGATCGTTTCTGTACCACTATAATGCTTAAATGCCTGCAACAATCTCTCATAATACGCATGTATGGACTCTTTCGCTTCCTGAGCTGTCCTGTCTATTCTCTGCCAGTCAATGTTTTTGGGTGAAATTCTCATCTTCAAAAATTCTATCACTTTGTAGTAATATTTTATTACCTCAGGAGATGGCGCACCTGTAGTCTAATTTCTCTCTGGTTCCTTTGTCGGCCAATCTATACTCCTCTTCCACTCCATCCACAAATCGGCTGGAACTACTATCTCTAATAGAGTGTTCAAGTCTTCCCACAGGCATTTTGCAAGTTTCACGAACCTATCTGTCTGATGGTACCATCCTACTGGCTTCTCTCTCAACCTGGGATAGTCATTTGTAAAGGACAGATTGTCACTTCTCCTCCAAGTGACATGAACAAAATTCCCTCCTGGAATCTCTCTCATTGGTAACATTTTCACTGGATCCTTGTCCTGCTGCACATTTGCAGTCAGCACCGTAGAATCTATTTTCCTTTTATCTCTTTTCTTTGCCCACCTGCCTTCCCATTTGTCTAAGGCTCCCCATGTCTGTACACTCTGGAGTAACTCCCTAAGGTGGGCCTTCATCCCTGCAGATCGCATGTGCTCAAAGTCGTTTGTGTCAAAATCTAACCTGTAACTCCTTTTCAAATGCTTTGTTTTCTCTATTTCTATGCCGTACGTCTCTGCCAGGTCTTCTAACCTTTGATACACATTGCGCACTTCTCAGTTCTGCTTCTGTATAGGACTCCAATCTGTTCACACACATAGGGGGTCATTCTGACCCTGGCGGTAAAAACCGCCAGGGCCAACGACCGCGGGAGCACCGCCAACAGGCTGGCGGTGCTCCCTTGGGCATTCTGACCGCGGCGGTACAGCCGCGGTCAGAAATGGAAAACCGGCGGTGTACCGCCGGTTCTCCGCTGCCCTGGGGAATCCTCCATGGTGGCGCAGCTTGCTGCGCTGCCATGGGGATTGCGAGCCCCATACCGCCATCCTGTTCCTGGCGGTTTTGGCCGCCAGGAGGAGGATGGCGGTATGGGGTGTCGTGGGGCCTCTGGGGGCCCCTGCAGTGCCCATGCCAACCGTACTCCTGATTTGAATACTGTAGTGGTTCAGAATGATGTGCAGGGAATGAAGAAAGTGATGCCTTGTCACGCTTGCGGAGTGGTTGGACATTGGAAGTGGGAGTGTCCGATGATGGTGCAGGAAAGTGTTGTTCAGCAAACAGGTGACATCAACTTGCTTCAAGACATGATAGGACCAAGAATGAGAGGTCATAGTTAAAATTTTCATAATGATGTGAATCCAATGCAGAATTTTCAACCCATGCAGCAAGTGCAAATGCCATGTGTGCAAATGGCACAGCTGCAGCCAATGCAACAGCAGGTTCAAATGGTACCTAGATAGCAAATTTAAATACTTTAAGCCCCAATGGAACAGCAGCAGGCCAATGGCATGGGCACTGCAGGGGCCCCCGTAACAGGGCCCCACAAAGATTTTCAGTGTCTGCCATGCAGACACTGAAAATCGCGACGGGTGCAACTGCACCCGTCGCACCCCTTCCACTCCGCCGGCTCCATTCGGAGCCGGCATCCTCATGGAAGGGTGTTTCCCGCTGGGCTGGCGGGCGGCCTTCTGGCGGTCGCCCGCCAGCCCAGCGGGAAACTCAGAATAACCGCGGCGGTCTTTTGACCGCGCAGCGGTATTCTGCCGGTGGGACTTTAGCGGGCGGCCTCCGCCGCCCGCCAAGGTCAGAATGAGGGCCTTAGTTCCTTCAATGAGCTCACCCAGTTCCATTCCTATTCTTGTATAGTTCAAGTACTCCTCTCCCCTAGGAGCACTCTGCAGGGTATTCAGCTTGTCTAACCATTCAGTCAATTGTTGGGCAGTTAAACCTTCTAATGAAATATTGTTGGCCTGGGCATGTGGCACTTGTTGCACCCCTGTATTTGGAGACTGCAGTACCCTATGACAGTATCCGGAGGAACTCCGAATGACTAAGGTCTAGCAATGATCTCGATCTGTCAAAGGTCTGTCACATAGGAGAGACCACTCAGATATTCTCATTAAGACCTCCCCTCCTTGAATCCCGACTCAGAACTCCCTGTCCATCTGCAATGTTTTTTTCTTGTGCGAACAAAGGTACAACTGGACCAATGGTTAAAGGTACAGATACAGCATCTGGGCTTGGTCTGATACTCAAGTTCTGTGGGTGCATAGTTCCCATATTCTGGCTCATCAGTACGGACCTGTCCGATTGTATCCCTATTACTAGCACGTATTTCTGTACTGCTTGTGGCTGCACTTGAGGCAGTAAAAGTAGAGTTTCTCTGTCTGAACCAACATCGGTTTCGGAAAAACCTGTCCTGTTGAACTATTAGGTTTGTGGCAGTTTCCACCACAGGTACATCAGGGTAAATTCTCGGGACATTTGACTGTGGCACCGTATTCTGTGCTACTGGAGTGATAGGTGCATTGAGACAGCTCTGCATTGGGTTCCGTGTCATGCTCGGATTAACCTGCACTGGACTCATAGTCATGTTAACCTGTGTCAGAGCTGAAGGATTTACACTAGTACTCGGACCACTCTCTTGTGCTGCATATGGTGGGGGCCGATTCCTCAATAACTGTAAAATAAACTCATCATCGTCTGACTCTTCCTCAAGTGTCAATGATCCTCTAGACTCCTTTGATCTCCGCTCCCTACTCTCGGAAGGGTTTCTCTTTGTTTTTCTGGTAGCTTTCCTTCCTTCTCCCTCACTGTCTTGTGTAATCCCTGGAAACATTCCACCCTCCTCAGATTCTCTAAACTTTTCAAGTTAAATGTTCTGCAGGCAGGAAATGCTAAACTCCCATCTTTCTCTGTCACTTTGCACCATCGCTTTAGCCAAAGACATGGTGCGACACCCTGCTCTTCGATAACAATGTAAGCTGGTTACCTTCTGGCCGTGCAATATCCCCTATACTCGATGTAATGTACGTATCTCCCCTTAAAGCACTCTTTAAAGGTTAGGACATTTTTTATTTTTGCGACCTTTGTTATTCTAAATCAAATCAGGAAGTGACTTTTAATCCCAGAATTCTCTTAACCCACCTTCTCAACCAATTGCGCTTCACGAATGGCTGCCAATCCGTGCGCAACCCTTCTTTAGTAACCATCCTATTCCAGCACGGCTCCAATTTCATCACACTCACACGTACAACGGCTGACAAAGTCTTGTGGCCTGTCCTCGTAAGCTCAGATTCACACGAAACGAATGCAAATTATTGAGAGCACTAAACAAAATCAAAACCCAATTTGTCAGTTTACTACCGGTAAGGTAACACAATCGCTTCAGAAACTTTACATATTTTTCACTGATGGCGTTTCACTCTAACAGCTACTCCTTCTCGCTCAGTTTCCCTGATTTGCAGCAAAATTTGACCCGTAAATTTCACTCTCAACTGATCAGTGAGTCTGTCGTGATGCACATAGGACTCGCCAGATGTCAGTCAAAAACTTCTTTCACTCACTTTGACTCACACTCTGATTTGTCGACCACGCCCAATCGACCTATTAAACCAGACAAATTGCAACAAAAACCAAGTGTCTTATACACTTTTCAATATACTTCTGGGTCTTAGACCACGCAGGGTCCGTATACCAGCAACTACATGAACAATTTTTGAGCACAAGGTCCACACACATGTGAAGTCCGACGACTTCCGTACTCTCACACTTTGGAGTACGCACATTCCTTCTACAACTTCATTTGGAGTACACAAACTCCCTAAATCCTCACAAACATCACAATTCACCTGCGATTTGCATAAGCTATGCAAGCGCAAAACCTACTTCATTCACACCGTCACTGGGACACCGAGAACATCCTCAAACAATCATTAGCAAGCTTCAAGAATCTCAGAAAGTCAGCTTAAGTACTTAGAGGCACATTTTCTTTCCACTTTGTATCATGGAATCAGTAAAATCCCAAATTTCACCAATTTCACCCAATGTACGAATTACTTTGCTCTTTCTAGGAGACTAACCCTTATCCCACTACCATCTCTGGGAACACCTGTTATCTCTCACTCAGTATCTCGGAGACAAAATACACTTATACCTCTCTCTGGACTGTATTATGGGCTCTTAAGGAGACAAACCTTTACTGGGCATCTATAATGGGCTCTTAAGGAGACAACCCATCAATCTCTGCTACCATCTATTTAAGCACGTCAGACCTTAATAAGTAAATTTACAAGGGAAACGCGTATAGGCCGATAGGCCTTTTGACTGCGCTTCGAGTTTTTCCCACCATATATCCTGTACCAACACAAATCAATAACCATAACAATCAATGACATCAGTAATCAATAGGAGTCAGTAATTTCCACTCACCATGACCTTGCAGTCAAGAATAACCACACTTTTATGTAAAAGGTAGTGTTTAACTTAATCTCAATCAAATGATAAACATACTGAAATAACACTGGCTGACTAAAGCGGCAAGAGAATCACAGTCTAATCAAAGCTTGAGCTACCACACTTTCTAAAGTTACAGTACAAATTAATAAAAAGAATAACTGTGCAAACGAAATAACATACATTTAGATTTAGCAAAGAAAGGATATCAACTGTTATTACATGTGGCAAACTTAATCCGTGAGAACCCTAACTAACATCAGATTAGAATAGCATGTTTGGGCTTCATGCAAAACAATTTAGTCACACAACTTTGGAAAAACATCTAACTACTGCTCTATCAAAATAGCGGTTGACACTAGAAACAAAAGCAAATAGACATAACAATCAGTAACATTGTCAGTATACCTGTCCTCAATATTGATCAGCAAGCTGTGACAATCTTCGTCAACAGGACATCAGCTCGTTCAGTAAGACATCAGGATTCAGCACAAAAGTTAATAAAACGTAAAGTCTCTTTAAGCAGTAAAGTTAAGCATGTCTCTTCTCAGGATGGTCAGTAAAATAATAGCCCATGGAAAATGCAAAAAATGGGTGATCTCCTCTGTGTGCAGTCCGGCTAAGTTAGATTTCCTAAAATGACTTCCCACATCCTAATTGGTCGAAGAATCGCATGTTTACACCTAGTCCATTGAAACTAAAACCTCAGATCTACAATTCTACTACTACATGGTTCACATGTCGATGATTGACTCCTCTTCTCCCACATTTCATTCGGCTGGTCAGGTATCAATATTGTTGCAGCTTATACTCCAGTCAGTGTATCCATTGTCTTCTCTTGGGAAGGTCAGTCTCACACACACTACAATATACATTGTTTCACTAGCAAGTACAACATCTTCTAGAAAGCAGTTTCTCATGAGGACTAACTTCAGCCACGAGCACTTGGTCAGCAAAGTGGAAAATCAGAATTTAATTCTCTAAGCATCCATTTTATAACCCGCCAGAAAATGCAGCTTGACATGAGGCCGTGCAACTAGGACAAGACCTCGCTAAGTTAAGGCCTACAATTAATAAAGCCAATACATAATGCATTAATCAAACAAGCTCAACATTTCATATTAATAAGCTATTAATAAGTACACTGTGTGAACATTAGCGGCCACTCTGGTGGGCGCACTTTCAAATGCATGCATTATTTTTCTCTACGTTAATACATTTTCTAAGCAAATCCAACACTCAAAATACATGAATATTCATTAATAAAATCTGCGTTAACAATAGTAGCACCAAACAGTTGGAGAAAAGTCTTCGATATTGGCCCATGTCTGTCACAGTGTCTCACGAAAAGACTTTATCATTTTTCATGTATAGTTTGCTAAGGAATGTTTTTATTTGTCCCTTACTCAGGATGTTCAATTTTAACAGGTTAGACTTACAGGACATTGGATTTGGGAAAAAAGTTTGCAGTGAAATAGTCTGATTATTGTGAAAATCATAAGGAACTTTTGGTAGAAAAGAAGGATGAGTTCTTAATCAGACTTTGGTACAATAAAAACCTTGTAAGGTTTATCAGTAATCCATAGCTTGAATCTCACTCACCATTCTGGCTGCAAATCTAATACTTACTAAAACTCAGCTTTCCACCGATCTGTAAATCAGCCTTTATCACTGGATCACAGAGGTAGCCACCAATTTAGAGTGTGCAACAATTTGTTCCAGGAAGAAGGCCATGAATAAAATAAATTAGTACAATTTATTTCTTGAATGTTCTTGAAACCATCTGCTTGCTGATATAACATAAACAGAACCTCTACCACCCAAACGCATATGAAGACCCTGTGGAAGGATACTTTCTCACAATCACTTTTCAGTCAGAAGGGAGTTTCAACTGTCCCCTTGAGCCCACCAGTCAGTTTCAGCAAGGGAAGGCTGTCTTGAAAGGTTCTACCATGATATCTTGGAAAGCAGATTATACCTGATTGGAAGCCTCTTGTGCTTCATCTGAAGAATGTCCAGATGCCACCAGATGCCACCACTTGTGAGGTCAGTCCATGGCTTTCATAATTACTTTTGCTTTTCTGAGTCTAAACGCCGGGAAACCTTTGGGTAGCTGTGCGCTATATAAAATCAATAAATAAATAAATAAATAAACTTGCTAATAAAACTGGGAAAAAGTGTAATTGTTGAGAATGCATATAGAAATACTCTCATCTAACTCCTCAAAAGTGCATTCCCAGAGTCTGAGGTTCAGGAAACCTGGAGAAATAAGCAGAGAAATTCCAAGACCTCTTCTATTTCATTCTTGTCTATTTCCAGTAGTCCTCAACAAGAGAAGATATCTTCCACCATTTCATTGTTTAAAAGCCTTTTGTGTTTTTGTAACAAATGATGATGATGCTTGCCTTCTTTTGTGTTTTGCAGCCCCTGATGATGCACCCTACTCAGCAGAATGCTCTTGACTGCATCCAATTCTAAATTATCTGAGCTTGCTGGGAGAGTACCCTGGACTTTATCCCTTCCTGGTTGTTTACATAGTTCATAGTGGACTTGCTGTCTATCTCACAGAGAGCCCACTTTGATCAGTGGTAGGGACGACTTCAGATTCAGGTGAAGTGTTCTCAATTCCAACATGTTGATATGAAATCCATAGTATACCAAAGACCCTAAGAGGTAAGAGCCTCCAGATGAGCCCCCCCCCATCCCTTCCACAAGGCATTTGGCACCGCAGTTTGTGAAGGAATCAAATGATCTCTGGCCAGGAAAGTCTTCTTCCACCCCCAGAGTGTGCAATAATATTTGAGCTTTGTCCTTCCAATTTCCCTGCATAAGGCATTACTGATTTCCCCCACATTCACACTGTGGTATTATATGTGATTTGGTGATCCAAGCTCAAGACAGGCACCAGATCAGGGATTCCAGAAAAGAGGAGGCTTGACCAAGTAGAGAAAACTGATTCAGAATTGTAGGCATTTCTGACATTTTTAAATAAACCTTTCTTGAGAAAAAGACACTCTTCCATCTCCATGTCTACGACCAACCTTAAGTATGGAATTATTTTTATTGGAATCAGTGTGGATAACTTTACTTTAAAGATGAAGACCCAATTTATAGAGTAGGTAAACAGTCAATAGCATGTTCTGAAGAAGTCTGGGACAAGAAAAAGATTTAAAAAACCAGTCGTCCAGATAAGAGAAAATAAACACTCCCATCTTGTTAGTTTGAACTACCACCACAATTTTAAAAGGAAATACTTAGTATTGAACCTTGAAATTAAATGTATGTGTTTTGAGCAAATGGGCTCTTTAAAATAGGTGTCTGGCAAGATCCAGAGTATACATCAGTTACTTTGCTGCAGAAGAAGAAAAATCCAATGAGGTATTGCAATCCGGATTCTTCTTTTTTCCCTCAGTTGCTTTCCTTCTTCAGAACTAAAATAGGGCAACAGTCCTGCTTGGGATCTTTTTCTTGGCCGAGAAATACCAAGAATAGACTCCCTTATTCCAGTGAGCTTTTTTGGCACCAGTTCCATTGCTCCTTAGTGCCGGAGTGAACCAACCAATTCAAGTTTACAGAATTTGCAACCCTCGATGAAATCTTTTGGGAAATGCTGGAAACATGGTTTTATGCCCATTCTGCACAATATCTAGCACTCGCATATAATTTGTAATTTGCTGCCACATAGGGCTACAGTTGAAAATACTTTGTGTGTGATGAGGGTTTATAATGGAGTCAGTGTTTTGCAGCTACCTTCAACGTGTCAGCATGAAGTTGCTTTTCACTGCTTCTCCCTCTGGAAGACTTTGCCCCTGAAAGGTCTGCTGCTGATGTTTAACTTGCCATTTTCAAAATCATATGTCAGCAGTTGTTTCTGATTGGTGGAAGATTAAAATTTATGTCTGGTGTTCGAACTGACATGGTGTGGTATTCCCCCAAAGATTTTGCCTTCAGTCCCTTACTTTGCTGAACTCGTTTTTGTTGACATTAGAAGCGGGCAGTTCGCGCTTAGGCCCTCATAACTTTTGTCCACATAAGCTATCCACGCCAAATTTGCGTCCTTTCTTCCCAACATACTAGGGATTTTAGGAGTACCCAGAGTTTGTGGGTTCCCCTGGAAGAGACCAAGAAATTAGTCAAAATACAGCAAAACATTTGTTTTTTTTTCAAACAAATGGGAATAAAGGGCTGCAGAATGCAGCCTTTGGTTTTTTACCTGAAAAGGGCATCAACAAAGGGTTTGCGGTGCTAAAATCACCATTTTACCAGCTTTCAGGAACAGGCACACTTGAATCAGAAAAACACATTTGTCAACACAATTTTGCATTTTACTGGGACATACCCCATTTTTACTCTTTTTTCTGCTTTCCGCCTCCGTCCAGTTAGTGACAGAAATGTGCGTGAAACCAATGCTGGATCCCGGAAAGCTAAACATTTTTAAAAAATAAACAAAATTCTGAATTCAGCAAGGGGTATTTGTGTAGATCCTACAAGGTTTTTCTACAGAAAATAACAGCTGAAATAAAAAAAATATTGAATTGAGGTGAAAAAAACAGCAATTTTTCTCCACATTCTACTCAAACTTTTTTCTACGATGTCAGATTTATGAAAGCAATATACTGATACGCCTGTTAGACTCTTCTGGTTGGTGGGATATATAGGGCTTTAGGTTCATCAAGAACCCTAGGTACCCAGAGCCAATAAAGGAGCTGCACCTTGCAATGGGTTTCCATTCCATACTGGGTGTACAGCAATTCATTTGCTGAAATATAAAGAGTGAAAAATAGGTATCAAGAAAACCTTTGTATTTCCAAAACTTGCACACAATAAGGTGTTGAGAAGCAGTGGTTATTTGCACATCTCTGAATTCTGGGGTGCCCATACTAGCATGTGAATTACAGGGCATTTCTCTTATAGTTGTCTTTTTTTACACATTGTCTTACATTTGGAAGGAACAAATGTGGAGAAAGACAAGGGACAATAACACTTGTTCTGCTATTTTGTGTTACCCCAAGTCTCCTGATAAAAATGGTACATCACTTGGATGGGTAGGCCGCATGCCTGCGACAGGAAACGCAACATGGACACATCTCATTTGCCCAAAGAAAAAGGATGTTTTTTTTAAAGTGCCTAGCTGTGGATTTTGGCCTCTAGCTCAGCCGGCACCTAGGGAAACCTACCAAACCTGTGCATTTTTTAAACCCTAGACACCTAGGGGAATCCAAGATGGGGTGACTTGTGGGCTCTCACCAGATTCTGTTACCCAGAATCCTTTGCAAACCTCAAAATTTGGCCCCAAAAACACTTTTTTCCTCACATTTCGGTGACAGAAAGTCCTGGAATCTGAGAGGAGCCACAAATTTCCTTCCACCCAGTGTTCCCCCAAGTCTCCCGATAAAAATGGTTCGTAACTTGTTTGGGTAGGCCTAGTGCCCGCAAAAGGAAATGCCCCAAAACACTATGTGGACACATCACATTTTCCCGAAGAAAACAGAGCTGTTTTTTGCAAAGTGGCAAGCTGTGGATTTTGGCCTTTAGCTCAGCCAGCACCTAGAGAAACCTACCACACCTGTGCATTTGTGAAAACTAGACTTCTAGCGGAATCCAGGATGGCGTGACTTGTGGGGCTCTCACCAGGTTCTGTTACCCAAAATCCTTTGCAAACCTCAAAATTTGGACAAAAAACCCCACTTTTTCCTAAACTTTCGGTGACAGAAAGTTCTGGAATCTGAGAGGAGTCACGAATTGCTTTCCACCCAGCGTTCCCCCAAGTCTTCCGATAAAAATGGTACCTCACTTGTGTGGGTAGGCATAGCACCCGCGACGGGAAATGCCCCAAAACACAATGTGGACACATCACATTCTCCCAAAGAAAACAGACCTGTTTTTTGCAAAGTGCCTAGCTGTGGATCTTGGCCTCTATCTCAGCCAGCACCTAGGGAAACCTACCAAACCTGTGTACTTTTGAAAACTGGACACCCAGGGGAATCCAAGATGGGGTGACTTGTGGGGCTCTCACCTAGTTCTGTTTCCCAGAATCCTATGCAAACCTCACAATTTGGCCCAAAAAACACTTTTTCCTTACATTTCGGTGACAGAAAGTTCTGGAATCTGAGAGGAGCCACAAATTTCCTTCCACCCAGTGTTCCCCCAAGTCTCCTGATAAAAATGGTACCTCACTTGTTTGGGTAGGCCTAGTGCCCACGGAAAGAAATGCCCCAAAATACTATGTGGACACATCACATTTTCCCAAAGAAAATAGAGCTGTTTTTTGCAAAGTGCCAAGCTGTGGATTTTGGCCTGTAGCTCAGCCGGCACCGGGAAACCTACCAAACCTGTGGATTTTTGAAAACTAGACACCTAGGGGAATCCAGGATGGGGTGACTTGTGGCGCTCTCACCAGGTTCCGTTACCCAGAATCCTTTGCAAACCTCAAAATTTGGCCAAAAAAAACACTTTTTCCTCACATCTCCACATCAGTGACAGAAAGTTCTGGAATATGAGAGCAGCCACAAAAGTCCTTCCACCCAGCGTTCTCACAAGTCTCCCGATAAAAATGGTACCTCACTTGTGTGGTCAGCCTAGTTCCTGCGAAAGGAAATTGGCCAAAACACTATGTGGACACATCAAAATTATCACATAATAAACTTCCTGTTTTTGCGGGGGTGGGGTCCTGCGTTTTTGGTCCTGGGCTCAGAAACCATATAGGGAAACCTACCAAACCCAAAGATTTCTTGAAAACTAGACACCCGAGGGAATCCAGCGTGGTGTGCCTTGCGTGGATCCACCAATGTTTTCTTACCCAGAATCCTCAGCAAACCTCAAATTTAGCTAAACAAAGCAACTTTTTCCCACATTTCTGTGTGGGATCTCCACACCGGGACAAATATCCTACCACCCAATGTTCCTCTCAGTCTCCCGGTAAAAATGATATCTCACTTGTGTAGTGTGACAGGGAAGAGCCACAAAATATGCCGAAATTGAGGGGGAACCAAAGTGGGTCAAAAAGGGCAGTTTGAAAAAAAACAATTTTGGGGCTGACAAGTATGGCAGAATTTTATCATTATAGATGAGCCAATGCTGGGTGGTAGAAATTTTGTGTATTCCTGCAGATTCCGGAAGGTTCCATCACAAAAATGAGGGAAAAATGTGTGATTTCCAGCACATTTGGAGGTTTGCAGGGCATTGTGGGTAAGATAATGGTGTGGAGTACACATGAAGCACACCACCCTGGAATCACCCAGATGTTTAGTTTTCAGATGTGTCTAGGTCTTATGGATTTTTCTACATGGCAGCATCCCAAAGTCCAAAAAGTGCAGCCCTCACCATTCCAAGTGGGACAATTTTGAGAGTTAGCCAAGCTCTCATGGCCCAAATTTAAAACCAAAACCCAAAATAATCAAATTGCTTGCCGTGGGATAAGATGTTTTAGTATGTGGGGGAAGAGCTGGAAGACTGTTACCTCCTTCATTTGGGGTGGGGGCATAACTAGGCCGATACTGGTTGGTAGCCACCACCCCACTATTTTTTTTTAAATTCCCTAGCATCTAATAGACTTTCTGCCCCCCACGGGTGTGGATTCGGGGTAATTGCCCCATCTGCCCACTGGTGGGCAGAACAAATTTGGCCCCATTTATTTCGGGTGGGGGTATGGCCATACCACCACACTCTTATTTTGAAAACAAAATCTTCCCTGGTCTCTGATGGGCTTTCTGGGGGCAGATGGGCCTTCCAAAAATAGGCTTATCTGCCCCCAAGGGGGTCAGATATGGCCAACAGTAATGTGCCCCCATGGGGAGCCACCCTTGCCCAAGGGGCTGCCCCACCAAACAAAACACACACATACACATACACCAGTCCCTGGTGCCTAAGTGGTCCACCCCCCCCCCAGGGGACAGATTGGCCTAATAGAAATAGGCCGAACTGCCCCCAAGGGAGGCAGAAATGGCCTGAAATAAATTTGCCCCCCCAGGGGAGCAAGCCTTGCCTAAGGGGTCGCTCCCCTTGTGTGAAATTGGCACGCCAAACAAATCCCAGGGCCTAGTGGTTTCTGCCCCATTGGGGCCGATCGGCCTAATAAAAAAATAGGCCGATCTGCCCCAAGTGGGGGGGGACAAAAATGGCCTAAAATAAATTTGCCCCCCAGGGGAACGACCCTTACCTAAGGGGTTGTTCCCCATCCCTGAAATTGACACAAAAAAAATCCCTGGTGTCTAGTGGTTTCTGCCCTCTTGGGGGCAGATTGACATAATAAAAATAGGCTGATCTTCCCGCAAGGAGGGCAGAAAAGGCATGGAAAATAATTGCCCCCCTGGGGAGCGACCCTTGCCTAAGGGGTTGCTCCTCTTATGCCAATTTCACAAACAAAAATTATTCCTGGTGTCTAGTGGGCATTTCAGCAGCCTAATCGCTTCCTGATCCGACTGCTGAAATACTCAGCTTCCAGCGCAATGGGAGGCGGCCCCTGATGAGGTCAGCTTGCGATTATCCGCTGACATGATCAGACGTCACTGGAGGGGTTCGGGGGGTGTCAGGGGTGGAAGGGGAAGCGATTTCCCTTCCAGCCCTGCCATGGGGTTGGTGGGAGGGAAGCCCTCCTCTGAGCTCCGGTGCCGGGTCTCAATGGTTACATCCTCTGCACAGAAGCGCTGTGCCGTGGGATGTAACCATTACGTCCCCGGCACAGAACCAGTTAAATGTGGTAAAATTGGCCTACACCTGATTGGTACATTTAATTTACTTTTAAGTCCCTAGTTAATGGTACTACCTGTACCGAGAGCCTGTAAGTTAAATGGTACTGGTGGGCTGCAGCAGTCTTGTGCCACCCACTAAACCTAGCACTGTCAAACCTGTCTTCGACCTGCCTGTAGTGCAGTATTAATCCTCCATTTCGCTCTTGCTTTTCTGATCATTTAAATCTATAATTCGGCAAAGCGCTTAGTATCTAGCATTGACAGTTTTATCAGCGTTTTGCCTGCAGTTGCCCACAGTTGCTTGCCTCAGATCAGCGGGATTATATATGGATTACCTTATGATTAACTAAAGTAATGTTTTTAAAGTGTTTCAAGACAAAGTAATTCCTTGATCTGTGGAAGTGGCCATATAGTTATAGGTGTGGCTTGGGACTTCAGGAGAAAAGTTATATCTAGTGTGACCTGCCATGACAGCATGATAGTATGAGGCATCTCTCTTGCGACCTGTCATCTAAACCCTGCAAAGCCATCTCTGCTAAAGGTACTAAAATAATAACTAAGTCTTCACGTAAACAATGAAATAGTTTGGCTGATGCAGCTCAAAGCCTGGACAGAATGAGAACAGAGAACTAGTCACTTTCCTTCATTTCGGATCATTTTTATACTCCAAGAAAGATCAACAAGATCTCCAGTTGTCTAATATGCAGGGGACCGGCATGTCAACACTATTAGAAAGAGGGGGGGAGTTCACGACTCCCCAAAAAAACTTAGAGAAAAGAGCTTCAGATTCTGGCCAAAGGCCTCATGTATGAAGTACAGCAGTCATTACAGATACTGTACCGCAGACTGGAATACTCAAGCCTCAACTCAACAAACCAACTGACTTATCCTCTATTTGCGGGGGTTGTTTTAAATGACTCCAGGAAAGACAGTCCTTCAGCAAGCATGTCCGGTGTAGCTGCTGTCTCTGCAGTTCCTGAACATTGGAAGGGGGGATCGACTGTAAATACTGCTGTCTGCTTGCAGATTGCTCAAATGGCACCTAGGTCTGAAGACATCAGACAGCAGAATGGTCATGTAAATTCACACATTAACACCTCTAGGGCTCAGGGAAGTATGGCAGAGTTAGCACTGCACCTGGATACAACACAAGCCAAATCCACGCTTAAGGTTTCAAAGCTGAAGGCAAAAGGACACCCACGGAAACTCTCCTCCTTCAGAGTTTGGAGGAGCTAAGAACATCAAAATTGACACAGGATGAGGCCAATAAAAGAACTGAACAACCGGGTAATCTCATTAATCAAAATATGCAGAACTTGACAACATGGATATCTGCTGTTGAAAAGTGTGATTCAGACTTAGAAGATGGCAAACACCAGCAGGATGGTACTGTGGTGGAACTCCAAGTCAAACTAACAGGGCTGCAAGTGAAGATTGATGACGCAGGGAACAGGTCTTGCCATGTAAATCGGAGATCTATTAGGGTTCCGGAAGAGAGTGAAAATCGGCAGACAGTGATCAATCTCATTACGGACCTAGTGAAAAAATATGTGTACCCTGATGCTGAGACACACAAACTGAATTTAACTATAACACGCGCGCACCGCATTTCTAACACGCAATCAGTAAATGCAAAATATCCGAGGAGGATAGTGGTGAACTTTTGGTGGTAACTGAATAAAAATAAATAATTTTATCCAAGGCCATCAAGAACAAACTCTACCAGATCCCAGGCAATTATTATTTCACATTTTCCTCGGACATGTCCTTGTAGGCAGCACACCGCAGGAAGGAGTTCCAGAACTTGATCAGTAGCTTTCAGCAAGCAGGGGCCCCGGCTAGTATCATACAAAAGTCAAAGCTGAAGGTTCTTCATAAGGGCCATTTTCAGATCTTACATTCAGTACAGCAAGTGCAGGAGCTCTTGCACACAAATAAGCAATCAAGTGTGGGGGGATGAAATGGCAGATTCAGCTTGGGAGATACCAGTTCCACATGAGTACCATGCTGGATAAGGGGTGAATATATCAAAGAAAAGTCAAAAGGTTGATATGTGCTAATGTGGAGGGCTACCATGTTGTTTTGGGAAGGGGGAACATAGAGTATATTGCTTCTACATCTCTCTAAGAGGAATGTGTTTTCTGCCACAAATTTGACATGCTTCTCGAACAATTGCCTCAGACTGCCTCAGAGGACTTCCTGGTACCATAACAACGCACCAAGCTAAGGGGAAGAGGGTAAAGGGCTGGGACACTAGGGTTCAGAAGGGCAGGGAGGGAACGTTTGGGGAGAGGTTTGGGTGGATGGGAGGGGTCATCATTTGTGGGGGGAGATGGAGGATGTTGATTGAAAAACTGGCAGCAAACAGATGGTTGAGATGGGCGAGATACACTTGACAATGTTTAGTAAAGTGAAAATGGTTTCATGCAATGTGAATGCCTTCAATAATATAATTAAAGCCCAAGGCCTGTTAGCCTGGTTTAGGGCCTTAAAAGCTGATATATTTTTACAAGAGACACACCTGAGGGCAGATTGCTGTCTCCCCTAAATGCCCTTTGATATACAGCATTCTTTTTTTGCTTCAGTACAGGCCGCAGTCCGTGGCATGGAAATCCTAATCACAGGTACAGTGCGGACAGAGGTTTTTAAAATAGAGAGGGATCCAGTTTTTAGACGGATTTTGGTGAAAACACACATAGGAAAAGAGGTATTAAATTTTATAACCTATTATGGCCCCATAGAGGATGTGTCTTCCTCACTGCATGAACTTCATTCATTATTAGAAAATGAAACAGGGCTTATAATAGTCGGTGGGGACTTTAATTTAATTCAAGACCTAAGGCTTGACACCTCACGGGTAAATAAGCACCAGAACAAACGTAATTCGATTTATGTGCTGCAAGCTTTAATGTGGGACTTTGCCCTCCTAGACACGTGACATGCTCAAAATGGTTTGACTGCACAATATACATGTCACTCAAAATGCTAAGGCACAGCATCACGGTTAGATTTCTTTCTAATATCACATTTGGCTCAGTGGGGGGACCCTAGAATCCAGAATAATGCTTTTTCTGATCATTCATTGATTAGTCTCACAGTAACATTGAGGGTCGCTCCTGTATCAAAGGCAAGATGGAGTTTTAATAAAGAACTTCTTACAGAAGATAGCTGGGTCATCCAGATGAAAGGAAGCTTACAGAAGTTTTGGTTGATTAACATTGACTCAGCCTCGGACTTCTCAATTTGGGAAGCGATGAAAGCCTTTTTTAGAGTGCAAGCAATCTATTTTGCAGCAGCGCAAAGACAAGAGAAGGCCAGGGAATATACTGACCTCATCAAAAATTTGGATACAGCAGCAAAAGTGTATACTCGGGCCCCAAACAAAGACATGCTGGGAAGGTTAGATCAGACTCAATTAGAATTTTGGGAACATATGATGGCCAGAGAAATAATGAGTCATTCCATCTATCTTCAGCGAAGATACATGGAAAATGAATTGACCGGGGGCTATCTGGCCTGGACTTCGAAACAGCAGGCCAACACTAACATAATTAGGAAAATTATTGATCCTCAAACCAAAGCAACTTACGCTCAGACCCCGGAGATTGCACAGGTGTTTCTGCAGCACTATGCAAATATTTACTCAGCTTCTAACACCCCTTGTTCAGCTATTAATAGCTGGCTGTCCCAAATTTAGATCCCTACCTTAACCTGAGAACAAATAGAGAATCTGACTGTGCCTATAACTTTAGAGGAGGTCCAACAGGCCATTAAGTCTGCACCGAATCCAAAAGCCAGTAGTAAGGATGGTCTTTCGGCAGAGGTTTATAAGGTTATGCACAACAACTAGCCCCACTTCTGGCACTGCTTTTTAATCAAATTTTACAAGGGAGTACTATACTAAGTTCATTCACTGAGTCTGCGGTCATTAGTTTTCTTAAAAAAGATAAACCGGAAGACGATCCAAGCTCATATCGTCCCATAAGTCTCTTAAACTGTGACTATAAGCTTCTGGCAACAATATTGGCAATAAGGATTTCCTCAGTAGCATCAGCAGTAAGACACAGGGATCAGAATGGGTTTGTCCCCGGAAGACTGTTGGCTATAAACACTAGTTTTTTGGTTAAGGCAATTGATTTTTTTCCAACCAGCAGTTGAAAGCCGCTGCTATAATGCTCAATGCAGAAAAAGCTTTCGATTTGGTTGAATGGAAAGTTCTGTTTGCCAAACTGTGTAAATTTGGGTACCCGGATAAATTGGTCAGTTTGATAAGCAAATCATACCACGGACGAAGGTCTCAATATTTATTAAAAAAAATTGACAGGGGAGACAGCGGTCAAGCTAGGAACTAGGCAAGCTTAATATTCAATACACTCCTAAGAAAATAGCGGAGTTTACAGCTGTAGGGGGATGTAAAAATAATCAGGCTAAGTCAGAAGCACTATTGTTTGGGTGCTCGACACAGGTCTTTCCAGCCGTTATGGCAGCTTTGTTCCAACTTCATTCCAACCTAACCGCCCTATTAGATATCACGGGGTATGAGTCACATCAGAGTATGCTGATCTCTATAATCTTAACTACCAATCCCTATTAGATAAATCAGCTTCAGCGTTCGGAAAGCCTCCCTTTAACTGTTATTGGACTCATCTCCCTGATAAAGATGAACCTACTCCTGCTTTTCTCATTTGCTTTCACTAACATTATGATAAAGATTCCAAACTCCTTCTTCAAAACTGTAGAAAAAGATCTCCGTGCATTTATTTAGCAGAAGAAGTGCCCAAGAGTTAAGCTGCTGTATTTTCAATTTGCTCAAGAAGAAGATGGACTATCGCTACAGAGTTTTATTAACTACTTTGATTTGGCGATTCTAAGCTGGTTATCATCATCTTTGAGAAATATACCAGGCAAAAGCAATTTTTACTTAAATGAAATGTTGAAAACAGCTGCAGTAGACCCGGTCTCTTTTATACAGATCCCAAGACTCCCAAAAAGAACCATGTACGAGTCACCTCAAATGATAGTATCCTGATTTAACAGCATTTGACTTCAGTTTAAAGTACCTTGTTTTCCCCCAGAGGTCAAGATCAAGAGTAGCTCAAGCTTGGGTCTTCATCCGAGTTGGGCTACGATTGCTAAATGGGGATTGTTGGGTTACACACAGCTGGGGGATTTCTATCGGACTAACGGTTTGGTTTCGTAGCAAGAGTTAAATCAAAAGAATAATGCAATACCCCCGGGTCTGTATTTTAGTTTTATTCATATACACCATGTATGTGAGGGTCGTCCAATAGAATTCTTGGGAACAGAGAAAAAGATATCCCAGACTTTTTTTGTTTCTCGCTTTGTTGGCATAGGAAATTGGTATAGGGTTATGATTACAAGTCAGGGCGAAAATATTGTATTGGATCATCTGAATAAAATAACAAAGAATACTGGCAGGGTGGTAACACAGAAACATTGGAAGTTTTTCAATAAGATTACTGAGAATGCTATCCGAGCAGCAACATTTAAACGTATGGCCTTTTTTGGTAAATGGATTTTATACTGTGCACTGGCAAAAATCAAGCACATGTTTGAAGAAGCAAACAAATGCTGTCTTAGATGCGGATCCAACTCTGGCGACTGGCTCCATATGATTTTCCTATGCCCAGTTTGCATGGATTTTGGGCTAATGTCTTCAAGGAGATAGAAGTCTGGTCAGGCCAAGTGATTGACCCAGATCGGCTGGGAGCTTTGTTTGGTATTTTATTTTTGGGCGATAAGCTCCCGACGGTACTGGTTCAATGCTGCTTTAAAGCCACCTTAGTAGCTTTTTTTAATTCTGGTGAATTGGAAATCAGAGGCGGTGCCTACTTTAGCTCAGTGGTTGAAAAAGATGGGGAGGGTAATGAAAAACTGTAAGCAAAGCAAGTAGGGGCAGGTAAATGATTTCATACGATCTGGACAAATTGGAAAGATGGCGGAATCTGATAAGTAGCAGGGACAAGGTGTCCCTTGCTACACCAGTCTCACATCAAAGCATTGTATTTACTTAGTTTTAGTATTTGGATAATTAAAAATCAGAGATGTCAGCCTCCTCCATGTAGCTCCCTCCAACACAAATGGAACGCTTCGCCATGGACTTGAAAAAGTAACTTTTCAGCAAGACTAAAGTGGTCCCTGCATCCTCCCTGGGTTGACCTGACCTTGTGATTTTATCTCCGACTTGCTCAAATAGAAAACTGTGAGTGGCACAGTGTGCTTCTTTGAACTATTTTTAGATAAAACTTTAAAAACTAATATCTCCATTTCTATTAACTGGACTTTTTTTGTTTTCGTGTTATTGTCTTTATTAAAATTCACTTTATGTTTCTAAACAGGTTTGAGATTGTTCTTGTATTGTGTTTTCACTTTAATAGTGTTTGTGAGATGCATCAATATTTTACACATTGCCTTTTGTCTTTTGCCCACATGTGTTTCTCCTACACATGTATTTCCCTGATTTTGGTTAGCTGCAGGGTTTTCATTGCCCAGCCTGAATTATGACTCAGCTAAAGTGAATTAACTGATGATTGCTAATTCTGAACAACATATTATATCTGCAGTACAGATATTTCTTTTAATAATATGTATTGTCCTTCTTGAATGCTTGGTTTTGTTATTGTTAGTTTGCCTAAACGTAGTTCGTCGCATTGGGACAACCTTTGGTGATTATGTTTCTTTATAATTTGGTATTGCAAATAGTTTATAATAAACCCCTTAACTTTATTTCTGAGTGGAGTTTTCCTTCCGTGACCACATTGGTCATGGTATTTAAATGAATTGGGTTTGTGTTGAAATTGTATTCATGGTTCCACTACACCACTTACTGGGTCCAAAGATCCATCCACCTCAGTGAGCATTGATTAATGTGAAGGATGAAAATGCTCCAGCAGCGATTAATGTAGTGGGTGTCAGGGAAACAAATATCTCAGATTTTGTGGTCATTTTTTTAATTTATACTCCAGGAGCTGGTCACTTATAAAAAACACAACTTTCAGGGTGGCCAAAAGCAACAGAGAAATAAATCATCACCAAGTTTGATCAGAGGAAAAAACATTTTCCCAGAAAAAGGGATTTAAAAAAAGGATAACATCCAAGGCGTCCAATGAACATTAAAACATATAAGCAAAAATAACTTTACAAAATGCAGTGTTTTGTTCATGGTCTTCCTAATAAAGCAGAAAAAACAAACTACTTAACTGACACCCTCTGGACATGATAGTATAATGTTGAAATCTAGCTGGGTCTAATTTTATTCTGTTGATGTCTAAGAAGGGGGCACCATTTATCACTTTTCTTTTGCTCCAGGGACACTACTTTTAGATGTGTTTCCAGCCAGAAGTACCGTTTGACTTGGATAGTGGCTAATTGATTTTTAAAAGTCAGTAAATGTCGCCTTCCTTGGTATGTTTTCTATTTATGTGATATAATTGGAAAGCATGAGGTTTTTGAAAAATTCTGTTCCGGTATCTCCCACACGAGCTGAGAAATTGTACCTTTTAATGACTATCAGCGAGAATCCCAGTGTGAGTAACTGTCCAAAACAGACCCAACGTTACCCATGAGTACTGCAAAATTGGAAAGGAGAATCTTACAGCTGATAGTGTCAGAAGAAGTCACATAATCAAATTGTACAAGTAGGCAAATTCCTCGTCCAGCATTTTCATACCATTGTCCACACAAGTACACTTACCCTGTAAGGTGAGGCTGATGATATGGCAATCATTTACATAGACTTCAGCCTGCAAATAATGTGTTTTTATTTATAGAAACACTAGATCAGATTTAAAGATATCTTGGACAGTGGAGAGAGGCACGTCTATTATGAACTGCAACATTTACAGTTATTGCATGGCTGCATGGCTTAGACTTCAAGAGAATGCAAACAATTTTTCTGACCTGCACAGTGCAATGTTATTGAGATACCAAACCATTGAAACGTCTGTCTCACCTCTATTCTGATTTCCATCGATATTTCAGTACTAATGACATTCATGCGCAGTCATGATAAACCTCCATACTGATGTACCTATTACTCTGAGGGACCAATGTGCTAAAAACTGGTTTTAATGTGCTACCAGTATTTTTGTAACTAGAAAATCATTTTACATACTGACTTAGGTGCTAATAGCATGTACCAAAAGTACTATGTACAAAAACATTACCAACTCTTTAAATAGTTTGAGTACATCGTAAGAAACATTTTGAGGTCTTAATCAGAGGCTCAACCTGTTTAAGACTATGGAAACATTTAGTATATCTGGCCCTAAGAGAGATCCGCAGAATTTCCAAGGCATCTCTATTTGTGCTGCACCACTCACATCGAGATATTAAAATATTCTTCTAGTTCCCTTAATGAACATTTATTTTCACATGCACCATTTCCCAGCTCTTCACTGCTAGGACGTCCTAAGAGCTCTTAATATGCACCTCAACCCTAAATGACAACTTACCCTACAAACTAGTACTGAGACACACACAGAGATCCAAAAGAACATATACCTGGGTTTGCATCTTGCACTTGTTCACGAGCACCGCAACATCTGAAGAACTCTTACGTAGCGCCTCAGTCTGATTTCTATCCAAGTATAGAGACAGCCATAAAAATCCAAAAATACAAGTCAATAATGACTTTCATTATACACTATCATAGAAGTATTAAGTATCCGTACAACTCTCACATTGCAGCTCTATCCTGACTTGCTTAATGTATAGTATACCATTACCGACATGTCAGCTGAGCTCTCATAATGTGTAGCTGTCTACTTGTCAGTTCACCTTGGTATCACTGTACCAAAGCATCAGTAAAGCTCTTACAATACCCACTCATGTAAAAACACCCATGCTTATCTAGATTTGCAGTTTACCTTGATATGCCAGTACTGAGCCACAAATGGAGCTCTCGCAGGGCACCTTTTTTCTTACTAGCAGTGTCTACTTGAATGTCATCTTGATACTGTGAAATCCCGGCCTTACAGCTCCCTTTTGGTTCGAGCCCAGGCAGCACACATGCACTGTCTTGGGGGACATGATGTATCTCTCTCTGTGGGCTTTGTGCATGTCCATTGTTTCTTATTGGTTCCTTGTATTGTCTTGTAGTGTCCCTTGTACAATCTTACATTTCTATGGTCCCTTTGGTGATTTTGTCCCACCTTTTGGTGTTTCGTTCTGAGACTACCCCTGTTACATGTGGTCTTACTCCTTCATTTATTTATCGTTTGTCTGATGCGCTATTTTTTTACTTTCTGCGTGTAATCTTTGTGGCCGCACCTCCAGCTCTGTTGCTTGTACTGTTTTGCCAGGTTTCCGTGGAGTACATGAGGCATTGCAGCCATTTCCACTCCCCCTTGTGCTGGTGCTTCTTTCCCCTCTAGGGCGAACTCGACCCAAAGGTATTGGAAGGCTTAACATGATTATTTTCATGGGATGATTCGCTGTTTTTCTCAATTTATATTTTCTTGAGTTGATGCAGAGTCTCAAACCTGGCGGTCCTGATGAAGCAGAAAAAAGAAAGACTAACAAACATTCATATATCATGTAACAAAATTGTATAAGGCAGTGTGATTTTAGCAAAGAAATATAATGTATGTGGGAAAATGTGCCCACGGAGTAGTTCGCCATTATTATAAACGAGCTTAATTAATCATGAAGAATTGACAATGTAGTAATCCGTCATAATTGCAAATGTTTTCTATGATTTTCTTGTTGAAACTGTTATATGCTTAGCTTAAATTTAGCAGAGGCGTTGGCCTAGTCGCCTGGCCTCAAATATTAACTGTGTGGTTTTCACTTGTATTAACAAAGACACATTTTAACTTTAAAGGTTGAATTTTTCCAGTAGAATGACTAATACACTTATGTCAAGGTTTCGTGCTAGGCAAGTTTCATCCCCTTTGAAGCAAGGTCAGTTTCTGCAGGTGCAGACAATAAAGACACTGATACAGAAATAATTGGCAAACTTTGTTGCTACTTGTGTTCCAAAACTCCAAGGACACCTTATGCATAAATGAGTACTAAGAGAAGGACACTATTCATTGGTCAAAAGGAAGCCACCCTATGAACCCTCCAATGGAAGACCCTGAAGAATTTGGAACGTTTCTTACTTAAACCCACTGGACAAAGAGAAGTCAGCCATTTTCTTTGATGCCATTTTGAAGCCAGATTCAAGACGCCATTTTAAATTACACTTTGATGCTTTTTCTCTATTCCAAAGAGAGAGAGAGACTTTAAGAATTCTCACCCTAGAGACTTTAACTTAAACTATGCCCCGTCTTGTCCATGCAGTAACTTTTGCCCCATTTTCCTTGCTGCCGCAAGGAAAACTTGCCTTAAACTTTGCCCCTTTGAAACCTGCCCATGCTGATCGAACCGGTACCTGAAGGACGAAGACTTACCTTGAATGCTGATTGTAATTGGTAATTATAAAAGGATAAAATGTATTATGCATTGTGTTTTCCTTCTTAGGAACCAATTCCTTTTTTTGACAGCCCAAGCTAGAAGTTTTTCCAAATTTATGTTGACTAAATTCATTTTGCATGAAGCCCCACATGCCAATGCTAATCAGAGGTTAGTTGAGGTGTTCATTTGATGCACCATGCTAAATTGAAATCTTGTTATGCTGACCGATGTATGCAATTAGTCAAATCCAGTTACTCATATTAGTGATTTGCATTGCTGTAACCGAGTGCATTATAATCCAGATTTTGCAAAGATTGCGTTTCTTCCATCGCTATGAACAGCTAGTAATGTTCGTATATGTATACCATTTGATTTTGAGACTTACTTACATTGTATTAGCTTTGTTAATATAGGGAAATAAACTCATTAACTTTTAAAATTAAACAGGTGTGGTTATTCATGACTGAAAGGTCATGGTGTGTCAAATTACTGATTGTTATTGATTCTTAATTTGTTGTTTGATTACTAATTGAGTATTGGTTATTGATTGTAAAGGTTTATTAGTTATTGATGTGAGGGATCCGACTATTCTTGGATGAGGAAAACTCAACTCGGTTAAAAGGTTCACCGACCTCCAGCGTGTCCAAGTATGAGTTATTTATAAGGATTGGACGCACTATCAGTAGATGGTAGCAGAGATTGATGGTTTCGCCCTTTGGGACCCCATCCGAACAATAGACGGATTCAAGTTAGAATTTTCTTTGATAAAACGAGTTGGAGAGATGATGATGCCCTAAATCCGCAATGACTTTCCCGGAATCTCGGAGCTTGCGAATGGAGGAAATGGAGGTGTGATGTTTTCGGCGTTTCTAGAGACAGTATGAGTGAAGTTAGGGTTTTGCGCTTGCATAGCTTATGCCGCAGATGAATTGTGAAGTTTGTGAGGATTTTTAGGGGGTTATGAACTCCAATCAAAATTTTAGAGGAGTGATACTCCAAAGTATGAGAGTAGGGAAGTCGTCGAACTTCATATGTGTGTAGCGCTTTGTGCAGGGAAAATTGCCCACGTGGTTGTTGATGTTGAGACGGGCCCTGCGAGGTCAAGAGACTCCGGAGTATGTTGAAAAGTGTATGAGACACTTGATTGATGTTGTAATCTGTTCGGTTTAATAGGTTGATCGGGCGTGGTTAACGAGTCAGTACGAATGTTGAGGAATAAAAGAAAATTTTCGACTTTGAGATTTGACGAATTCTAAGGTGCACTAGAATAGTTCATTGATCAGTTGAGAGTAAAGTTTGCAGGTCAAATTTTGCTTGCGAAAGTGGGAAACCGAGAAAGATGGAAAAACTGCTGAGGCTAGTAAAAATCCCTAAGGTTTCTGAAGCAATTGTATTACCCTTCCTGTAGTAAACCGACAGATTTGTTTTCTTCTTTTGGTTAGTGCTCACGATATATTGCAGAAATTAGTTTTGGAATCATTGGAATTACCATTTGAATCAACCTTAGTACAGTATATTGATGATTTGCTGATCGCATCCAAAACAGAAAATGACTGTATGGTTGACACTATTGCCCTACTGAACCATTTGGGAAGGAATGGACACAAAGTGTCTCCTTCGAAATTGCAATTCTGCCAAAAAGAAAGTGAAATATTTGGGTCATCAAATAGAAAAAGGGTCGACGAGAATAATGAAAGAAAGAGTAACGAGTGTACTTCAAATGAGTCCACCCAAAAGGAGAAAAGAGGTGAGAAAGTTTTGGGGAATGGTGAGCTACTGTCGCCAATGGATTCCCAATTTCTCGACTCTAGCCAAACCTTTACTGAAACTGACCCAGAAGGATGCACAGGATGAAATAGTGTTGAAAAGAGATCAAATGGATGCCTTTGTTGAATTAAAGGAATGCATGTGCAGAGCTCCAGCTTTAGGTATGCCTGATTACACAAAGCCTTTTACGTTGTTTTGTCATGAGCGTGATGCATGTTCCTTGTCTGTCTTGACTCAAGCACATGGTGGCGTAAACAGACCAGTAGCATATTTTTCAGCTACTTTGGATCCAGTCGCAGCAACCTTGCCAGGATCCTTGCGTGCTGTAGCAGCAGTTGGTATAAGCTTAAATCAGAGTGAAGGAATAGTGATGGGACATCCTTTAACAGTTATGGTCCCTCACTCAGTCGAAATACTTTTGACACGTTCCCGAACACAGCACATGACTGGTGCTAGGCTTACAAGGTACAAGACAATAATTTTGGGATCACCAAATGTGCAATTGAAAAGGTGCACCACATTGAATCCAGCAATTTTGTTTCCCAGTGAAAATGTTGAGATTGAACATGCGGATGATATAGAGCACGACTGTTTACAAGTGACTGAATTTTGTACTAAACCAAGGCCTGATGTCAAAGATACTCGTTTGGAAGAAAATTATCAAATTATTTTTGTTGATGGTTCGTGTTTAAGAGACGCACTAGGAATATTGAAAGCAGGATATGCTGTATGTACAATAACTGGTGTTCTGGAAGCATCCTGGCTTCAGGGAGTTTACTCTGCACAGGTAGCGGAACTAGTAGCCCTTACTAGAGCTTGCCAACTTTCCGCATTAATGAAAGTCACCATTTACACTGACAGTCAGTACGGATTTGGAATAGTGCATGATTTTGGACAATTGTGGTCACAAAGAGGCTTTATGACCTCTTCAGGATCATCAGTCAAAAATGGTGAAAGAATAAGAGAATTGTTACATGCCATCCAGTTACCAGCAGAAGTAGCAGTGGTAAAATGCAGTGCACACTCGTAATCACAAGACTTTGTTTCTTTGGGAAACGGATATGCAGATCAAGTCGCAAGGTTTTGCGCATTGAACTGTATATTGCTCAGAGACTAATGGAACTTGATAAATGAGACAGAACTTGAACCAAGCGAAGCCTTTGATCTAAAAGTCGTAGACACAATTGAAGAATTAAAATTCCTGCAAAATAATGTTAGTAAGGATGAAAAACTCTCATGGAGTAAATTACAATGCGTAAAGAAACCAGATGATTTGTGGATTTCAAGTGAAGGGAGATTGGTTTTGCCAGACAGTCTTTTGACGCAATTAGCCAGGTTATATCATGGACAAGCCCACCTTGGAAGGGATGCCATGATTAGATTGTTCAAAATTGATTGGTTTAATCCCAAATTCCGCCAAGTTGCTGAAGCAGTTTGCCATTGTTGCGTCATTTGCCAACAAATGAACACAGGGAAGGGAACCGTGGTAAATTTGAGCCACATTGGAAGAGCAGGTGGGCCATTCAGCAAGATGCAAATGGATTTCATTGAGATGCCTATGCATGCAGGCTTGAAATATGTGTTGGTGATTGTGTGTATTTTTAGTCACTGGATTGAAGCATACCCTACACGCAGAAATGACAGTCTCACAGTTGCAAAACTACTCTTGAGAGAACTAATACCACGTTTCGGATTACCGATCTCTTTAGAATCAGATAGGGGAAGTCACTTCAAAGCGAAGTAATCAAATTACTATGTGCAGCACTGAACATTGAACAAAAATTGCATTGTAGTTATCGCCCTGAAGCATCAGGACTAGTGGAGCAAATGAATGGCACGCTGAAATCTAGGATGGCAAAAATATGCGCATCCACAAATTTGAAATGGCCTGACGCATTGCCCTTGGTGTTAATGTCAATGAGAAACACACCTGATAGAAAAACTAGACTATCACCGCATGAAATACTCATGGGCAGAGCCATGAGACTTCCAGCAGTTCCTGCAAATGCTCTTGTAAATATTACAGATGATATGGTATTGGACTACTGCAAAGGTCTGGCTGATGTGGTCCGCTCTTTTTCTCACCAGGTGGAGGCAACCACCTTGCCACCGATCCAAGGCCCAGGACACACCCTGAAAGCAGGTGACTGGGTTGTGATAAAGAAGCACGTGAGGAAGTTGTGTCTGGAACCCCGTTGGAAAGGACCTTTTCAAGTGATCCTGACAACTACCACCGCTGTGAAGTGTGCGGGAGTTCCCAACTGGATTCACGCCAGTCACACGAAGAGGGTGACGTGTCCCACAGAAGAGGAGATTGAAGCGCTGAAATTACCCACAACTGACAAGAAAGTACCAGGCACTGAGGCAGAACGAAGAGAGCCTGAAAGCGAACAAGAAGAAATCGAGTCAGAAGAAATATTCCTTTGAGGAAGACGCTGTTGATCCTTTTGAGGACAACAGAGAAGAAGCCTCAGGAGGTGACAAAGATCCTGGAAGTGACAAAGATCCTATCACAGGTGAAGAAGCAGGAGAGCCTAATAAGAGGAGGGCTTTCCCAGAAGCAGACGATACAGGAAAAGGAGAAAACCTGATTGACCTCCTAGGGGAAGGAGACAAGACAGAGCAGAGTGAAATCGTTCAAATTCTTCCAGAACCGGTTGCAGGTCCATCAGGTGAAATCAGAAAATGGAGACTAAGCATATCGCCAGTGAAATCCAAGACTAAATAAACATCAAATGAAAATGAAGGGCCAAAATTGAAGGAGAAAAGAAAAGAAGTGTCTATCGTAATAACAACACCGAATGAAGAAAAAGACACAGCCAAAGAACAAGATATAAGCGAAAGAGAATCGAAAGGAGATGCAAAATTGAAAAGGAAAAGAATACCGAGCAGAAGATATTCTGGTCCAGAGTGGGCATACACAGCCAGTAACGATTGATCAGACGAATTTCTATCTCTTAGTCTTGAAAACGAAGAAGCAGAACGACACTTTGGTACTTGAAAAGTGAAATTTCATGAACATTACCGAATAAGACATTGATAACCTGATTGACTTTTGAACCGAATAAGACATTGATAACTTGATTGACTTTGAAACCGATTTTGAGACAAAGCTGCTAACCGATAAGAGACTAAGCTGCTAAAGAAAACCGTGTGAACTTTGATCTCGTTCAACTCTATATATATCTGCAAATCTGATTTGATAATGTGTCTCCAACTTTCTGATTCTATATAGATCATGCCAGGCAGTACTAGTAAATGACATAAAATGAAATATTGTAAATACATGTGTATAGGTCTAATAACTGCATGTGTACTAATAATTATGGCAATAATTCTTGGAATGCATGGAGGGAATGAAAGAGACGCGAATGATGCTTCTGCCTTTAAAACTATAACGGAACTAACTCCTTTGAAGAAACTCGAACAAGACGAAAAATATTTGCATGACAAGAACGAGCATTCTTCTAACGTTTTCTATCGCTTGATGAATGAGTATGTTGAGACAATGGATTCGAAAGATTGTTATGTGTGTACACAAATACCTACCTCAGTCATAGAAGGAGTGACATATCATAGCATGCCTCTTACGTATGGAATAACATGTAGTTTGTTACTAACAAGATTTTATGGCCAGGAGTATATTCAATACTTCTATTCCGATCATGATGTCATATTTTCATATGTCCCCATAATAGAGTACTTGAGTAAAGTAGCAAGAGATTATTATTATATAAAAATAATTAGGGGTTTCTTTCAACCATTATCACCCTTTCCTACAGCTCAAGCTCATAGAGAAAACCTTACATGCTTGCTTTCACCGGTAGAGAAAAGCTTTTTAGATCACACTGAAGATAGAAGGAAAACGGTAAAAGAAAAATTAGAAAAAGAATTACACAAAAGGACATCTGTAGATAACTATGCTTTTGCCGCAATAAAAACACAAGGGAAACTAGCCTTAGATGCAATGCACGTAGGGAAGCTTTGTATATATAGACCTAAATCATATTATGACACAATCTTTGTAGGAACGAGTGAACGTAAACACGTGTTTTTGTTTCAGGCTAAATGGACGTTCATGTTAAATGGCCTAGATCCAGCTACACCAGGAGTATATTATATTTGTGGACTTAACGCCTATTATCGTCTTCCAAAGGGATGGTATGGGAGATGTTATTTGGGAATAGTTTTTCTAAAGATTTATCAACTGGACGACTTAAAGAAATTTCCAAAGCTGTCTGAATTACATCATATTCAGAGGAGGGAGACAGCTTCTGGTGTGGCAGGAGACATATTTGGAGCAATGATTCCTTCTGTAGGAGTTATATTGAATTCAATTAAAATACGAAAGTTGCCTACTATTGTGGATAACATGCTGACAAAATTCTCAGGAGCCATGATCCTGACTGATGCTGAACTGGATGCAGAAAGAACTATGACTCTTCAAAATCAGCTTGCTTCAGACATTCTTTTAGCAAAGAATGGCAGCGTTTGCAAAATGCTTAGTGCACGTCACTGTTGTTCTTATATACCAGACAACAGTAAACAAATTAGAACCATGCTTGCAAATTTAACTAACGATAGTGCAGAGTTGAAAGAATTGAAAGAACCAGGAGTATGGGAAAAGGTTGGAAAAGGATTTGCTTCCATGGAATTGGCTCAGCAACATTTGGAACGGAATATTACTGAAAATAGTAAAAGGAATATTGATAATATTAATTTGCTTAATAGGTATTTGGGGAATATGGAAAGCTATTAAAATATTGAAATCAAGAAGCAAGAGAAGAAGAGAAGAGAAAGAACAAAATAAAATAGTAGAAATATACAGGGAAAAATCAAAGGGAACAAAAAGGAAGAAGGAATTGACTGAAATGCCAAATTACTAAACAGAATTTTAATGAAATAAAATTTGTGATGGAAGATTTGATTTGATGACATAATTAGTCATCAGAGGAGGGATTGATGAAGCAGAAAAAAGAAAGACTAACAAACATTCATATATCATGTAACAAAATCTATAGGGCAGTGTGATTTTCGCAAAGAAAAATAATGTATGTGGGAAAATGCGCCCACGGAGTAGTTCGCCATTATTATAAACAAGCTTAATTAATCATGAAGAATTGACAATGTAGTAATCCGTCATAATTGCAAATGTATTCTATGATTTTCTTGTTGAAACTGTTATATGCTTAGCTTAAATTTAGCAGAGGCTTTGGCCTAGTCGCCTGGTCTCAAATATTAACTGTGTGGTTTTCACTTGTATTAACAAAGACACATTTTAACTTTAAAGGCTACATTTTTCCAGTAGAATGACTAATACACTTATGTCAAGGTTTCGTGCTAGGCAAGTTTCATCCCCTTTGAAGCAAGGTCAGTTTCTGCAGGTGCAGACAATAAAGACACTGATACAGAAATAATTGGCAAACTTTGTTGCTACTTGTGTTCCAAAACTCCAAGGACACCTTATGCATAAATGAGTACTAAGAGAAGGACACTATTCATTGGTCAAAAGGAAGCCACCCTATGAACCCTCCAATGGTAGACCCTGAAGAATTTGGAACGTTTCTTACTTAAACCCACTGGACAAAGAGAAGTCAACCATATTCTTTGATGCCATTTTGAAGCCAGATTCAAGACGCCATTTTAAATGACACTTTGATGCTTTTTCTCTATTCCAAAGAGAGAGAGAGAGACTTTAGGAATTCTCACCCTAGAGACTTTAACTTAAACTTTGCCCCGTCTTGTCCATGCAGTAACTTTTGCCCCATTTTCCTTGCTGCCGCAAGGAAAACTTGCCTTAAACATTGCCCCTTTGCAACCTGCCCATGCTGATCGAACCGGTACCTGAAGGACGAAGACTTACCTTGAATGCTGATTGTAATTGGTAATTATAAAAGGATAAAATGTATTATGCATTGTGTTTTCCTTCTTGGGTACCAACTGCTTATTTTGACAGAGCCCAAGCTAGAAGTTTTTCTAAATTTATGTTGACTAAATTCATTTTGCACGAAGCCCCACATGCCAATGCTAATCAGAGGTTAGTTGAGGTGTTCATTTGATGCACCATGCTAAATTGAAATCTTGTTATGCTGACCGATGTACGCAATTAGTCAAATCCAGTTACTCATATTAGTGATTTGCATTGCTGTAACCGAGTGCATTATAATCCAGATTTTGCGAAGATTGTGTTTCTTCCGTCGCTATGGACAGCTAGTAATGTTCGTATATGTATACCATTTGATTTTGAGACTTACTTACATTGTATTAGCTTTGTTAATATAGGGAAATAAACTCATTAACTTTTAATAAACAGGTGTGGTTATTCATGACTGAAAGGTCATGGTGTGTCAAATTACTGATTGTTATTGATTCTTAATTTGTTGTTTGATTACTAATTGAGTATTGGTTATTGATTGTAAAGGTTTATTAGTTATTGATGTGAGGGATCTGACTATTCTTGGATGAGGAGAACACAACTTGGTTAAAAGGTTCACCGACCTCCAGCGTGTCCAAGTATGAGTAATCTATAAGGATTGGACGCGCTATCAGTCCCTGCAATTTAACAGCGCTGGTGCTTACAAAAGAATTGAGCCACCCGGCTTCTACCCTGTCATATTATACTTCACTTCTTCTGGCAGCGGACAAATGTAGTGGTCGCAGGATCACTCGTCCCTCACTCTATCTTGTTTTAATGCACTTCAACCACTATCCAGGGTACACAAGTGGAGTGCATTAATCAAAGAAAGGCAGATAGCCCTCAAGTAAAAACATAATTTGAATGTTTGGTACTTATTCTAATGCGTTTCCCAGTCTCACTCCTTGTTTTACTAGTTTTCAAAATATCAGCGTAAGCTGCAAGTGAAGACTCATTTTAAACCCCTCATATTTCCTAAAGAAGGGAGGTGATTGGTTTACACGAGGAGCCCTGCCTCCATTGTGAATCGTGTGTTTCAGGAGAGTAGAAACCCGGAAGTGGGAACGGTGGGTGCCAGCTCACCATGGGACATCATGGCTGGGGGCGTAGTACTTCTTGAGTGTCCATGAACCTCATTTGTTCTCTTAGTGACTTATAGGGGCTGCAGGGCATGTACGCCATACTGTGTGAGGAAGAGGTATTCACTTCTGCGTTGCTGCTACTGGTTACTGAGTGATGATGTCTCTGTTTATCTTGTTGTCAATCTTCCACTCTAAATAAAATTGGACTATGGGGGTTTGCCAATGCTTTTTGTTCATTTCTATGTTGCTCCTCCTAAACTCCATAAAATGCAACAAAGTGATTTAGCAGTGCCTACAATGTGTCCCTCCCCTGTCTCTCCTTGGTATTTCTGTATGTTCTTTGGTAGTTTAACAGTAGTACCTGCAGTGGGCTGCTTCTTTGTCGCTTTTGGGTAGACATCGTATAAGAATTGCCTACCCCAAAAGATAGCAGGTACCTGCATATGTGGCTGCCATTTTTTCTCATGCTCTCTGCAACACCTATGTTATCATGTAGCAACATTAAGTGTACTGTGCACCCACCATGTCCTTAAAACTCAGGCACCTCATTTGGAGGTCCCTTAAACCATGAGCTTCAACGAGTGCTCAGGAACCTGATGTAAAGGTGATCGCACCTGTGATAGACAACTATGTAAATATATAAATATTGCAATCAACCTACAGACTATATTGCTTGAGGTCTCATAAATGGTACGAAAAGCACTACAAAGAAACAAGGAGAACAGCCTAGTTGCTTCTAAAGTCCTCAAGAGTTACACTGCAATTTGGAGACAAGAGTTTGATTATCCTAAGCTTCACATATGAGAAATATGTACGCACTGCAAACATGTCAGATACCTCTGAATTCAAGACTTGTAACTTCAGACCTACAGGTCACTCCAGAATTTCTGTGATGGAAGCAGTGAGCTATCTCCGTAAAACACAGAAATGTGGCTGCCATGTTCCACAGCGTGCCTTGCAGCAATATTATTGGATTACCACAAACAATAAATGCTTAATATACATATAAATACAGTAAAACAGAAAGAACAACAAAATCCCAAAGGTGAGACCTATTGGCTTTGCCAGTGCTTGTTCATGCATCTGTCGGTAGAATGAGTGTATAGTACACCTGTTATTAACTGTTTCAAGACAATTCATGTAACATTTGCTGTAAACCAATGCCCACATTTACAAGGCCCTTGCGCTGCTGTTGCTTCACTGTTTGTGATACAACAGCAGCACAAACCACTAAATCATATTTATGAAGACACACAAAGCCACTTTGCGTGGCTTTAAATAGTTTTATAAATATGGAGTAAGGCAAGGCAGAGCGAAATCGCTACTTTTCCTTACTCTGCACTAGGGAGGCATTCCATAGGCGTTGCTGTGGGTGTTCTCATGCAACACCCATGGATTTTGACTCATCCCCAGGTTTACAAGACCTTGCAAACCTGGGAATGTGCACAAAACCTTACGCCTCCCTAGGGGAGGCGCATTGAGAAGAAATATCTTTTTGTTTCCTAATTTTTTCCTCTTTCTAAGTTTGTTGAATTCTGCAGCACACATAGAAAGATGAAAAACCCTCCCAGGATTGTTTTTGTGCAGGAAGGAAAAAAACAAATCTGCCTTCAACGCAGTGCTGCAGCGCTACAGAATCCTAGCTATTACTTAAAATGAATAGTGGATTTTGCAAAGATGTCAATGGATTGACGCGACATAGGATTGAGAGGATGCCATCAATGAGTAATGCGATTTTTCACCATTAAATGACAAATTTAGCATTCCGAACCTTAGTCAATGACCACACCACTTTATTACAAAGAATTATGAATTTATTTCCCTAGATTAACAATGCTAATGTCACGAAAAAAACTCTCAAACACAAGTGATAAGCATATAGAATCAATAGCGGCTGATTAGAATGTCTTATATATCTGAGTTTAATCAAAACAATCAAGCAAATAATCTCTAAAATAATAACACTAATTAGCAACATCAGAATTGGTAACAGTGGCAAAATATGCATTAGTACAAAAAATCAAAGAGTGTCACTATAAATCTTGAGCATTTGAAGTTAATACCCTCACTAACCACGAATTAGCATCAGCATGTTGGGCTTCATGCAAAAGAATTTAGAAACACAAATTTAGAAAAAAAACATACTATCTAAGGTTATTATATATGAAAACATTATTAATATGCAGCAGTCAAATTAAAAGTTGCAGCTGGTACCTGCAAAGCAAAAGAGACACATTATCATTATGATGTTATACATTACCCATAGAACAACAACATGCAGTCTACTTCAGGAAAGGGACACCATCAGGTATGACTTCAGAAGATCTGGCCTTTCATCAGCTAAACCCACACTGCTAGTATGACTCGAACCATCAACAGGAACTCCTGAATACACAATCTCCTTTCCCTCCCTAGAATCTCATCATGGAGTCTGACTGTGGAAAATCCTACTCATCTTGCTATACTAATCTTCAAATAGTTTATGATTGGTCAGTACATGGGGTGGTCATGATTCAACCAGTAGTAGCTCTAATTGATAACCTAAATGTTATAACATGTACGTCAACCAGGACATGTTTCATAACAGTATCTTTTCAACTTCTGTTTCACCTGTGGCTCCTTTGTTCCACCTCGTCCAAACGTATCTTCTCAGGAAGAAACTTCTTACAAAGTATCATCTACTTCCGTCCTCGAGGAAGAAACTACATATTAGTGACGATTTCAGACAATAGAACATTCAACGTATGCAAGAACTTGGTTAAACATGGCATTGTAAGACATATTGCAGCAACCCACCATGGGTAGCTGTGTACACATCTATTAAACCATGTAGCACACTTTTATATAAGCATTGAACTATGGAAAATAACCACAACGTTTAGTTAGTATTTTTGCTCAACTAAGAACAGGAATGAATTATGGCAACCATTTCCAAAAGTCACCCTTTTTGAATGTTAATTCACTAAACAGTTAATATATTCAAACTATTAATAAAACATATTAGAAAATTCACACTCTCACAATCCCTCCTCTAATGACTATTTGTGTCATCACATCAATTCATAATAAATGTATGTATTTATCATCCGAGAATTCAAAATCTGTTCTCATTTACTTTTGCATTTTTTGTCTTTTTCCTTTTATTTTCTCCATAAAATGTAGTCATTTGTATATCAAAGCTTGTTCGATTATTTTCTAGTTTTCTCCTTTTCAAACATTTCATCATTTTATATATTCCCCAGATTCCAAATAAATAAAAGACAATTATTGACACCCAATTTGTTATTATCAAAATAATACCTCTCCCCACATTACCAAACCAATTTCCCACAGCTGCAATTCCCTTGCCAGCTTTTTCCCAAACTGTAGTTTCCGTTAGTTCTTTTAAATCTTCTTTGTTCATTGTTACGTTTTTAACCAACTCTCTAACTTTTCCTGATTTATCAGGAATGTATGCACAGCAATGACTCAAACCAAGTAATTTGCAAACTCCGCCCTCCTTTGCCAAAAGAATATCTAACGCAAGGCGGTTCTGAAGTGCCATAGCTCTTTTAGCAGCCAACTCAGTATCTAGAAGAATGATAGCTCCAGAATAACTTGTCAACATGTTATCCACTATTGTAGACAACTTCTGTATCTTGATAGAATTCAGAACTACTCCCACTGAAGGAATTATAGCCCTAAAAATGTCTCCCACAATGCTAGAAATTGATTCTCGCTTGTGTCTCCTTTGAATTGTCATTGTCTCAGGAAATGTACTCAAGTCTTCCAACTGATAGATTTTTGGAAAGACTATTCCTAAATAACAGGTTCCATACCCATCCTCTAGGAAGACAGTAATATGCATTTCTTCCACAAATATAGTAAATACCAGGCACTGGTGGATCCTGTTCATTCATCATAAAATCCCACTTGCTCCAAAACACATGTCTACACTCATTCGTTTCCACAAACACTCTATCATTCTTACTCCCTGGTCTATATATACAAAGTCTTCCCACATGTTCAGCATCCAGTGTTAGTTTTTCTTGTTTAGTAATATCAGTATAAACATAATCAATCCCAGGTCTTCTACTAAAAGTTAAAGTAGGCTAAAATAAATCTTTCATAATAACTATGTTATTTTCTTTGGCTCTTCTATTCAAATAACCAATGACAGGTACAAATGAAAATACCATGTCATTATTTGAATAGAAATACTGAATGTATTCTTGATTATAGAATTGTTTTAGTAAAAGACTGCAGTTTAGAGCATAAGTAACTGGCACACTATGGTAAGTAGTTCATTCTTCCACTGAAGTCGGAATCTGTACATACGTAACAATCTTTCGCGTCCATCACTTCAACATACTCACGCAATAAGCAATAGAAAACATTAAAAGAAAGCTCTTTCTCCTCATGCAAGTATTTCACGTCTATTCTAAACTTATCTTTAGTTAGTGATGTACCAGTTGTATCCAAAGAATTATCAATCTTTGCAGTATGGTTGGATCCATTCGTCTCTTAAACAGTCACCCCTACAAACAACAATAAACACATTAACACACTTGCCACTGCCAATCCAATACCTAAAATATTACAACAACTAATTCTACTGCTTCAGTTCTGAAAATTTCCCATTGTCTCCATAATCTAAAATGTTTTTTTTTTTAAACAAAAATTTTCAAAATTTTAAAAAATTAAGTATACAATCAAAAATCCCTCATAATTTTTTCTTTAAAAAAAAAAAAAAAATCATTCACTCAAGACAGTCTGTTTTGTCAATTTCTGTATAGCAGCTTGTCAAGTTCTGTTATCTATTTGTCAATTCCAGTCATTAATGTCTCTTTTAACGACTTTTAATTTTCAACTTCTTTTCCCAAATTTTCTCATAATCTTCACATGCCAGAATAAAAACTTTCAGTATCTCTATCAAAATAATAGCTCAAAAATTCTTCTTTCCATTTATTTGCAGTTATATATGCCCATTCTTGTCCAGAATATCGCTTGTTGCAACTCTCTTTCTCTTCAGTCTTTTACTGTTTTCACCTTATTCTCCACTACTATTTTCTCCTTCATTCAACTCTTTTTCCTCTTGAATTGGTGGTACTACATTAATTCTTCCACCCTTTGAACTTTTCTCTGGCCAATTGTCTCCTTTCAATGTCTTTATCATTAACAACTTCTCAAGGTTGAGTCTTCACATGACTTTGAACCTTTTTCTTCCGAAGTTCCCACAACTGGTTCAGGAAGAGTATAATCCACCTGGGCGGGACTACCCTCAATTCCTTTCCCAATGGGGTCAGTCCTTTGTTCATTTTGGTATGTCAAACCACCTGCTACTGAGGACACCCTCCTCTAAGCAGATATTCTCTCAGCCAGATGTCTCTGATCATCCTCACCTGAGGACACCCTCCTCTGATCAGAATTTCTCTTAAACAAAATTTCTCTTTCCAACTCACCTTCTACTCCGTCTGCAGATTTTTCAGCTTCTTCTGGGCTTTGTACCTTTTCATCTGTTTTAGGAGTAGGCACATCTCGATCATTTTCAGTATTCGGCTCTTCACTTTCCTGTTCTTTACTCGCAATGTTTTCAGCTGTTGGTAAGCTCAACAGTTCTTCTTCTCGTTCTGTTGGGTCATTCACCTTTCTCGTGTGACTGGCATGGACCCAGTTCGGCAAATCTGCACACTTTACAGCTGTTGTTGGTGTGAGTATAATCTGGTAGGGCTCCTTCCACCGGGGCTCCAGACAAGACTTCCTCACATGCTTTCGTATTATCACCCAATCGCCAGCTCTCATGTTGTGGCTTTGACCTTGTGTTTGTTGTACCGGTGTTGCTTCCACCTGATGAGAAGAAGACCGAACTACATCAGCCAGGCTTTTACAATAATCTAGCACCATGTGATCTGTAATGTTCACAAGTGCATTTGCAGGTATCGCTGGCAATCTCATTGCTCTCCCCATTAAAGTTTTGTGAGGAGACAACCCAGTCTTCTTGTCAGGAGTATTCTCATTGACATTAAAACTAGTGGTAAAGCATCCTGCCATTTTAAATTTGTTGATGCACATACTTTTGCCAATCGTGACTTAAAAATTCCATTCATCTGCTCTACAAGTCCTGAGCCTTCTGGGCGATAACTACAATGTAGTTTCTGCTGAATGTTGAATGCAGAAAAAAGCAATTTTATCACTTCATTATTGAAGTGACTTCCCCTATCCGATTCTAAAGAGACGGGGACACCCAAAACGTGGAATTAGCTCTCTCAGAAGTAACTTAGCTACTGTAAGGCTATCATTTCTCCTTGTTGGATATGCCTCAATCCAGTGACAAAAAATACACACAATCACCAACACATATTTCAAACCAGCACACACAGGCATTTCATTAAAATCTATTTGCATTCTGCTGAATGGACATCCTGTCATGCCGATATGTCCCATGTTGACAACTGTTCCTTTGCCTACATTCATTTGCTGACAAGCAATGCATCTATGGCAAACCAGTTCCGCCACTTGCTTGAACTTTGGATTATACCAGAACTGTTTAAAACACCTGATCATGGCATCTGTCCCTATGTGTGCCTGACCATGATAATATCTAGCCATTTGTGTCAACAGACTGTTTGGTAAAACCACTTTCCTTCTTTTGACACCCAAATCTCATCTTCTCTTTGAATGCAATGAGGTTTTAGCCAATCCCTACGCTCTTCTGGAACATTGTTCTGAATGGCATTTAACTCTTCTAATGTATCAACGTCATCATTTTCAGACATTAATTCCCAATTTCCATTGAATGAAATTCCATTTAAAGCACAAAATTCTGCAACCTGGTCTGCATAAGCATTTCCCAATGTTACATAATCTTGTTCTCTCTGGTGTGCACTGCATTTGACCACAGCAATTTTCTCAGGTTTCTGTACAGCTTGTAGCAAGTCATGTATCCTTTCACCATTTCTCACAGGTGAACCTGATGAGGTTAGAAAACCTCTCTGTGACCAAATTTGCCCAAAATCGTGTACAACACCAAATCTATACTGACTGCCAGTGTAAATAATTACTTTCATCTGATCTGACAATTGGCATGCTCTAGTAAGAGGCACTAATTCTGCCAACTGAGCAGAAATTACTCCTTTAAGCCATGAGGCTTCTAGTATGCCAGTGACTGTTCACACTGCATAGCCTGTTCTCAATACACCTCTGTTGTCCCTTAGATAGGAACCATCACCAAAGATAATTTGATCATTGTCTTCTAAACAAGTGTCTTTAATGTCATGTCTTGGTTTCATGCATAATTCTGTCACTTCCAAACAATCTTGTTCAATGTCATCTATTTTGTTTGGATCATCCACCTCATTTGGTAACAGTGTTCAGCACTGTGACCTTTTGATCGTTACATTTGGTGCCCCAAGAATCACTGTTTCATGTTGTGTCAACCTTGCATTTGTCAGTTATGGTGTCTTTGATTGTGTCAACAGAATGTCTATCGCGTGAGGTACCATTACGGTCAGAGGATAACACATTACAATATTTTCACTTTGAGTTATACTCTGCTCAACTGCTGCAAATGTTCGTAAGCATCCTGGTAAGGCCACTGCAATGTTATCCAATGTAGCTGAAAAATACGCTACTGGACGATTGACAGCACCATGTGTTCGTGTCAAGACAGACAAGGAACATCCATCACGCTCATGACAAAACAACAGGAAAAGTTTTGTGTAATCAGGCATACCTAAAGATGGAGCTTGACACAAACGTTCTCTCAATTCAGTAAGTGCTCTCATGCATTCTTCATCCATCATTATAGGATCTGAAACATCCTTATGTGTCAACCTCTGTAGAGGTTTAGAAACGGCTGAAAAATTTGGAATCCACTGGCGACAATATCCTACCATTCCCAGAAACATTCTCAACTTTCTGTGAACTATGTATTTTCGTTTTCATTATTGCCGCTACTCTTTATCTTGAGATTCTCCTCGATCCCTTTTCAATGAAAAGACCCAAATATTTCACCTCTTACTGACACTACTGAAACTTGGTAGGATATACCTTATGACTATTGTCTCCCAAAAAGTTAAACAATGCACTTGTATCCTTCCTACAACCTTCCTTTGTCTTTGATGCGATTAACAAATCATCAATGTACTGCACCAATGTCGATTAATAAGGCATTATCAATGGATCCAAGTTATTTTTCAAGATCTGGTTGAAAATTGATGGTGACTCTGAAAACCCCTGAGGAATTCTACACCAACAATAGACTCTGGTCAGAATTTGAAAGAAAAGAGCTATCTACTGTCCTCATGTAGAGGTACGGAAAAGAAGGCTTGGCACAAATCAATCACTGTGAATCATTCTGCATCACACAGAATCTGAAACATTATCACAGCTGGATTTGGTACAACTGGACAGTTCACCACAATATCATTTACTTTCCTCAAATCCTGGACAAAAGACATTTTTCCACTAGGCTTTTTCAAACCCATTATCAGTGAATTGCACAGGCTACTCATCACTTCCTTCAAAACTCCTTGTTCCACAAATTGTTCTATCAAAGGTCTTAAACCTTCCATTGCCTCATTAGTGATTGGGTATTGTGCAGTTTGTGGAAACACTGCATTCTCTTTCACTGTCACCCTGAGTCCTTCAACTCCCTTAATCAAACCAATTTATTTTCTGGCTAAATCCCAAACCTTTAACTTGACTCTCTCCTGTAAATGGACTGGTAGATCTTTTATTTAAAAGACTGGAAAGAAATTAATTATGTCTACCGAATTGTCATCTTCATTTGTCTGCTCATTTTCATCAATATGATCATCAAAATGAATCAAAGGAAATTCCCTGGGCACCAATCCCTTTTCGACAATAATTGTCAAATCCTCTCCATCACTGTTTGTCTCAATTTCAATCCCTTTAATTGAACATGAAATTGAACAATTTAATTTACACAGCAAGTCTCTTCCCAATAATGACACTGGACTAGAATCACAAATGACAAAACTGTGAAAATCTCTAAAATTGCCAACTTTCACAAGAACTGGTTCCGTAAGAGTTAGTCAAGTGTTTGTTCGGAACTCCTACTATCTTCACTGTTCTCTCTGAAATCGGTATGTCTGGAACTTCTATACTTCTTACTGTCAAACGTGTTGCTCCTGTATGGACAAAAAAATTAACTTCATGACCATGTACTTCACCCTTCACATTAGGACCTCTCTGATCCACTTCCAATGATGCCGCCATCACATACTCCTCCTCAACTGAGCTATCCAAGGCCATTCATCTTTTATTTCATCCTCACTGTGTAAAGGAAACTGTTCAGCTGTTTTTTCACTTTTGTTCCTATTCTGATTCATGACTACTTGTGAAAGCATTACCTGTTGTTGATCCATAGTACTCTGTATCATTTGAACTTGTCTCGGCATGCGTATTTGCTGTACAGGCACCATCTGCACCTGTGGCTGCATTTGTTGTATCTGTGGCATTTGTACCTGTGGTTGTGCATTCTGTGCCTGTTGCATTGGTTGTAAAGGTTGAAAACCCTGAATATTATTCATATTGTTTGGGAGATTTTGATTTTTACCCCCCCATTCTAGGTCCTCTCATGCTCTGATATGAATTGACACCATTTGTCTGTTGTTCAACTCCACCTTGATTTAACATTGGGCACTGTCTCTTCCAATGTCCAGTTACCCCGCAATTATGACAAGGTAACACCTTTCATCTTTGTTCCTCATCCTACATGACCACTGAACTCAAATCCACATTTCTATTGACTACTGAAGCATCATTCCACCTCAACCTCTGCCTCTAACTTGACTCTGGAACATACCATTCCCTTGTGGTAGTTGCTGAAAATGTTCCTGTAGTCCTGTCTGGGCAGCCCTAATCTGCATCACCATTGCTTTCTCTTTCAACTTCTTCTGCTTCAACTCAATCTCATTACTACAGTATTTCTCATACTGCAATACTTCATCAATCGGTTTTGCTTGCCAGCAAATTAAATGGTTCTTAATCATCTGACTTATTTATGGTTTCAACCCTTCAACAAACCAAATTATTCATGCTCTCTTTCTCAATTGTCTCCACACCACTAAATTGTTTGAACGCCTTTAACAACCTTTCGTAATATGCATGAACCGATTCCTTCCCTTCCTGTGATGTTCTACCTATGTGTTGCCAATCCAAATTTTTCTGCGAAACTCTCATTTTCAGAAACTCAATCACCTTATAGTAATATTTAACTACTTCGGGAGATGGTCCATCTGTTTTCAAATCAATTTGCAGTTCACTTATTGGCCAATCCACACTCCTTTTGCATTCAATCCACAAATCTGCTGGAATAACAATATCAAAAAGTGTATTCAGGTCTTCCCACAGACATTTTGCAAGCTTCACAAACCTATCAGCCAGCTGGTACCACTCCCCTGGTTTTTCTCTCAACCTATGGTAATCATTTGTAAAACTTAAAATATCACCCCTATTCCAAGGTACATGTACAAAGTTCTCTCTAGGCGCTTCCGTCGTTGGTAACCTTTTCACTGGGTCTCCTGCCTGTGTCACATCATCTTTCTTTGGTCTTTCTCTCTTCTTGACCCATCTGCCTTTCCATTTGTCTAATGTTCTCCAAACCTGCACTCTCTCCAGTAATTCTCTAAGGTGTGTTTTCATCCCTGTAGATCTCATGTGTATAAAATCTTCCTCCTCCATGTTTAATCTGTAACTTTTTTTCAAGCTTTTCATTTTTGATAAGTCAATATCATATTCATCTGCTATTTCTTGTAACTGCTGGTGTACTTTCTCTGCTCCTCTGGTAATTATTTTATACAAATATCTCAATTGGGCTTCAGTATAGGACTCAAGTCTGTTCACACCCATGGTTCCTTCCAAAGGTTGATTTCCTTCCATTGACAATCTCACTATGTTTATTGTGTCCTCTTCCCTGCCTTTCTTTTCTAAGGTCTTTGAATTACTTAAATCTTCCAACCACTTAGGCCCTGATTATGACCGCCAAGGTACTGCCGCCAAATGACCGCACCGCGGTCAGAAGACCGCGGCGGCCATTCAGACATTTCCTCTGGGCCGGCGGGCGCTCTCCAAAAGAGCGCCCGCCGGCCCAGAGGAAATGCCCCTGCAATGAGGACCCCGGCTCAGAATTGAGCCGGCGTAGTTGCAGGGGTGCGACGGGTGCAGTTGCACCCGTTGCGTATTTCAGTGTCTGCAAAGCAGACACTGAAATACTTTGCGGGCCCTCTTACGGGGGCCCCTGCATTGGCATGGGCACTGCAGGGGCCCCCAGGGGCCCCGCGGCACCCCCTACCGCCATCCTGTTCATGGCGGGTTTCCCGCCATGAACAGGATGGCGGTAGGGGGTGTCAGAATCCCCATGGCGGCGGAGCGCGCTCCGCCGCCATGGAGGATTCCCCCAAGCAGCGGAGACCGCCGACTTTCCGCTTCTGACCGCGGCTGAACCGCCGCGGTCAGAATGCTCGTGGGAGCACCGCCAGCCTGTTGGCGGTGCTCCCGTGGTCGGTGGCCCTGGCGGCCACCGGCCGCCAGGGTCAGAATGACCCCCTTAGTTTTTTCTTGTGCAGATTAACCTTTTAAAGAAACTCCATTAGATTGTGCACCTAAATCTTGTTCTTGTTCCGAGCTTGAGCATTGTTGCGGAACCATTAATCTCTGTCCCTGATTATTATAAGATTTGGTCCCAGAATTCTCAACAGGAGACAAATCTATTAAAGAATTAGGCCCATATTTATACTTTTTTAGTGCCGCATTTGCGCCACTTTTTGACGTAAAAGTATCACAAACTTACAAAATACAATTGTAGTGGCGCAAATTTGGCACTAAAAAAAGCATTAATATGGCCCTTAGTCTCATTCAAAGTTTGTCCTTATCTAGGAGTTGATTTTACCAAAACCCCATTCTGAACTTGGATCAAAGAATACACTCTACTATTGTTTCTACATGCATATAATGGAGTTACCGGACCCATCGTAATAGGTACAGAAATTGCATCTCAATAAGCTAAAGATCCAACCCTCTGTGTCTGTCCTGCACCCATGCTCTGCATTTGTGGAATCTGTATTTGAACAGGCTCTCTTTGGATTACACCCAATCCTTGCTGACCAGGAGACAATACTAGATTAGTAGTTGTCCTTATAACTTCAGCCTCTGGCTGTATTTCAGGAATATTTCTTTCCAACTGCTGTGTATTGTTCAGTGAATCATTGAAACTACTCTGCATCTGAACTCTTTCATTGTTCAGGGTATCTCTTGATATCTCTGATGTGGATGGTGCAGTAGGAATTGTATTACTACTCCCACTCCCATTTGATCCACTATCACGTCTCTGATTCGCATTTGGTGGAGGATAAGTCTCTAAAATCTCAGAAACTATTTCGGCTTCACTTATCTCATTGTCATCATTAAACATGACTCTTTTCAAGTCTTTCAATTTTTGTTCTTTAGTCACTGTTGAACCCTTTTTCTTTTTCTTCCCATCTTTTGTCTCATCCTCAACCTCCTTTGTCCTTGCAGGCAATAATCTAATTCCCTGTAGTGTTTCTACTCTCCACCTTTTCTGCTCTTCACCCCATCTAGCCTCCTTTAACGTCTTTTCTACTCTCCTCATTTTCTTTTCAAATTTCAATGCATGTTGCTGTTTAGCTACCAGCTCCCAAATCGCTAAGGCTTCATACTGTGCTAGCCTCGGTGGAGGTTTTAAACTGTGCATGTTCAACATCAAATTCTCCAAAATTCTCAAATTAAATGTTCCATTCTCCGGAAAAGCCAAACAGCCTTTTTTCCTTGTAATCTTAACCTAATGTTTCAACCAGAGACATGCTCCTGCACCTTTCTCCTCAAATACGATGTATGCCTGAGTATTTTCTGGTGGACAAATATCCCCTCCCTCGAGTGTTGGAATATATTCATCCCCTCTTAATGCACTTCTCAAGGCCTTGAAAAACTTTGTTTTCAACTGAATTTTATTCAAACCTGATGTCCACAACAAAAATTATTCACAAACTGAATTAATACTGAGCAAAACAAATAGTAAAACAGATAAAAAGAAAATCAACCAATCGGGAAAAGGGACTACAATCCCACAATTCTCTTCGACCCTCTCACCTTCCAATCGCGTTACTCTATTATCGGACTGATTAACGAATCCATGCGTGACCCTTCTCACTAATCAACCAATCCCAGCGCGGCACCACTCACGTCACACTTACACACACACACCCCTCCTCAGCACGATCGCTGAGATGCTGACAAAGTCTTTCGTACTGATTTCTTCCACAGCTCACACATTAAATCAACGCAATATTAATTTGCAAGCAAAACTCAAAACCAAAATGAGAAAAAACATTTGCCCATTTACTACAGGTAGGGTAATACAATCGCTTCAGGAACCTTCCAAAGTAACCTTCGCTTTCGCCTACTCTTTTTCACAGTTCCTCTCAATCGTGAGCAAAATTCGAGCTGCAAATTTCACTTCTCAACTGATCCTTGGACTATCATCCTAGTGCACTTAGTACTCACCAAGTCTCAGTATAGTTTCAATCACACCAATTATCTCACAACCTCGACTTACCAATCATGCCAGATCGGTCTATTAAATGGACAAATTACAACATTTACCAAGTGTCTAACTATCCTTGTCAATATACTCCGGAGTCCCAGACCTCTCTCCTTAGGTCTGTCATCAACAACCAAGTGGATAATTTTTCCTGCATTAAGCACCACACTCAAATGAAGAACGCTGCTTCTCTGCTGACGTACCTATTGGAGTACGCCCACTCCTTCTAAATTCTACTAGAGTACCTCCACTCCTTTAAACTCGTATACACCTCAATCTCTTGCAAATTAGCTCAATCTGTGCAAGCTCAAATCACTTCACTCTATTCAACAAAACACTGCTAGAAACATATCCTTCAACCGACAGGGTCTCCAAGAACTGGGGAAAGTCACTTAAGGCAACTAGCAACTCATCTTGTCAAATCCGTAAAACATTTCAGAAAAGCCAACAAATCTATTTTCATTGAAAGGAAGAAAATCTTACATTAACCTCACTATGACATCATCAAGCAATGACGTAACCGTAATCTGCTACCAAAAACTTCTGCAGCGCTACGAAATCCTAGCTATAAACTGAATAGTGGATTTTGCGCAAGAGGTCAATGGATCGACGCAACATAGGATTGAGAGGATGCCATCAATGAGTTATGCGATTTTTCAACATTAAATGAGAAATTTCGAATTCTGAACCTTAGTCAATGACCACACCAGTTTATTAAGAAGAATTATGAATTTATTTACCTAGATTAACAATGCTAATGTCACGAAAATAACTCTCAAACACAAGTGATAAGCATATAGAATCAATAGCGGCGGATTAGAATGTCTTATATATCTGAGTTTAATCAAAACAATCAAGCAAATAATCTCCAAATTAATAACACTGGTTAGCAACACCAGAATCGGTAACAATGGCAAAGTATGCATTATTACAAAAAATCAAAGAGTGTCAATATAAATCTTGAGCATTTGAAGTTAATGCCCTCACTAACCACGAATCAGCATCAACATGTTGGCCTTCATGTAAAAGAATTTAGAAACACAAATTTAGAAAAAAATGCATACTATCTCAGGTTATTATAAGAAAACATGATTAATATGCAGCAGTCAAATTATAAATTGCAGCTGGTACCTGCAAAGCAAAAGAGACACATATATAATTACGATTTTATACATTACCCATAGAACAACAACATGCAGTCTACTTCAGCAAAGGGACACCATCAGGTATGACTTCAGAAGATCGGGCCTTTCATCAGCTAAACCCACACTGCTAGTATGACTCGAACCATCAACAGGAACTCCTGAATACACAATCTCCTTTCCCTCCCTAGAATCTCATCATGGAGTCTGACTGTGGAAAATCCTACTCAGCTTGTTATACTAATCTTCAAATAGTTTATGATTGGTCAGTACATGGGGTGGTTACGATTCAACCAGTAGTACCTCTAATTGATAACCTAAATGTTATAACATGTATGTAAACCAGGAAATTTTTCATAACAGTATCTTTTCCACTTCTGTTTCACCTGTGGCTCCTTTGTTCCACCTCTTCTAAACTTCTCTTCTCAGGAAGAAACTCCTTACAAAGTATTGTCTACTTCCATCCTCGAGGAAGAAACTACGTATTAGTAACAATTTCAGACAATAGAACATTCAACTTATGCAAGAACTTGGTTAAACATGGCCTTGTAAGACATAATGCAGCAACCCACCAGGGGTAGCTGTGTACACATCTATTAAACCATCTAGTGCACTTTTATATAAGAGTGAGACTGAATGGGAGTGTGTGTCACCTAAAGGCGATATAGTTTGATTGTGGTAAGAGAGCATGTTAGGGGAATCTATCTGCTGCAAGATATTGGTAGGAAACCTCTTGGTCACATTTTCCTGTACCTTTGGGTGATGTACTTCAAACTGTTAAAATGCTTTTGGTTTCCCTTATCTTGCATTTTTCATGTTCTAGTTTCTGTAAACTAAGTAAGGGATTACTAATTACAAGAAACATCAAAGTGATGGAACAAATGCTTGAATAAATCTCTTCCACTGGTGAACACTAGGGACCGCATTCCGGGCCATCGTTTTTCTCTCACTAGCCCTCTCTAAACAGAGATCAGCCATTGGCAATTCAGTCTTGGTGCTGCTCCAATAGGATCAGTCCAGCCTGAACTGTCAGACCAGGTCAACTACAAATGGGAACACAAGTAACCTGTGACTGGTTTTGGCCTACTTAGGCTATGCAGTTAAGTATAACTTGAGTTCTGTTGCACAGAGCAAACTGAGTTTGAGTATACCTTTTGCAATTATTACATGTACTGCTATAAACAATAAAGTGACAGAAGGAATGCTTGAATTAATTTCAGCTGTTGGTGATCATTCAGGCCTCATTCCATATCATTCCTTTTCACCCGCTCTGTGACACTAGAGAGAGACCAGAAATGTGGAAATCAATCTGAGTCCTGCTCTGATGGAAATAGTCGAACCTAGACTATCACGCTGGAAAAAAGCAGAAGAAACTGTTTTTAGAGTCAGTGGTTATTCCAAGATCCCAAAAAGATCAGTGTTGATCATAACTACCAAATTTCGAACTTTCGGTCTACCAAGCATATGGCAGCCCACCCACAATAATCCTAAAGGCCCTCTATGCTTCAAAAAGGGCTTATTTTACTTTCTACATCTGTTGTGCTGGTCTGTTCTTCCTTGCTTGGGCCCTTTAAAAACTCTTATTGTTGCATTTTAGTTTAGTGGTGGAAATTGAAGCATTAGATTTAGGGCCTAATTTAGAGTTTGGTGGACAAGTTACTCCGTCACGATGGTGCCGGATATTCTGTCTGCTGAAATATAAATCACATAGGAGATAATAGGATTTATATTTCGACAGATGGGATATCTGTCAACGTTGTGACAGAGTAACTTCTCTGCCAAACTCAAAATCAGGCCCTAAGTTCTATCTTGGAGACTTCATTAACAGCTGGCAGTCAACTCAGACCATCTGCCAAGGCACTAAAGGTTCATAACTGCTTCCCCTGATTTTACTGGTGTTCTTCCTATCTTGGTTATGGCATATTATATGTGTTTAGTTTGTTGTTACTTCTAGGACCAAGGTTGAAATTGCATGTATTGGGCCTTCTAGGCCGTTGCATCCTAACAGTGATTTTGGCTTTGCAAGAGTCAGCAAGATGAACTGCAGCCTTTTATGCTAAGTGTATATGTTGTGGTGCCCAGGTATTAGCCATGCATATGACTCATTGAACAATCCAGCAAAAAGCCCCATCCCAGATACAGATGATAGTTGGCTAGGTCTCACTGAATGTACTAATTTCGGAGTGACAAGAGAAAAGAAGGTTAAGTATGTCTAAATATTCCTGTAATTGACCTACCACCACCTTTTGCCAAAATCGTCCACAGAGCTGGAAGGAATGCTACAGGCTGGAAATTTTGTGGCCTTCAGCTGGTCGAGATAATATTTTTTAAGCAATAGACAGACTGGCTCCGAATTTAGACAGTTGTTAACATTTACAATGAAAAAGCCAAGAAGGTGTAATGTTCTGTAAAACAAAAAAATGCATGTCACAATTCTACTGGAGTCTCAGTACATTAAAAGACCTCCAGCAAAGTTACTAAGTGGTTTAAGGAAATATGTTTTAGCTTACATCAGAGAAACCAAATAATTCTGCCTATTAGAAGTAGAAAAAATATAAAAAAGTAATGGGTGGCAAATTTCGTATTGGGTCTGTTTATCTTTAAACTAACGCCATTTGTTATTATTTCTGGCCTTTGAGACCGCATTAGTAATCTCTTCATACGGCTGTTCTTCAAATTATATTGATATACATAAAGTGGACTTCATCCATTGGTCGGTTAAATTGTCAATCACATTTTGTTTCTATCGCCCATTGACTCCCTTCACTCTAAAAGACTGAACAAAGACTATTTACATTCAGCTAAAAACTGTTCCTTTCTCTGCAGTCAAAAAGCTGGCTCAATTTTTTTAAATATTAGCTTTTTATTTAGATCTCACATCATGGAGATTTACTTTCTGTCTCATTTTTAAATCCTTTTTAATTCTGCACATAAAAGGTGTTTGAGTGTCATTGTATCATTGTATCTGTCTGAAGTTTGAATGATTAGTTAGTTGGTGATTTATTCTTGTCTTCTTTGCAAATAATGTTAGCACAATGTTTGGCACAACTGGAAGGCTTGTTATTTAAAATACATCATTAACGTAAGGAGATGCCCCTTTTTGCATGTTCACTTCCACATTTTTGGACTGATGCTGCTGGTTTTTTGACTCTGTGAGTGCACTGAGGCCTGAAAACCAGGCCTCAGTGCCTGTGTTCTAACCCCATTCAAAGTGTCGAATTGGATATACCCAATTGGCAGTACTGACTTACATATAGGTAAGATTGAATTTAATGTCACTTTTAAAGTAATGCAACTTTTATAATTATGTCACTCTGTGACCCAGTTGGTTCAGTGACCTCACACGGGCCCTGACCAAAAGGCAGCATTTTGCCTGCCTGGGGAGTCATGTGAACAACTCCCAGGCTTTACAACTATAGCAGCCCGCGAAAGGTTGCAGTGTTACCTCCCCTTAGGAGGAAGCCACTCAGGGAGTAATCCCAAAAGGTGAGCTTAAAAGGGGAAGCTGCCTTTGGTGGGCAAATGGCGATAACACTCTTGAGTAGCTACCTTTTGTTCAGGTAGACAGGCTGGAGACAGGGATAGAAAGGGAAAACCACTGCCCAAACACATTTTCCCGTGGGCATGTTGGCCCAGATAGCCACACCTCTAAAGCGGGCTACCAATCTTATCACAGTCAAGGGAAGGTTCAGACTTCTTAAAAGTGGCTAGAATAGTGCACCCTATGATGGCCACCTCCCACACTTTGCTGGAAATTTGTCACCCAGAGGGAGAGGTCCTGGTAACCTATTAGCTAGTGACCCAATGGTCCCCTCAGGATACTTTCCTGGGATAAATATGGCACCCCTCACACCCTGAGCCTCAGAACACACCAGAACTGGAACAAGGACCCAAGACGAATTGCTCTGTTGCCCTTGGACCCAAACAAAGAGAGGCTGCACCATCTGCTTGACTGCACCTACTTCACTTTGGGCTAGTGAAGTTGGCATTGTGCTTGTGGCTCCTGGTGTGGTGAAAAGATGTGCTCTAGTCCAAAGCATTGGCTCCAAGGATCAGTTGACTAATCCCCTGAAACCAGGTCCAGGGACAAAAGAGCTGAAGAAGTCCAAACTGGAAAGTTAGTAACCACTGCAGAAGATCCACAGCTGCCAGCCACTGGGTGCGCCAAAAGACTGAGCCTCGATGACCAAAAGTCGTACTGAAGTCAGTTGGACTCGAGAGTGCCATCAGAGTCCAGATTGGTCGGCCGAGAGGGACACCTGCCTCCACCAAATGTTTACGCTGCAAGCGCTGTGTCTGGAGACCAGTAGAAATTGTCCTTCTACTGGCTCAAAGAGGTCTTTGTGGTACCTCAGTCTTGTTGAAGTTCAATTTCAAAATGTTTCTGTTCATAACATGACAGCCGCAGTGGAGAGGCAAGCCTGAAAATGAGTTTGCATCATTCATAGGTCTCCATCCATCCTGAGGGTGAGCTGCGTGCCATTGCAGCATGGTGTTCACTCAGACTGAAAATATTTAATCAGCTTTATTAACGAAACAACGTGACTGCTGAACAATTTTGGGCTATTAGGAGCCCCCACGTCCACCATGAGCTGTTCAAGAGCTTACAACAAAAAAGTCGGTTGAAGCCAAACTGTCAAAAACATGGCAGAACTGAGGGTTTCACAAAGTAGGAGCCCTGCTGATTTGTGGTGGGATTCAGAATTTGCTAAACTCTTAATTCCCCCACCTGCATCTCTAAGAAACATGAACTGCAAAAAATCATTTAAATGTGATCATTTATAAAATATGGAAACTTTAAGCCCTGATAGATCTATGGCGTGCACATGCAACTTCTTTCATATAACCTGTACAACCACAACCTACCTAATCTTTTAAAATAAACACAAGCTTCCTATGCTAAATATCTTTGTGCAACACCAATTGTTACCAATCAGTGATTAGCTTCAACTAGTTTAACTAAACAGAATTTGCACAATCTATTGAATGCATCAAATACTGCTGCCTCAAACCTGCCTCAAAATCGTAAACTGTGTAATCCATTAGGTTGACTTGCCATTAGTATGAAGGCAATTGCATAATTTCTATGCACAGAATTATTTTAGTCCTTTATATATTGCTGTATTTGGTATGGCTATTAAAAATTTGACCTAATTTTCCAAGTTATCTACCTGTAAGTATCCAAATGATGCTATATTTTTATACGGTATTCATTTTGGGCTTCAAACATGTTATTGAGGTTTTCAAAGCAAACAACACACAACACACAGACCCCACACACAGAGAAGGACGCACACTGGATCCGATCTTCACAGCTAGTGACAGAGTCAAATAAAGCCATGCCACAGAACTCATTTGGACCAACCACTCCATCGTCCACTTCACCATCACAGGATCAGTGTGCACCACCACCAGCCCCCCAAAACCTCCTTCAACAGCTAGAACTGAGTGTCACAGACCCAATGGATGGACGCCCTCAACACCACCCAGCCCAACCCCGCAACCAACCTTAAACAAGCAGTCCAGAATTTCATCACCAGGATCACCAATACCGCCGACCTAGTGGCCCCCATCAAACCAGCATAGACTCCAAGATCCACCAAACAATCCAGATGGTGCACTTCAGAAATCAGGACAATGAAACGCAGCTGCGAACAACTGGAGGGAAGATGGCACACCAGCAGAGGCACTACAGACCCAGCCACCTTCAAGTAAGCCCTCAAGATACACCACCGACTCAAAGACACAAAAAAGACTCCCTAGCAAACTGCATCAAAGCATGCAGCAACCACACCAAGGAACTCTTCAGCATTATCAGAGCCACCGAGAACACAATCCCTCCTTCACAGGAACTCTGCAACGCTCTAGCGGACCACTTCCACAACAAGATATCCACCGTCTACAGGAACTTCGAGCCCCAACCCACCGACCTCCACAGCCTCTTCACTCTTATGGATGATTCCCCTGACCAGCCACTCACCACATGGGAACAGCTCACCACACAGAGCACCACAGCCATCATGAACTCCATCCAGTCTGGAGCACCCAAAGATCCTGCCCCCATCACCTCTTCAACCTAGGAGGCAAAGATATCAGCCACCAACTCATCACCATCCTCAACACATCCATCGCCACAGCCACCTTCCCGATGCATGGAAGAACACAGAAGTCAGACCTCTTCTCAAGAAACTCTCTACCGACCACAACCAGCTCCCAATCTACTGCCCCATCTCGCTGCTCCGGTTCACTGCTAAAGTCCTTGAGAAGGCCATCACCAGCTGCTCATGGGACACCTGGAGAGAAACAACCTGCTTGACACCTCCCAATCCAGTTTCTGTGCCAACCACAGCTCTGATACCAACCTGATCACTGCCACTGATGATATCCAAACCCTCCTTGACAGGGAAGAATCAGTGGCCCTGATCCTGCTCGACCTCTCAGCAACGTTCAACACCGTATCCACCACACACTCATCAGGAGACTACACCACAGTGGGATTCAGGGAGACGCCCTAAGATGTATTGCATCGTTTCTCACAGGACAAACTCACAGAATCTGCCTACCTCCCTTTGCCTCGGAACCAAAAAGCACCATCTACGGCATCCCTCAAGGTTCATGTCTCAGCCCCACTCTCTTCAACACATATGTGACACCTCTAGTCGACATCGTCAGAACCCACAAACTCAAAATCATGTCCTACACCAATGACACCCAACTTATCCTCTTGCTCTCAGCGGACCCGACCACCACAAAGTCCAACTTCCACAACTGCATGAAGAATGTTGCCAACTGGAAGAGGGCCAGCTGTCTGAAGCTCAACACTGACAAGACCGAAGTGTTCATCTTTGGCAACACTGCCTCCCCTTGGAACATCACCTGGTGGCCCACCAAACTCAGACCCACTCCCACGGCGACAGACCACACCCGGAACCTCTGTATCATCCTGGACAGCAAATTCATCATGAAATTACATATCAACGCAGACTCCTCTGCCTGCTTCCACACACTTTGCATGCTCTGAAGAATCTTCAAATGTCTCCCCAATGGCACAAGAAAAACTGTCACTCAAGCCTTAATCACCACCCAGCTGGCCTATGGCAACGCACTGTATGCAGGAACCACCACCAAACTCATGAGGAGACTCCAGACAATACAGAACTCAGCGGCCAGACATATCCTAAACCTGCCCAAGCAGAACCACCTCTCCCCACACATTAGGAACCTCCACTGGCTCCCTGGCCAGAAAGGGTGCCACTTAAAGATTTTGACATATGCTATAAAACCCTCCATGACCTAGGAACAGCATACATACACTGCCTGAACTTTCACCAACCATCCAGAGACCTTTGCTCTGCCTCCCTCGTTCAGGCTCTGTGCGCAGCAGCCACAGTAGAGGCCGTTCCTTCTCCTACCTCGACACCAAGTCCTGGAACGGCCTTCCCCTCCACTTCCAGACATCCCCCTCAGTGGCAGTATTCAGGAAGAGACTCAAAACCTGGCTTTTCAACTGAGCCCAACAAAACCAGTGCCTGGTTACCCTCACTGGCGATTAGCAGTGCTTTACAAATACCGATGGATTGATTAACCATTAAATGAATCATGGCCCTTTATCGTTTCTGTCACAGTAGATCAATTCTCCATTGACCCAAAGAAATGTAGAAAAATGAACATATACCACCACCCCATACCACCCTCACTCAGGACCAGGCCATCAGTGTTACAGAGATCCCCTCTACAACCTTTCTTGTCCAAGGGCACTCCTTTATGCACTTTTGCACTTTTTGTAGAGCCAACAATTACAATGTTCATCATTCTGTAAAGTTAAATGCAAACGTAAAAAGGTAAACCTATGTTTCTACATTTGTTTTATTTATTTTGTCTAGTTTCATAAATTAAATGCTTTACATTATTTCCATTAGGCAAAGATTATTATGTTGTATGATATCTGAGTGTAGTTTTACATATAACGGTGAAAGTAATCTGTGGTCTTTTACATTAATTTATAGATCATTCATCCAATAATAACCATGTACTGATTATTTCTTTGCGCTGTTTCCTTGAGTAAGCAGAACTACGAATAAACACTCCTGGAAAAAAACAGTTCCTTTGGTACATATCCTGTATTGTCCTTGGGTAATAGGCTTTTGAAATAAAAAAAAAGTGGGATAATATCCTTCTGGGGCAACAATCAAAGACTGCCAATGCCACCTTAGTCATTTTATCACCCTTCTTACAACACTGAAAATCCAGTTCTGATTCAAAAATCTACACATCTTCTCTCATCACCTCTGGGTTTTATATCTTGCACTGCAATTCCATTTTGACATCAACCAATGTCAAGCTCTTGTTCAGAAATTATGAATACACGCAACAAAGAATCACTGAGCACCTTGGTTTCCCGTCTACTCAGCAAAGCAGTACCTTGCAGGTTTGTGCATTCCTTGATTCTGCGCTATCAACACCGCAATACTGACTCTATTCGCTTTTTCAGTGGCCACACAAGTTTCACCTTCACCAAAATTTCTGCTAAGATATGCCCCGATACATTATTTACTGACTTTGTGTTTTGGACCTGGACCTGGTGCAGTGTCTGCAGCCTTTTATGTTTAATAATGAGAGGTAGAAGTGCACATTTTCCAACACTCTCTAAACCTGCCCCGACAGCGTTACTACTAAAAAATAGAAAAAAACTCCTTTAATACTCGTTTCACTGTCTTTGGTTGCACGGCACTTCAGCCCGGTCACTGAAGGTCTTTCAACATCGAATTTTCTGTGGTATTGTTCAAACCTCATTCTCTCCACAAAGGGGGCCTCCCATTATCTTCGACCATTGTTTTAACATAATTTGAATTCACGCACGTTGGGGGGTCGAAATGATCCTTGCCTTTTACTAAGTATCTGTTGTCTGCGTGCGTTTAAAATCTTCCGTCTGGAATACAAGTTCTTTGTTGCATTGTCTATAATATTACACAGGCCCTACAATTTAGGTTAACTGTACAAACCGTTTGTCATATGATTTCCTTTCACAATAATGTTTTTTCTAATATTTAAAACCATATTATTTCTGGTTTCTTATTTTTTGGCGTACTTTTTTGGAAAGCGATGCTTCCCACTATCAGATCTACGTGACTGAACTACAATACAAAAAAATATGTTTTGATAATTAATTTGATTTGGGGACTCTTCTTTACCTAGTGATCACTTCACTTTATCTTTTATAGTTATACTCACAGTGGCTTCTTGACTTCATTTGGTAATGTGCTGCTTCCTCCTAGAATTCCTGCGGCACATTCATACAGTTAAATAATATTTCAAATAGGCTGTATACTGGGCGCTTGCACACCTAAAACACAACCTGGAGCTTTTTATCCACATTTCCACAATCTGGCAGACTTTCCTAAAGACCCCTTGAGAGTGCTAGGCAGAACTTCACCTTGAACCAGAGATCAAAGTGGGCGGGTTCGGAGGGGCACTGTGTGCCTATACGTTTTTAATTTATGAAAAACAGTTTCCGCTACTTCTTGTAAATAGACAACCTCCCAGGACTTAATTCTGAGAGTTAAAATGCTTCTGTTGGAGTGTGAGACGGGGTGTCTCTTGCGCTGTCAAACCAAAGGCAGGCATGCAGCTAAACAAGAAACAAGCCTTCTTGCCAGGGTGCCTGTTTGCTTGAAAGAAACGTAAATGTGCACAACTAGTCAATCTGCAAATGTAAATGATGCTCAGAAACCAGTATTGTCTTTAATCAGCCGCAGCTTCGCCGCTATGGCGGCGGAGCATCGCCCCTTGCCAGCAGCAGTAGCAAGGGGCAGGGCCATGGGGGATGAAAGGGGTGGAGGGTGAGTGGTGTGCTCTCCCCTCGGTGTGCATGTGTGTTTGGCTGGCCGTCAAACACACATGCACACTAAGCTGTCTCCAAACAGGTACTGTGTTGTCGGGTGGGAGAGAGCAGGCACAGGCTCCCAATCTGCTGGGAGCGCAAAGTTAGGGCGATCAGGCCAATCCTAAAGCTCCTCTCATGTTGCCAGCACCACGAGAGCAGCTTTAGGATAGACTGCAGGGCAGGCTGGGATCCTGTGGGTGCAGTGTGTGGAAGCAGAAGTGCATCGCAGTGGTGGCGATGAGGCGGCTCACGTATGTTTTTTTTATTTGTAATGTTGTTATCTTTGTTTTGTGCCCCCTACCCCGCCGCTTTGCCCCGACAGGAGCCACCTCTGGCTTTAACTGATGGAGTCACTTATAGCTTCCTGATAACACAGAGTTCTTCTGTTTGAGTGGTAGTGCAATGACTTACCAGCTGAGATGTGAAATGCATGCTATTAAGGAACAGGTATCCAAAAAAGTGCACCACAGCCTGTCTGGGTATTACTGAGATCTACAAATTTGCACGTTTTTATCTTCATCCTTTTTGCGCATGTTGTAGCAGTCAATCTTATACCGTGTGTAATGCAAGTTTAAAATAATGGCTTACATATTAACAGTGCTTTCTGTCCCAGGCTGGGACCTCATAGCACTAAAACTACCTGCCACTATTCTCCACTGCACCAACCAAGAATCAAGGTTTATCAAAGGGTTGCATTGCCTTTGTGTCACACAGGGTGATGCAAGGACAAGAACATTCTTAAGTCAGATTTAACAAGCCAACCAAAGCTACCTTGCGTGGCCCAGCGTGGCTTGGAAAATCTGGAGTAATGCAAGGCAGCACAAGTCGCTGCCTTGAGTTACTCTGAGAGCCACCCATGTTTTTGCCACATTTCCAGATTTACCACGAATAGTAAACCTAGGAATGCGTCAAAATTGTATGCCTTCCCAATTGAGGTGGAGCAAGGCGAAATATCTTCATTTTTCCTCTTTGTTTCCTCATTCTGCAGCACATTTAGAAAGAGAAAAACATGTCTAAGGACTGTTTTGTGTAGGAAGGTGTACCCTCCCACACAAAAACAATCCTACCTGCAACATAGGCACCTTTGCTCAATGGCGTAAGGGTGCCTGCATTGGCTCCTGGCAGCCACAAGTTTACCAACACAGAAAGAGAGCAGGAATGCACCTATGTTAGTAAATATGGCACATTCCTGCTCTCTCTCAATTTGAGGCAGCATTGAGCTGCAGCAAATAATGATAAATCTGGCCCTCAATTCTCTGGTTACAGACACAGACCTCTGTGGTGCCTTACCTAATAGAGGTACCATAGCGTATTTCCCACTGATTGACTTAACTTGTTTTATTTTTCATTTAAGCTGAACGTTATTTCATATGTAGGCACCTGAAGGTAAAAGGCCCCAAAAACTTACAAAATATTTTGTTTTTTTAGCCACACCTTTTGACCCCGCCCCCACACTCACTGCCCCCACCCTAACTGCATCCACTATCACAGTTACCATGTTTTAATGCACTTCGACCCCTGCCTTCAACTGTCAAACTCAAGCCCTTTGCCAGTTTCTTAACATTTTCCAGAGTATGCCAGACCCTCTCTACTATCAAAAGCTCTTCCTCTCATTGAGGTACACTTTCATACACCACTATTCATGCTCTTTAGCGCTGTTACTATGCACCATGGAATTGGTCATGTACATTGTTTTTAAATAAGGACCAGAATTGCAAGCCACTGCCAAGCCAGCACAGTGACATATCTCTTTCCCATATTTCACTCTGTTTCGGCACACATTCCACAGTTATAAGCTCACATTCATATATTGAGTTTTTGATGTGGGTGATGTTCTAGCCTACTAGTACAATGTTCCTTTTCCCACAGCGCCCTTTCCACCTTATCATCTTAAGGTAGTATTTTTAGACGCACTTTGTCCTTCTTGCACCACGTAATGAAGCAGTAAATATGTTTCTTCTCACCATTAAGAGTGCGACCGTAGACGCTGAAATGTAGTCCCTGAGACTACATTAAAAGGGTACTGCTGGTACATAATGCATGATGAGTCACCCCCAAAACAAAGGTCATAATATTATATTTTAACAACTACTTGAGTGCAAGTGCATGTCAAGTCCTTATTCATAATATGCAGGGGTAAAGAAAAATACACCCAACCAACAAAATACAGAACAAAACACAAAAACATTCTAATATGTGCACTGGTATCTATGGCCCTGATTTATACTTTTTGATACAAACCTGTGTTAGTGCAGGTTTGCGTCAAAAAGTATAACGCTGGCTAGCGCCATTCAAGAACGCCATATTTAAGGAACAGCGCAAGCTGGCACTAAGGCCCGGTTAGCGTCAAAATGCATGACGCTAACCGGGTGGGGGAGGCATAGGGAAAACTGGAGGTTGTGCGTGAAAGAATGGCGCTAGTCAGGTTAGAGTCAAAATAATGACTCTAACCTGACTAGCGCCATTTTTAGATGCAGAACCCCCCATAGACATGACTCCTGTCTAAGTTAAGACAGGAGTCATGCCCCCCAGCCCCATGGCCATGCCCAGGGGACTTATGTCCCCTGGGCATGGCCATTGGGCACAGTGCCATGTAGGGGGGCCCAAGTTAGGCCCCCTTATGGCACATTAAAAAAACGGTAAATACTTACCTCTACTTACCTGGGATGGGGTCCCCCATCCTCCGCTGTCCCTTTGGTGTGGGTGGGGGCGTCCCTGGGGCCTGGGAAGGGCACCTGTGGCCTTATACCTTGGTGTTCCACCATGGAAATGGGCCCACAAGTCCCCTAACGCCTGCCCTGACCCAGGCGTTAAATAATGACACTAAGCAAGCATAGCGCCATTATTTAGGCCCGCCTCCCTACCGTGTATGGGAGGATAAATGAGGCGCTAGGGCCTTTGAGTCATTTTTAGCCCGAGAAAGCCTACCTTGCATCTCATTGACGCAAGGTAGTTTTCCACAGGCAAAAAAGATGACTTTAACTCCAATATTTTGGCACTAGACATGTCTCGCACCAAAATATAAATATGGGGTTAAGTCTGCGCTGAATTAGCGTAAAAGAATGATGCCAATTCAGAGCAAACAGGGTATAAATATGCCCCTATGTTCCTTCCCACAATACCCATCCTGGGGCCAAATTATACAAGTGCCTTCGGGTGCAATAGGCATTTGCACACACATTTTGTGCTCCTGGGAAACTTTGGTATTTAAGAAAGAGTAATAGACTCTTGTGCAGCCCCATTGGTTATATTGATTGCATCAGTGCACGTTTTGCACCTGTGCGACCTTAAGTGGGCAATTCCTCATTTGCCTAGGGGTATGACCACTGTGCGATCTCATTTCCAATGGGTACTTTCTCATTTGTTTAGGGGCATGGCCCCATGCAAAAGGGGCAACAGTTTGTCCTGCACCTGCGCTATATGATAGAATTAGGCACAGGGGCATAAAGGCCTCTGGGAGACAAACTCATTCTGTATGATAGGGTGGGTGGTGATTTCAGGGTGCCAGGTATTTTTGTACTGGTGTGTGAAATGGCACACCACCTGCAGTGGGATCTCTCTCTCCTTAATGGTTTGCTGGAGCCTTAATTTTGAAAGACAGGCTGAGGATTTCAAACCAATGTTCTGCCTTTGAGTGTTGCCGAATCCTCAGTGCAGGCACGATCCTTATGTAATATGGCACACTGTCCCCCAATGTGGTGTCATTTCTGCACCCCACCTGCACATGAAGGGTTAGTCAAGACTTACAACTAGCAAATGAATGACAGGTGGAACCTTGCACTCTAGAGGGTGTCCACAGAGCACAGAAGCTAATTGCTTACCTTTCAAAGCCTACAGTAGATCAAGATCAACTGAGAGTGCATTGTCACCACAGAGTTCAGAATGATGTTTAATTTCGCTTTCTGCCTTTTACACGTTTTGTTATAGAGCGTCAGTACCGGCCCATCCAGGAGGATATCTAAAATGAATACCACTAACACACTCATGGATGAGCAAAGCGGAAGAATGCACTCACACATGGCAGGTTTCATAAGACAAACCGAGAAGTGATGGGCATGTTTTGTATCCAGGAACACAACACAGTTTGAAAATTATGAGCAAATCACCTGGAATTCTGCAATTCTGCGGCTGCACCATTTTCTGCATAATTATAGAATTGCCGCACTAGCACATAATGCTACGTCTGCTGCATAATCTGCAGATTTTAACAAAAAATATTGTTTCTAGCTCAACCAGATCAAAAGTTGCAAAATCATTATGACCTGTCTTGCTGCGCAGTGGAAGGCCTCATTCAAAGGTTTTAGTTGCTTGTTACTGTATTTGGGTTTTAAATGAGCAATCTTTGCCCAGACAGTGTTAACATATGAAACAATTACAGAATTACTAAGTAACTGTCATAAATTCCATACAGCAGAATTCCAGTTGCCCTGTTTATGAAAAATGCACATGCTCACTTAATGCCAGCACACCATAATAACATTGCAAAATGTCACACAGTTAGCCATGGTAAACACCTTCCAGCAGGTCACCGCACTGCTAGTGAGTTGATCATCAAAGATAATGCCCAGTTTGAAAGCTGAAGAGGCCAGTGTAGGATGGATACCAAGGTCCCAAAACTACTGATTGGAGGTCCATGATGAATGGATCCCAAAAATAATGACTTCAGTTTAAGCAGTACCCAGCTTCAGTGATTCCTGCCTATCCAAGCACAAACTGCATGCATTTTTCTTTTAAGTATTAGACTTGGAGGGGTGGTTGATCCCATTGTAAGAAATCGGGCTACTTGTTGAGGAGAGTGAAGCCCTACTCAGGTACCAACCACAATCCTTATTAGGGTTAACCACAGAAATTACTAGATTATGCTGTCCTTAACTTTCTAGTAGCTTCACACAAAAGGTCCCTCATTCTCCTACATCACACCGAATGGCATGGAACTCCCTCCCTCAACAAATCGGAGCCTCCGCCTCACTTCTTAAGCTTTGCGAGAAACTAAATACCTGGCTCTTCATATAAACACCTTGGGGACCACACACCTACACACCGGCCCAAAGGCCTGGATACCCTTTCGGATGATAGCACGCTATACAAATCAGTATAACATAACATAACAAAAGCAGCTAGGCTTAACTTAGTTGGAAAGTGTAAAATATTTATGCAGCACACAAACAGTAATTAAGTGAAAACACAAATCACAAGAAAAATCCCAAACCAATTTAGAAAAATAGAGTAAATATTAATAAAGTAATACCAGAATAGCAAAAATCTAATCAGTAGAACCGGAGATAATCAATTTTAAAGTTTTAGGCTGGTATAGGACCTAAAATAACAAATCATTTATATCATTTGGGCATGCTAGACCAGTGGAAAATCACAAGTTCAGGATGACCACGATGGAGCATGGGCCAGATACAGGGACCAGGCGAGTCCCACTTAAAAAGGTTACCGTTCCAAAGTCCAGCATGACAAGTTCTGTTTGTGGTGAAGGAGGCAACGAGGAGCAGGGAGAGGACAGTGGATGGTCGTCATAGTAGCATGAAGAGCAGGCCTGGTGTCGTGGAAGGTCGTAGCTGTAGCATGATTATCTGTCAGTCTTTGCATATGATTGTTGCTGGAGCTTCGCAGTGTCGATCACAGCAAGTTGTCATTGCTGTAACATGTAGTGCAGATCTCACATTGTTAATCATCGCTGTTGGTCGATGTAGCATAAACAGTCAGATTCACAGGAGCTTGGTGTTTGCGGGCATTGTTTGCAGCAAAGTCTTGGTGTACAGTGGCCATTTGCAGTTGCAAAGAGCCCAAAACCTCAGGATTTGCCCTTTTTCACAAGAGGAGCTCACCTGATGCCAGCCCAGGGTTCGTGGCCTAGGGGGGCACATCTTGGAAATAAGGAACTCAATCTAGCAGAGGCCAGCAGGGCTGAGGGAGGTCCAGTTTCAGGTCCAGTGCAGCAGGTCAGCTGGATAGCTGCAGGGAGGCCTGTGGAGCTGGTTGTGTTCATGCAGCTCAGGCAGAAGGTCAGAAAACTGACCCTTGAAGTCACTCAAGTAGCCTAAAATGAAGGGAGCAGATCCATTCTTCCTTCTCAGAAAGAAGTGCAGGACTCAATCAGCAGGGCAGCCTTCCTGAGGGCAAGGCTGTCCTCAAGCATCAGGGCAGTCCTTTGGTAGATGCAGCGCAGTCCTCTTAGGAACAAGGCAGGCCTCAGACAGCAGGGCAATTCTCTGGGAACCAGGCAGTCCTTTTCTGTAAGGTCTACAGCTTCAGGAGTATACTGAAGAGTAGCTCTGGAGCTCCAATATTTATACCTGGTACCAGCCTTTCACGTGTAAAGTTTCCCTAAGCTACCCCCATTTGGTTGTGGAAAGTTCTTCCCTTTTCCTGTCAAGGCTCCAAGCAGTCTGCGGTGACAAAAGACTGGTGTCAAGCTCCTTTGTGTGTGCTGGAGGTAAAACCCTTTGAAATGTAAGTAGCGCTGTGTACAGCTTCAGCCCCAGCCATCCTGGCAGGATGGTCAATCTTGCTAACATCTAATTCGTAATTCCTCTTTATATGACTATTTGAAAGGAATGCACAAAGCCCAGCAGTAGGGCCATTCACAGTCAGGCAACCCGGGACACTGGTAGAAGGCACAAATGGTAGGACAAGAAAATGCCAACTTTCTAAAAGTGTTGTTTCCAGAATTGTGACTTAAAATCCAGCTCTACCTTGAAAGAGAATTTTCAATTTTAGTTCATTTGAAGGTAAACATCATATTTCTATCTGCTCCCAGTCAAAAGTTATCACTTATCAATTGCAGTTAAGTAACCCCATGTTATCAATGGGAGAAATAATCTTACAGTAGTGAAAAATTACTTTAGAAGTTTTCTACTACCTGGACATTTAAAACTTAAACTCACATGTCCTACTTTTTAAATACAAGGCGGCCTGCCCTGTAAGTCTTTAGAACCTACTTTAGGGGTCACTTATATGTATAAAAAGGGAAGGTTTAGACTTGATAAAAGTTATATTTGCAGGTCAAAATGGTAGTTTAAACTGCACTGCACAATGCAATTGCAGGCCTGAGACGTGTATTAAAGCTCTTCTATAGTGGGCGGCACAATGAGGCACTCACTTTGAGTTTGGTGGGCAGCAGAGGCCGTGCTGCCTCCCACCAAACTCTTTAGGAGGGAAAACCACCACTCTGGCCCTATTATGAGTTTCCCGCTGGGCCAGCAGGTGGAAACAGCACTTCCGCCCGCGGGCCCAGCAGGAAACAGGCCACAACATTGCTGCCAGCTCAATTACGAGCCGGTGGCAAAGTTGCTGTGCGTCCCGAGCGACAGCACCCGTCGCGCTGTTCACTACCTGTAACTCAGGCAGTGAAAAGCTCAACGGGGCTGTCCATGGGGGCCCCTGCATTGCCCATGCAAAGTGCTTGGGAAGTGCATGGCCCCCATGGGGCCCCCGGCATCCTGTCTCCGCCAGCCTTTTCATGGCGGTGGAAGAACTGCCTTGCAAAAGCCGGTGAAGATGTGACTCATAATCCTTGGCAGAGTCAGACCGCCGGCACCGCCAGGTTGTCGACCAGCAGCAACCTAGCGGTGCCAGCGGTCAGACCATGGCGGCTCCGCCGCAGTCATAATGTGGAAGTCGGACTGCTGGCCACTGCAAGGAGTCATCTGCCCGGGGAGTGTGTTGTGATGGACAGGCTGTGACACTTGCACTACAAGACCCAGAGTGCTTTTCTACATCAGCGCACTATATAAGGCGTGTGGGACTCTTGCAGTGTGTGACTCGCTTAATTTCAAGAGTCATCTGCTCAGGGAGCCTGTTGTGAGAGGAAGGTTGGGACACTTGTACTACAAGGTCCAAAGTGCTTTTCTACATCAGTGCACTATATAAGGCCTGAGGGACTCTTGCAGCGTGGGACATGCTTTATTTCAGGAGCCATCTGCCCAGGTGGCGTGTTGTGTGGGCCAAGCTGTGAAACTTGTACTACAGGGCCCGTCGTGCTTTTCTACATCAGCACGATATGTAAGGCACTTAGGATTCCCGCAATGTGGGATGCACTTAATTTCAGGGGTCTTCTACCCAGGGAGCATGTTGTGAGGGGCAGGTTGTGATACTTGCACTACAGGACACAGTGTGCTTTTCTACATCAGAGCGCTATATAAGGCGCGTGGGACTCCTGCAGTGTTGGACGTGTCCGGATGAAGATCAGGCCAAGACAGACTCGTCATAGCCCGTCATAGATCGGCTGAGGCCAGGCCCGACCATCCCTCTTTATTTGTCAAGTTGGTAACAAGGCACGTTTGGGTAGGTCATTGTTTATTAAGGCCTTATTTATTTTTTTCCTTGGGAAGTGCAGGGCCCCCATTGGGCCCCCGGCATCCTGTCTCCGCCAGCCTTTTCATGGCGGTGGAAGAACTGCCTTGCAAAAGCCGGTGAAGATGTGACTCATAATCCTTGGCAGAGTCAGACCGCCGGCACCGCCAGGTTGTCGACCAGCAGCAACCTAGCGGTGCCAGCGGTCAGACCATGGCGGCTCCGCCGCGGTCATAATGTGGAAGTCGGACTGCTGGCCACTGCAAGGAGTCATCTGCCCGGGGAGTGTGTTGTGATGGGCAGGCTGTGACACTTGCACTACAAGACCCAGAGTGCTTTTCTACATCAGCGCACTATATAAGGCATGTGGGACTCTTGCAGTGTGTGACTCGCTTAATTTCAAGAGTCATCTGCTCAGGGAGCCTGTTGTGAGAGGAAGGTTGGGACACTTGTACTACAAGGTCCAAAGTGCTTTTCTACATCAGTGCACTATATAAGGCCTGTGGGACTCTTGCAGCGTGGGACATGCTTTATTTCAGGAGCCATCTGCCCAGGTGGCGTGTTGTGAGGGCCAAGCTGTGAAACTTGTACTACAGGGCCCGTCGTGCTTTTCTACATCAGCACGATATGTAAGGCACTTAGGATTCCCGCAATGTGGGATGCACTTAATTTCAGGGGTCTTCTACCCAGGGAGCATGTTGTGAGGGGCAGGTTGTGATACTTGCACTACAGGACACAGTGTGCTTTTCTACATCAGAGCGCTATATAAGGCGCGTGGGACTCCTGCAGTGTTGGACGTGTCCGGATGAAGATCAGGCCAAGACAGACTCGTCATAGCCCATCATAGATCGGCTGAGGCCAGGCCCGACCATCCCTCTTTATTTGTCAAGTTGGTAACAAGGCACGTTTGGGTAGGTCATTGTTTATTAAGGCCTTATTTATTTTTTTCCTTGGGCGAACCTATTTTGCTTTTTGTTGCAAGCGTCTGAATTTTTTTTTTAATTGGCAAAGATGGGAAAACGGAAGCTAGCAGGCTAAGGGTCTGCGTCTGGTTCGCATAGGCAGGCTCCGTCCACGATTGACATTTAGATGAGGCCATAAAAGATGCTAATGTGGAGATTTTGAGAGCGGAGTGGTGTCTTGGTCAATTCTATTTCATCTACAAATTTGGTGGATGCCCTGATGCTCCTTTTGGCCCATGAAGAGGCAGTAAAGCGTAGAAGACGGGCATCTGGCCTTAAGTTAAAAGGCGCTGAGCAAACAATGCCTAGGGGCAGGAGGAGTGACAAAGTGGAAAGACCCTCTAATTTCTTCCATGATTTATCTTGAGAAAACTTTTGCAGCCCGCTAGGCGACATGTTGGATAAAAAGTTGGGGCCAATATTAACGCGCCTTACAGTCGTAGAGGCAGAACTCCAACGCCTGAAGAATCTTCAGAGAGATTCAGCTGCTTCACCTGCAACAAACACAGCTGTGCAGGAGTTGCCTGCCCTTAACCCACAGGAAGAAATTCAGAGAGGGTGGAGCTGGTTCTGGACTTGCAACAAAGACTTCTTTAAATTCTCAGCAATTGTCCGCTCCTGTTAAAAAGACGTAATCAGTCTATGGTAAACATTTCAAATCAGCCGCAGGTCATCTTAGCATCTCAGCAATAAGGGCTGCTCTTACTGGGTAATTCTGCATGTCCCCTGGTCCAGTGAAGGCAAAAAAGGAGTTTCCTGTGATACATCTTCCCCCAGCAGCATGTCCATATGTAGCCGTTCTGACAAATGTTTCACCTTTAGGCGATAACATGGCCGAATCAACCACACCTTAATAAATAAGGCGGCTCATTGGCTATCATATAATTTGCTGGGAAGGTGGGATTTAGCTTAGGACATAAGTATGGCATGGGGGGTTGGTTGAATCGGTCCTTTACCCCATGCAACTCCAGAAGATAAAATCGTCATTAATTTTCATAAACCAAGGCTGGTGGGGGACATTCACGCCAGAATGAGAGCAGGAGAGGTGAAGCAAAGCCAGATAAAATCCTTCCGCTTGGCTTTTTCTATCATCATCTGAATCAGGAAAGGCAGAATGAGTCTTTTGTTGATCCTCGACCCCAGGTGGCTTTGAATAGAGGAAATGATATGCATATTTTGACCGGCAACAGATTTAGTGCCCCTGCATCTTTGGACCAGATAGATGAATGACTGAGCTCCTCCTCTGCAGAAATATAAGTGGCAAGGGGATTATACATCTGGAGAATAGTGTTTGAGAGCTCTTTATCTCGTCCCCTCGTGTAGAAGGATCAGAAAGGCAAAATGGGGAGGATGAGCTAAATGGCACGATTTCTGGTGAAATTGTTACCCCTCCGCCTTATACTAGCCAAACTGGGGAGAGGATGCAAAGGGGGTTGAGGATTATGTCCTGGAATGTTGCAGGCACTTGGGAAAATTTCAAAATCTGAATTGGCTGAATGTGGTCCATATAAATGATGTGATCTGCATACAAGAGACTTGTATGAAGGCCCCATTGAATTGGACGGCTTCTTTTCCATGGCTCAACCGGCCATCCCATTGGTGGCTGGTAGACCCAGGGGGATTTAAAAGTAGCTGTTAGATAAGGTCCCATATTAGTCAATTTAGAGGGGTCAGGCAGGGGGTGCATCTTAGCACCTTACATTTTTTTGGTGTACATTAATGGGATTTTGGAACATTTAAATTGCGTTGGTGCAGACGTTCCCAGAATTGTAGGTTGCCCTATTCCAATTCTTTTATACGCGGATGACGCTGTTTTAATAGCCCGCACCGCAAAGAGCTTGCTAGCGCTGATTAACTCCTATAATGTTTTTATGGAGAGATTAGATTTGAAAATCAATCAAGCTAAAACTTTTGTTATGCCTTGTGGCCCAAGGAATCTTAAAACCTTGACTCATAGTCTAGGGAAGACTGTTTTGCAACAAACACGTTTTCAATTATCTGGGATCACTTTTAGTTCTAACACTTCTTGGAGTTCCCATGTGAATTTAAAATCTCAACACATGATAAGGAATGTAGAGGTAATCTTTTACTTAGCTAGGACATTCAAACACAAACCTCTCCCTGAAATGTTTAATTTGTTTAAGGCAAAACGTATCTCTGCTGCTATTTATGTGGCAGGGGTCTGGGGCTATCAAGATGTAGACCCCTTGCAGCGGGTAAAAAAAGGTTTTGGCTATTGTTTTTTGGCTACTCCAAAAAATAGTGTTAACTTCATCTCACACGAGGAATTGGGTTTGAATTTTGTGGAGGACCAGATTAAAATCATGCCCCTGTTATTGTGGGCTAAATGTTGGTTGAATCCTAATGGGGATTTTTCCAGAGACTGTATTAGGGATTGCCTAGCTCTCCAAGACACTGGAAATGTACCTTGGCTGATGTACGTGAAATCTTCTTTAGTGAAAATAGGGCTCCTGTACCTTTTTTCAGATCCATGACATATGAGACAGAATGCTAAGTCATTGATAAAGGATCACTATGCTGATTTTTCCATGTCCCTAAAATTGCGAAATATTGCACATTTGAAAACAGTGGATCCATATATTCCAATTGCCACTCAAGAGCCCTATCTGACCTGGTGTATAAATAATTTCCACTGTACCCTATTACCATATTTTAGGTTGGACCTGATTCATTTTAAGGTGGCTTTCCCTAGGCAAGATGGCTGGGTGTACAAGCTTCCTCCGTGCCACTGCGGCCATTCTACTAAGCAAAGTATGAACCATTTTACATTGTTTTGTCCTTTATATGTTGTTCCTAGGAAAGCTTTTTTAATTCTTTGTTTGAAATTGTCAGGCTGTAAATACTACTGGACCACAATGATTTTCTTGAAGATGTATAATTCATGGGAAACATGTGGAGCAGTCATGAACTATATTAGATCTGCTCTTAGTATAAGAAATCAATATGAGCTGTTATTACTGTAAAGGCTGTATTGTACTATTTTTAAAAAGTTGTTTTTTATGGGATTGTTTATAAGTATTTATTGATTTTTGTATCTGTATCTTGTGCTTTTATGGCAATTTTTTTGCTGAAAAAAGATTTTCTTGACTTGACTATAGTCTGCACAGCTAAAGATCTTCAGTCCATAGGACTGGAGCAAGATTACGAGCATGGTCACATAGATATTAAACAATGTTGGATTATGGGAAAAACCTTGTGGAAGCCCACACTACGTAGCTTTCAAGGCATACTGAAAAGGAATGAAAGAGTTACCTGTGCTCAGTCTGTCAGGAGAGGGAAGCCATCTTAGAGCCAAATCTTTTACCTCAAGGGGAGGAAAGCTGCCAAGTACAATGGTATAGGACAGTGGTTCCCAATCTTTTGATTCTTGAGGACCCCCACTGAAACACTACTGGAAGCCGGGGACCCCCAAGCAATTTGTATAATTGACATTTCAAACATTAAAACAGTAATGCACAAAAAATACACCACCAAGTTCGCACAAAACAAATACTTAAATTACTAAAGATATAATTATTTAATATTGTAAAAATATTTCGAAATTTAACATTTTTAATGAGAGTGTTGGTGCAGCATCTTGGCGACTAACTTTTCAATGCTTGGTTTTATTTAGGAAAGCTGCCTCTTCAGGTCAGATTCTACATTTCCCAAGCAATTTCTGTTTTTGTTTTTTAGGTACATAAGATCTGTAAAAGCTTTTTCAAATAAATATGTGGTGGGGAAAGGAAATAAAATCATAAGGGCCTCTCATATCTCCATAGCCTCTCTGTCACATGTAATTCATTTGTTTTATAGCACCTCGCATACCACTGTAGGGTCTTGAAGCACTTTACAGGGGACTACAAGGTGTAGGATTCACAAGTCACCCACACTGTTAGGCATCTTTTAAGAGTGCTTGGTATGGCGAAGCACGTGATTCAGAACATAACACAGTGGTTAGCGCTGACTTTAATGAAAAGAATGTATTTCTATGCAAGCAAACCTTTGTTTTTTTCATCAGCATAAGGCTAATGAAAGACTGGGGGAAAAAAACTTTCCAATTTGTGCCATGCAGTTTGCATGCAGCTCTTTGATGACAGTTCATAGCACTGTGCTAAATTAGAGTTCTAACTTATGAGCTGCACTGTAACAAAAGAATATCTGTGACAAAAGCAGTAACCCACTGTAATATGCACATAAAATACCTTTCTTTGCATTATACACTGCAGCTACCATATTAACCATCTGTGCTACCTTAGATGAGTCAAAAGTGCTACTCGACAAAACTCTCCAGCAGATACATTAATCATCAGAGTTATCTTGACGCTTTTATCATTGCCTGAAAGCTGATGGTTGTACAGGGAACTGTGCAGTGCTTTTAAAACTGCTACACAAATGAAGTCTTAAATATAAAAGCATGAACACTTTCCTGTACAGAAGCCCAAACCCAGGTCTGCGGACCCCCTGGGAATGTGTCATGGACCCCTGGGGGTCCGCGGACCACAGGTTGGGAACCACTGGCATAGGAGACTGTAGGACAAGCAACAGAAAGGTCACAAAAGTCGTTTTCCCCCTTATTATCTAACGATCTATGTACATGAATGGTGCCTGAAACAAGACCTGTTTTATGACTACAGCTTGAGAGCAACTCTGGTTAGTGAAGGCCAAGAATGTTTAGATCTTCAACATTCTCATGAACTTGCTGATTTACTATGTTATAGAACACCATGGTCAGCAAAGCCAGCAATGATCTGGGTCTATCCCTTGTAGGTATAGGAGTGTTTGCAGTAGGCTTCTTCAGGTGGGGGGTATTTAAGGCCCTCTTTCATTCCATAGGCACCATATGCATAGAAAAGGAAGCACGTCATAGCTTGTTTAGATAGGAATGGCCAAACCTTTAATGACTTTCATAGGACTGGGACCAAGGGGAGAACTGGAATAAGTTGTGTTAATTTTAGCAGCAATGGCCTCTTCAGAAACAGATAAAAAGTAGATATGTAATGAGTGAATGTGAGCTTGTTGCACCAGCGTTAGGCCAGCCAAGTAAAAGGATAGAGCCTGTGAAAGAAAGGGTTTGGATAATGTTTTTAATTTTAGAGTTAAATAAATCAGACACAGTAGTAAAAAAGAAAGACTACAAGGTACAGGGTTGTTACAAGCTTTGGAGGAGCTACGCTATTGAACATGGTGAAAACCTCTACGTGTGATTAGTAGCATTTTCTCTGCAAGCCTGTTACTAGTTTGAGGGAGCCTGACAAAGAGTCTTTTTGTACGAGAGTTCATTCATATATACAGTAGTTACATAACTGCTGGAAGCATCCTGTCAGAAGATAGTGAGGGCTGGGGCCAAACATTATTGCGGGACCCTCTGGAAACTTCTTGTGTTTTGGCCAGATGTGATAAAATGTACTTTAAGTAAGGCAAAACCTGGCGTATTGAGCCATATATTGGTCTTGTCACACTAGCTGCCTCCTTATTAAAAAAGATGATGGGATTGTTTGCACTTACAAATCTACAAATAAATGTTGCTTAAGGACATGTGATGCAATGGAAATTTCTGCCTGGGGCATAAAGCCCCCCTCTTCCACCCCACTTTTGTAGGGGCCGTGACCAGAATATTTAAAACGCACCTGCTGCATTCAGTTTTTTTTACAATGCCTTTTGGCTCCAGTGAAGTCAGTAGTAAACCGAGAATGAATGGGGTTAGTGTTTGTCAATTTAACATGATGAATTTAAGTGGAACAGTAGAAAGGAGAGCTGACTGAATCCAAGAATTAAAGAGGTTGGAGTGGGTTTTAATATTTCCATTCAGGATAAGAGCAGAGGACTGTAGCAAGGTGTCCAGTTGTGATTGTGATGTGCCCAATCGTGTATTGTCTTCCAGTGCCCTTAGTCTTCCAAGATCATCTCCTTACAGCTTATATCTTAGAATTTTCCCTTGAAAAATAAAGTGGGTATAGTGTGTTAGCGCGTCGGACCTTAATAAGTAAACTTACAAGGGGGCACGTATAGGTCGATGAACCTTTTGACTTGTTTAAGAAGTTCTTACCATAGCTCTAGAATAGGAACAATAATTAATACATAATGAATAAACAATTATTAGTCAAATCATTAATCAATGGAGTCAGAAATGATCACACACCATGACTTGTCAGCCATGAATAACCACACAATCAGTAAAAGTTTAGTAAGTTTATTTCCCTTACATTAACAATGCTAAAGTCATGTAGATTAATCTCGAAATCAAATAAAACACATATAGGAACAATACTGGATGACCCAAGCAGCGGAAGAAACGCAATATAATCAAAGCTTGTATCACAATACATTCTAATGCAAGGGTGCAAATCAATAGCAAAGTCAGCTGTGACGAGGATATGACATACATAAAACTCAGCAAGATAATTTCATGTGAATGCCCTCATCTAACCCAGATTAGCATTAGCCTGTTGGACTTCATGCATAACAATTTAGCACACAAATTTAGAAAACATTAAGCTGTAGATCTATCAAAACAGCACAGTTGGTACCTAGAAAGAAAAGGCATAAAAATACATTACAGTCATATTGTCATATCTACCTATCCACGGTATAGGTCAGCAAACAGAATCAGTCTTCTTCCTCAGGTCATCAATCAATCAGCAACACATCAGGCTCTCAGTCATAGAGTATGAGACCAATGAGAGAATCTCAAATCTCTTCTAAGTCTCAGCAGTGGTCTGCCTAAAATCTGAATAATTCTCCTCTGTTGCGTTGTTATATCAAAGTCACCCAAACTATCCCCTAATTCCCTATTGGTCAATTAATCGTACGTTATTACTCTACCCAATAACAATTCTAGACCAAATCTATGAATTCTAATATTTCTTCCTTCACACTTTGTTGATTGGTCTGTTTTACGATGTTCTCATCATCTGGCTCCTCAGGTATCAAATTTGTTGCATCTTCTTCACCAGTCAGTGTCTTTATTGTTTGTGTCCTGGGAAAGTACTTCTCGCACACAGGACACACAAATGTTACACTTTTTAGGACACTGTCTCCTGTTAGTTGCTTCTCATGGAAAGCTTCTGCTAAGCATTTTATTAAAACAATGAACATTTCACAGTTAGCTCACTCTGTCAACATTTTTCTATGAAACGCTAGGAAATACAGCTTCTTCATGAGGCCTGGTAAACCTAGGCCAAGACACTTGCTAAGTTAAGGCCTATAATTAATAAGCTAGAACATACTTCACAACCCTAAACATGACATATTACTACATTAATCTAATACATTTTCAATATTTCGTAAGTATTAATCATCAGTTAGTACATTTCGTGAACACTGGTGGCCATACTTCGAGGTCACAATTTCAAACATGTGCATTAGTTTTCTACGTTATTCATTTTCTATATAATTCATTATTCGAAACACATAGACACTGATTAATAATTTCTAATTAAGACATCTGCTTCAGCGATCCCTCCTCTGATGATTAAATGTGTCATCACACCAAATTTACCACCCATAATTTTATAGCTCTATTACTTCAAGATTTTGTCTCCTCTTTGAATTTTCCCTATAGATTCTTTCCCTCTTCTTTTCTTCCCTCCTCTGATTCTTCTTACACCTTTCAATTTAATCCTTTTGCATAAATTGCATAATCCCCATATTCCTAATAGACAACCCACAACGACTAATATTCCCCGTATAATTTTCAACAGCACCCCATTCCAAATACTACTAAGCCAATTTCCCAGCGAAGCAAACCCCTTACCAACTTTTTCCCAAACACCTGGGCCCATATTTATACTTTTTGATGCAAAACTGCGCTAACGCAGTTTTGCGCCCAAAAAATTAGCGCCGGCTACCGCCATTCTGAAGCGCCATGCGGGCGCAGTATTTATTCAATGACGTTAGCCGGCGTTAGCCGCCGGCGCTGTCTGGTGTGCGTTAAAAAAAAACGACGTACACCAGGCAGCGCCGGCGTAGGGGGAAAATGGCGTATGGGCGTCCACAAATGGTGCAAGTCAGGCTGAGGCAAAAAAATCGCCACAACCCGATTTGCGCCATTTTTTTACGACGCCCATCCCCCATTGAAATGACTCCTGTCTTAGCAAAGACAGGAGTCATGCCCCCTTGCCCAATGGCCATGCCCAGGGGACTTCTGTCCCCTGGGCATGGTCATTGGGCATAGTGGCATGTAGGGGGGCACAAATCAGGCCCCCCTATGCCACACAAAAAATTAAAAAAAATACTTACCTGGACTTACCTTAATGTCCCTGGGGTGGGTCCCTCCATCCTTGGGTGTCCTCCTGGGGTGGGCAAGGGTGGCAGGGGGTGTCCCTGGGGGCAGGGGAGGGCACCTCTGGGCTCATTCTGAGCCCACAGGTCCCTTAACGCCTGCCCTGACCCAGGTGCTAAAATCCGGCACAAATGCGGGTTTTTTAGACCCGCCCACTCCCGGGCGTCATTTTTGCCCGGGAGTATAAATACGACGCGTATGCATCGCAGTCATTTTTTAAGACGGGAACGCCTACCTTGCATATCATTAACGCAAGGAAGGTGTTCACGCAAAAAAATGACGCTAACTCCATGAACTTTGGCGCTAGACGCGTCTAACGCCAAAGTATAAATATGGAGTTAGTTTTGCGTCGAATTTGCGTCGAAAAAAACAACGCAAATTCGGCGCAAACGGAGTATAAATATGCCCCCTGGTTCTTTCAACTCCTTCAAATCACTACTTGCGTTAGTCAGATTAGTAAGTAAGTCTCATTTCTTTACTATTGTTAGGTATGTACGAGCAACAATGCTTAGAGTTAATCATTTTACAGACTCCTCCATCCTTCGCTAAAAGAATGTCTAAAGCAAGACTAATTTGAAGAGTCATAGCTCTATCCGCAGCCAATTCAGTATCTAACAAGAGTATGGCCTCTGAAAAATGTGTCACCATGTTATCTACAATTGTAGACAACGTTTGAACCTTGATCGAATTCAGGATGACTCCCACTGAAGGAATCACTGCACCAAATGTATCTCCCACTATTGCAGAAGAGGACTCCCTCCTCTGTCTCTTATGATGTAATTCTGTCACTTTCGGAAACTTTTTCAAATCCTCCATCTGATAAATCTTTGGAAATACTATCCCCAAATAACATGTCCCATACCATCCTCTTGGAAGACGATAATAAGCATTAAGTCCACAAATATAATAAATTCCTGGAATTGCAGGGCCCTGCCCATTCAACATAAAGGTCCATTTACTCTGATATAAAAATACATGCCTACATTCACTCGTATCCACAAATAAAGTGTGCAATTTAGGCCTATATATACAAAGCTTCCCCATGTGTAATACATCTAAAGCTAATTTCCCTTGAGTTTTAATTGCACTATAAGCATAATCATTCTTGTAAGTCCTTTTCTCTAAGCCTTTTTCTAATTTCTCTTTCAGTGTCTTTCTTCTGTCATCAGTATGATCTAAGAAGCTTTTCTCTAAAGGTGTAAGCAAGCATGTCAGGATATTTTTGTTCTCATAAGCTGTACCAAATGTTTGTTTAGGTTCAAAGAATCCTCTAACTAATACTATGTCATTATCCTTAGCTACTCTACTCAAGTACCTAATAATAGGAACAAATGAAAACACGAGGTCATGGTTAGACTAGAAATACTAAATGTACTCCTGGTTATAGAACCTTGTTAGTAACAGACTACAACTTATCCCATATGTTAATGGAAGACTATGATAGGTGACTCCTTCCTCAACTCATGAAGGAATCTGCATACACACAAGACAATCCTTTGCATCCATCGTCTCAACATACTCGCTTAGCAAGCGATAGAAAACGTTAGAAGAAAGTTCTCCTTGTGCATTAGCATAGTCTTGCAAATACTTCTCATCTAACTTAAACCTCTCTAAGGCCGTTAGTGTAGTAGTCGACTCAAAAGCAGAAGTATGGTTGGTTCCTCTCACATCAAGAACAGACATTCCCGCAATCAATACCATAAACAAAATCCCACACATAATTGCCAAACCAATGCTCATATCTTTACAGCGCCTAGCATCCCTAACCTACTTATCAAAATCAGCTATGATCTGCAAAGAATCAGAAAGCAGAAGTAACGTAGGAAAAATGCAGCAAAAAATAAAATAAAATAAACAATTCTTCTTTCAGCAGTTCAGTTTCACTTCCAGGAACCATTCTCCTTGTCAAAATTGGTTAGCAGCTTGTCAAAGTCAGGTTTCAAAAGTCAAATCAGGTTATGAATGTCTTTTCCGGTTACTTTCAACAGTCTCTGTCTCATACATTTTTCTCAGATTGTTTTAACAGTTCAGTTCATGAATTTTCTTCAGGTCACCTCAAAATATTTACTCGGAACTTCCCTATCAAAACAAAAAGACATAAACTCTTGCTGCCATTTATTTGTAGTTGCATACGCCTGTCAGGACCTGCGTATCTTCGACTTGCTATTCTCTTTCTTTTCAACTTTCGATCACCATTCAGCTCTCATTCACTTAATTCTTCCTTTCTCGTAGTATCTACTTCTTCCTCTATCGTTGGTTCAACAATCACCTCTTTCCTTTTCTCCACTTTCAATTTTGGCTACTGATCTCCTTTCAATGAACCTTCTGTGAGTATTCTCTTCAGGAATGAACTTGAATCTTTTTCCTTCTCTGTGGTATTTTCTCTTGATGGACCTGCAACTGGCTCAGGAGGAGTTGGATCACTTTGACTTTGATCCAGCTCAACTCCTTCCCCTTGTGGGTCTGGCACTTTGTCTCTCTGAATCGTCTGCTTCTAGGAGAACCCCTCTGAACTAGGCTCTCCTGCTGTTTCGGTTGAAATAGGTTCTCCAACACCCTCCTGAAGGTCTCCACTCTCGTCTCTCACAGGAGTGATGGAACCATCCTCAACAAGATGGACATGCCACTTTCTTCGTGTGGCTTGTGTGAATCCAGTTCGGGATCCCAACACACTTCACAGCTGTCGTAGTCGTTAGAACCACTTGGTATGGTCTCTTCCAACAAGGCTCCAAACACGTCTTGCGCACATGTTTTCGGACAACAACGCAGTCACTGGCTCTCAGGTTGTGCCATGGATCGTGGATCGGTGGCAATGTGGTGGCCTCCACCTGCTGAGAGAAAGAGCGGACTACATCAGCCAGACCCTTGCAGTAATCCAACACCATATCATCTGTAATGTTGACAAGCGCATTTGCTGGAACTGCTAGCAACCTCATTGCTCTGCTCATGAGGATCTCAGGAGGCGACAATCCTGTCTTCCTGTCAGGCGTATTCTTTATTGACATCAACACCAAAGGCAATGCATCAGGCCATTTCAAATTTGTAGCTGCACAAATATTTTCAATTCTTGACTTCAAAGTACCATTCATTTGCTCCACTAGTCCTGATGCTTCAGGGCGGTAACTACATTGCAACTTCTGCTCAATGTTCAATGCTGCATACAATAATTTAATCACCTCATTATTGAAGTGCGTTCTTCGAACTGATTCTAAAAATATCGGCAATCCGAAGCACGGTATCACTTCCCTAAGCAGCAATTTTGCTACAGTGAGGCTATAATTTCTTTGTGTAGGGTACGCTTCAATCCAATGACTAAAGATGCACACAATCTCCAACACATATCTCAAACCTCCACACGCGGGCATCTCAATGAAATCCAATTGCATTCTTCTGAATGGACCTCCTGCTCTTCCAATGAGGCTCAAATTAACCACTGTCCCTTTCCCCCCATTTAATTGCTGACAAATGACACAGAGATGACATACTGCTTAGCTGCTTGTCTAAACTTGGGGTTAAACCAATCAATTTTGAACAGACGAACCATGGCATTGCTCCCAATGTGTGCCTGACCATGACAGTACCTCTCCATCTGGGATAACAGGGTATTTGGTAAAACCAATCGACCCTCCTCAGATACCCACAATTCATCTTGTCTCTGGACACATTTCATTTTGCTCCATGAACGTTTCTCCTCTTTGTCAACGTTACTCTGTAAAGAATTTAACTCTTCCAATGTGCAATCACCTTTCATGTAAAATGTGTACATGTAGTGTCTTCTTCAGGTAACAATTCCCACTTGTCTTTGAACGAAATATGGTTCAAGGCGCAAAACCTTGTGACTTGATCTGCCTATCCATTCCCCAATGATACATAATCCTGTGATTTTAGATGTGCACTGCATTTTACCACGGCAATTTCTTCAGGAAGTTGAATTGCATACAACAACTCCTTTATTCTTTCACCATTTCTCACTGGTGATCCAGTAGAGGTCAGAAACCCTCGTTGCAACCACAATTGACCAAAATCACGAACTATTACGAATCCGTATTGACTGTCTGTATAGATAATGACCCTCAATCGAGCAGAAACATGGCACGCACTAGTAAGCGTGACCAACTCCACCTCCTGAGCAGAACACACTCCTCAAAGCCAGGAAGCTTCTAAGGTATCTGTAATCGTGCACACCGCTTATCCTGCTCTCAGTGTCCCTGTGTTGTCTCTCAGACAAGAACCATCACAAAAACAATTTGGACATTTCTTCCAATCGGGTAACTCTAATGTCATTGCTCGGTTTTGTGCACAACTCAGTTACTTTGAGACTTGGAGACAATCATGTTTCACATCTTCCTCCTTTTCAATTTCAGTAGTATCACTTGGAAGTAAATTTGCCGGGTTCAGCACTGTATATCTTTTCAATGTCACGTTTGGAGCACCCAAAATACTCGTCTCATACCTAGTCAACCTAGCGCCAGTCAAGTATTAGGTTTTCGTCCTTGTTAGTAAAATTTTGATTGAATGAGGGACCACTACAGTCAGGGGATATCCCATCACTACTCCTTCACACTGTGAAATACTCTGACCAACTGCGGCAACTCCACGCAAACAACCTGGTAAGGCTGCTGCAACTGGGTCCAAAGTAGCTGAAAAATATGCTACTGGGCGATGACCTGCGTCAAGATAGATAATGAACATGCATCACGCTCATGGCAAAACAATGTGAAAGGTTTCGTGTATTCAGTCATACCCAAGGCTGGAGCTCTGCACAAACTCTCAACTCAGTGAACACTTTCATCTCAACCTGGTCTAACACTATGGGATCGGTGACATCCTTATGAGTCAATTTCTGCAATGGTTTTGAAATTTCTGAAAAATTCAGAATCCATTGGCGACAATAGCCCACCATTCCTAGAAACATCCTGACATCTCTTTGTGTGGTTGGGGGACTTATCTGCAGTATCATTGTAATCCTCTCCCTGGATATTTTCCTCGACCCTTTCTCAATCTGGTGACCCAAATACTTCACTACCTTCTGACAGTACTGCAATTTCAGTGGTGACACTTTATGACCATACTTTCCCAAATGGTTCAACAGGGCAATCAAGTCATATTTACACTCGTCCCCTGACTTAGATGCAATCAATAAGTCATCAATTTACTGTACCAGATTCGATTGGAAAGGCAATTCTAAAGACTCCAAATTATTTTTCAAGATCTGGTTAAACAAGGAAGGTGACTCCTTGCATCCCTGAGGAAGTCGACACCAGCAGTACACTCGATCCAGGAATTTGATACTAAAGAGAAATTGACTATCCTCATGAAGAGGCACCGAAAGAAAAGAATGCTTGTGATAAATCAACCACTGTGAACCATTCTGCATCGCATGGAATCTGAAACATTATTACAGCTGGATTGGGCACCATGAGACAACATTTGACCACAATGTCATTTATTTTTCCTCAAATCCTGAACAATTCGAACATTTCCACATGGTTTCTTCAAACCCATTATTGGTGAATTACATGGACTGCTCAACACCTCCTTCAAAACTCCCTGCTTCACAAAATCTGCAATTATCTGAGCCACTTTCTTCAGGACATCTTGTGGCATGTTGTACTGTGGAAGCTGCGGGAAAACTGCATTCGGCTTCAAGATAACCATAATGGGCTCCACTCCCTTGATCAAACCCACTTCTTTCCTTGTCAAATCTCACATGTTCTCTTGCACTGTTCCCTGCAAATCGGAATGAAGCTCTCTCACTGAGAACATCGGAAAAAACTCAATCAAGGGGTACTCCTCATTTCTCATCATCACTATTTATCTGGATCACAATTCCATCATTTGAGCAAGTAATCAAACACTTTGTCTTACACAACAAGTCCCTTCCCAGTAGGGATACCGGACTCGAATCGCAGACCACAATTTATGCAGTCCCTGAAAATTGCCAATCTCAACTTGCACTGGGTCTGTGATCGGATTTTTCAAAAACTGATTCGCTACCCCCACAACCTGAACTGTCCTTCCTGAAAGGGGCAGAGTCAGGACCTCTGCTCTTCTTACAGTCGAGCGTGTAGCTCCTGTGTCCACCAGAAATGAGACTCTGTGACCCATTACCTTTCCCCTCACATAGGGTCCCCTCTGATCTACTTCTAAAGAAGTCACAAGCACACATGGCTCCTCATCCAAACTGTCACTCATCCATTCACCATTTATTTCATTCTCACTGCGTAACGGGAATTGGTGCACTGTGTCACTACTTCTGTCTTGTCTCTGACGTATGACCTGTTGAGAAAGCATCATCTGTTGCTGCTTCATCGGGGCTTGAGATATCTGCATTTGCTGTCTAGGTACCATGGGAACCTACTGCTACATTGGCTGCAACTGTGACATTTGTTCACGGGGCATTTGCACCTGCTGCATGGGCTGGAAATTTTGCATCTGATTCACATTATTCTGGAAATTTAGATTAGACCCCTTAATCTTGGTCCTCTCACATTTTGAAATGTATTGACATTGTTACCTTGCTGAACAGCACCCTCTTGCACCATCATCGGACACTCTCGTTTCCATTGTCCCACGGCTCCGCAAATGTGACACGGTAATAGCTTCTTCATCTCCTGCACATCATTTTGAACCATTACAGTATTCAAATCCGGACCACGATTTGTATTACCTCCACGGCCTCTACCCCTCATCTGAGGCTGAAACATGACATTTCCCTGCTGCTGCGGTATCTGCTGCACAAAATGTCCTTGCACTCCTGTTTGAGCTGCCTTAATCTGCATCACTATTGCCTTCTCTTTCAACTTTTTCTGCTTCAACTCAATTTCTTCACTACAGTATTTTGCATACTGCAACACCTCATCAATCGGCTTTGCCTGGCAGCAAATCAAAGGACTCTTAATCATCTGACCTATCTCAGGTCTTAGTCCTTCTACAAATCTGAACACAAAATGCATCATGTCTTTCGCCTAAATTGCTTCTTTGCCAATGTACTCCTTGAATGCCGTCAACAATCTCTCATAATAAGCATGTATCAATTGTTTTACTTCTTGCACCATCCTATCAATCCTCTGCCAATCAATGTTTTTGGGCAAAATCCTTGTCTTCAGAAACTCGATCACCTTACAGTAATATTTCATTACCTCGGGATATGGTGCACCTGTACTCTTATCTCTCTCTGGTTCACTTGTTGGCTAATCTACAGCCCTCTTACACTCAACCCACAAATCAGCTGGAACCACTATCTCCAGTAAGGTGTTCAAGTCTTCCCACAAACACTTTGCAAGCTTCACGAACCTGTATGTCTGCTGATACCACTCTACTGGCTTCTCCCTCAATTTTGGATAATCATTCATAAATGATAGAATATCACTTCTTCTCCAAGGGATATGAACAAAATGTCCCTCTGGGATTTCTCTCATTGGTAAAATCTTTACCAGATCCTTGACCTGTTGTATAATTTTGGTCACTTCCAGAGACTCTCTTCCTTTTGTCTCTTTTCATCACCCATCTGCCTTCCCACTTCTCTAATGCTACCCAAACTTGAGCACTCTGCAATAATTCTTTAGCGTGCACCTTCATTCTGACAGACCTCATGTGTTCACAATCCTTTGTCTCAAAATCTAATCGGTAACTTCTCTTCAAATGCTTTGTTTTCTCAATTTCTATGGCATGCTTCTCTGCCAAATCTGCCAATCTCTGGTGTACCTTGCCCACCTCTCTTGTGATTCTTAGGCATAAGTATCTTAACTCTGCCTCTGTGTAGGACTCTAATCTATTCACCCCCATTGTTCCCTCAACTAATTCACCTGCTTCCATGCTCAATCTGACACGATTTATTGGTTCCTCACCCTTAGAGGCATTCTGTGGGGTATTCAGCTTGTCTAACCATTCAGTCAACTGCTGAGCTGTCAATCCTTGTAATGAAATGTTACTCACGTGCACCAGTGGCACCTGTTGTACCACTGCATTCGGTGTCTGCGGTGTCAATAACTTCAAGCTCTGACCTGCACTAGGTCCATTCACAGTATCTAGAAGTGTAACAAGTGGACTGAGATCTAACAAGGATCTCGATCCAGTAAAAGTCTGATCCACAGAAGATACTACCTGAACTTGCTCATTTGGTCCCCTCCTCATTAGACTGTGGGACATTGCTCCCTAATCACTGGTAATAGGTTTCTTCAGCGCAAATAATGGTACAGCTGGACCAACAGTAATCGGCAACGATATTGCATCTGGGGCTGCTCTGGCAATCGTACTCTGTTGGAGAGTAACTCCAATACTCTGATTCATCATCGGAGTCAAGTCTGACTGTGTCCCTGTCATTGGCGTAAACCTCGGCATCCCCTGTGGCTGCACCTGGGGCAACAATATCGAAGTTGGTTCAGGCTTTATCATCATAGGTCTCAGAACCACTTGTTCCTGTAGGTACCACTAAGTTCGAAGTTGTCTCCAAAATAGGCACATCAGGATAAATTCTTTGCATCGGTGGTGGATGCATCTGTGCCTGAACTTTTGGAGTAGTCAGCACATAGGGACTACCCTGCACCACACCCTGTGTCTGGCTAGCATTGACCTGTACCGGACTCACTCTCCCCATTGCCTGTGCCGGGGCTGTTGGATCAGCACTAGTACTCGGACCACTCTCATGCACTGCATACGGTGGTGGTTGATCTCTCAATATCTGTGTAACAAGAACCTCAGCATCTGATTCTTCCTCCACTATGGAAGACCTTTTAGGTCCCTTACTCTCGGATGGACTCTTATTAGTTTTTCTAATCATTTTCGTACCTTCCGTCTCATCCTCCTGTGTAATGGCAAGGAACAATTTAACTCCGTGCGAAGTCTCTGATCTCCATCTTTTCTGCTCTAAATCCCATTTAGCCTTTGCTAAAGTGTTTTCTACCCTTCTTAGTCTCCTCTCGAATTTCATGTGCTGTTGCTATCGAGTTACCAGCTTCCAAACTGCTAACGCCTCAAACTGTGATGGTCTAGGAAGGGGCTTTGATTCATATAGCGCCATCCGCAATTGCTCCAAAATTCTCAAATTGAACGTCCCATTCTCTGGAAACTCTAAACTCCCATTTTACTCTGTTAACTTGCACCATTGCTTTAACCAAAGACATGGCGCGACACCTCGCTCCTCCATTACAATGTAAGCCGGTGTATTCCCTAGCGGGATAGGCTCTCCTACATTTGCTCTTATGTACGTATCTCCCCTTAGGGCACTCTTCAATGCCTTGAAAAACGTTGTCTTTTCTATTTCTGTTTATTCAAAAGCAAATCAGGAAATTACTTTTACTCCCAAGATTCCTTTCACCCATGTTCTCGACCAATTGCCTTATATGGACGGCTGCCAATCCGTGCGGGACCCTTCTCACTAACTGACCTATCCCAGCGTGGCTTTAATGATGTCACACTCACACGTACTGTGGCTGACAAAGTCTTGCGACTCTTCTTCCTAAACTTCGATTCACACAAAACTAATGCAAAATATTGCGAGCGCTAATCAAAAAAATAAAAAACAAAAACAAATCTGCTGGTTTACTACAGGAAAGGTAACACAATTGCTTCAGAAACCTTACGGATTTTCACTGATGGCCCTTTTGCTCATGCAGCTATTCCTCTCTCCCGGTCCCCCAGATTCGCAAGCAAAATTCAACCTGCAAATTTTACTCTCAACTGATCAATGGGTCTGTCCTGGTGCACATAGGACTCGCCAAGTCTCAGTCAAAATTTTCTCTTGTCCACTTTGCACACACACTGACTTGTTGACCACACCCGATCAACCTATTAAACCAGACAAATTACAACATATAACCAAGCGTCTCATACACTTTTTCAATATACTCCGGAGTCTTAGACCATGCAGGGTCCATACATCAACAACCACGTGGACAATTTTTGAGCACAAAGTGCCACACACATGTGACGTTCGACCACTTCCCTACTCTCATACTACGGAGTACGCACACTCCTACTAAAACTTGATTTGCAGTACGCAAAAGCTCTAAATTCTCCCATATGCCACAATTTACCTGCGATTTGCATAAGCTGTGCAAGCACAACCTATCTCTCTCACTCTATCGATAGATCACCAGGAACATACCCAACACTACTAGCAGGATCCAGGATCTGGGAAAGTCATTTCTGAACTTAAGGAAACATCATTTTCTCTCCAATTATCATTTTGAAAAACAAAATCCAAATCTCAAAAATACTGAATTCTCAATGACTGTCAATCACCTGTCATTTAAAGAGATGAATCATCAGTCTCTTTACCACAATATACAGGACACTTATGGCAATCTCTTAAAGAGACAAACCATCAGTCTGCTACCATAACTGTTAGTGTGTCGGACCTTAATAAGTAAACTTACAAGGGGACGCGTAGAGGTCGATGAACCTTTTGACTTGTTTAAGATGTTCTTAGCTCCAGAATAGGAACAATAATCAATACATAGTCAAATCAATAATCAATGGAGTCAGAAATTATCACACACCATGGCTTGTCAGCCATGAATAACCACACCTTTAGTAAATGTTTACTAAGTTTATTTCCCTTATATTAACAATGCTAAAGTTGTGTGGATTAATCTCAAAATCAAATAAAACACATATAAGAACAATACAAGTTGACCAAAGCGGCGGATGAAACGCAATCTAATCAAAGTTTGTATCAGAATACATTCTAATGCAATGGTGCAAATCAATAGCAAAGTCACGAGGATATGACATACATAGAACTCAGCAAAATAATTTGTCAAAAGGTTAGTCCCTGAAATTTGTCAGACATTATATGAATACCCTCATCTAACCCAGATTAGCATCAGCATGTTGGACTTCATGCAAAACAATTTAGAACACAAATTTAGAAAACATCTAGCTATGGATCTATCAAAACAGCACAGTTGGTACCTAGAAAGAAAAGGCATAAAAATACATTCCAGTCATATTGTCATATGTACCTATTCATGGTATGGGTCAGCAAACAGAATCAGTCTTCGTCCTCAGGTCATCACTCGATCAGCAACACATCAGGCTCTCAGTCAGAGAGTATGAGTCCAATGAAAGAATCTCGAATCTCTTCTAAGTCTCGACAGTGGTCTGCCTAAAATCTGAATAATTCTCCTCTGTCGCGTTGTTATATCAAAGTCACCCAAATTATCTCCTGATTCCCTGTTGGTCAATTAATCGTATGTTATTACTCTAGTCAATAACAATTCTATACCAAATCGATGAATTCTAATATTTCTTCCTTCACATGTCATTGATTGGTCTGTTTTATGATGTTCTCATCATCCAGCTCGTCAGGTATCAATATTGTTGCATCTTCTTCACCAGTCAGTGTCTTCATTGTTCGCGTCCTGGGAAAGTACTTCTCACACACATTACACACAATTGTTACACTTTTTAGGACACTGTCTCCCGTTAGTTGGTTCTCATGGAAAGCTTCTGCTAAGCATTTTATTAAAACAATGAACATTTCACAGTTAGCCCTGTCAGCATTTTTCTATTAAACGCTAAGAAATTCAGCTTTTTCATGAGGCCTGGCAAACCTAGGCCAATACACTTGCTAAGTTAATACCTACAATTAATAAGCTAGAACATACTTCACAACCCTAAATATGACATATTACTACATTAATCTAATACATTTTCAATATTTCATAAGTATTAATCATCAATTAGTACATTTTGTGAACACTGGTGGCCATTCTTCGAGGTCACAATTTCAAACGTGTGAATTATTTTTCTACGTTATTCATTTTCTACATAAGGTGGTGGTCTCTCAGTTCCAGAATGTGCTGCAGGCCTAGCTAAACTAGTTGCAAAGTGCTGGTGAAAAGATTACAATATTGGTTTCTAGTTAATAGGTAAAGTAAGCGGTTGACTTCATTTCTGGAAAGTGTGTAATGACTGATATCCATGAAAGGGTGTTCAGAATGTGTTGATTGACTTCCCTGAAAGATAGTGAGATGTAACTTTCTCTCTCATCAGTGTCTACATCATACAGAGGGCGACCAGTGAAACATTAGCTGATCATCGTTTGTAGTCTTTTCTCTAGAACATTACATCTGTAATTTAAAATTGTGAGCATTTTGCATTTTTGGTTGGTTAAATTGTATTTACGTTGTGTGTTAAAAAAATAAACTCCTCAGAATTCCATGGTACTCCCTTGACGCCAGTGGGACATTTAAGAAGGTGTAGGTCTCAAAGCTGCTGAATGAGGGCTACACATAAAGAATAAGGTTGCAGCTCAAAAACCTGTGAGAAACATGTTGCAGATCACGTTTAACCTTACAAACCAACCAAAGAAGTGTGGTTGGGTCAGCTTTTGTCGCTTGTAAAACGTGTGTGACCTGCATTTCACAACTATTGTACTGTTTCTATCAATTTACCATCAGGCATTTTTGCCAAGATGTCTTCTTCTAGCTGGGTAGTTACACATTACAAGCAAACGGGGGCGGGTGAATACAAAAATAGTCTCTTGGTGCACCACCACTGCCCTGCCCCAGTGATCCCACAAGGGAACTTGTTTAAATGGTGTTCACGCCAGACCTAGTCATTTATTTGCAATAGAAAGAGGCCACAGAGGAAGAATTAAGAACTACATGTTCTTGTTTAGTTTCTATGCGGAGGGGCATGTGTGCAGGGAGTGACTTGTGTCTACGAACTGTTTACTGTTCAGTACAGCGGTGATGAAACCCTGACATGTTTGCAATGATGACAAAGGTAAGATAACATGTCGTCCACCAGGTAACACACGGGTTTGACCACCTCCACAACTATTTGTCCACGTTAATCATTTTCCAGCTGATTGATGAACTCGTGTTTTTAATTGTTCAGTACGATGCTGATCTGGGGCAGAATAATCTATTTCCGAAACAGCAAGACCTCACCACTTATTGTATATATCTTTTTAAACTGCTAGCAAAAAACAACACTACTGACAACACTAGCGCACAGTAAAGAAAACTCAGGGAAGGAATCTCAGATTTCGCAAACGAAATGTTAAATGTTCGTCACCATGCACTTCGCCCATAGCAAGTTCCTACTTTCCAGGGGTACGAGAGTTGTCTTTTTAGTTGCTGTGTGCTCAGCAAACTTGTTCTATCTGGCTGCAGGTTTGCACTTGCGGTGATGATAGTTGGTAACTTTCCCTCCCCCACTCTTCCAAACTTTCAAAAACACAGAACTTTGGCCCATCCTTGTCTTTCTGAAACATCCGCGCACCGGGGCAGCGCTAGCATTTGGAGTTCGCAATGTTCCCCAGGCGAGGCACAGCCGCTGCCGTTTGCTTTATTCTGGCAGTTCTTAATTTCACCTCTGCAGGTATAGTAGACCATGTCCCTTAATGAATGTCTCCCCAGGAACCGCTATGTCCGCGCACTTCATTAACTCATGATAGGATATATGTATAGACGATTCAGTCTTACAGCCAACTCTTAGAAGTACAAACTCATCCGTTAAACCCAGTAACGGTTTCTTCTGGCTGTAGTAATTTATTTATGTATTTTATGGGTTTTTCAAACACCTCAAGCTAGTGTTAGGCTGTCAAATGTCGCTCAGGGGAAGCAAATCAACGTAGTTGTCCATGTGCGAAACTACCTAGGTGGGCCCGTGTCAATATTTGATCGAACAGCCAAAATGTGCTTAGAAGTTGGAGGCGGCACTGATAGTAGGCACCCCGCTAGCGATTCCTTCGATGTTTATTTGAACCCGTAGTAAAACGATCTCAGGGATTTTCGACGTGATTTCAGTTCCATTGTTAAGCTGGTTGTGGGTGTCTTAGTGTTTCCATTGGTTTCAGTTGGCGACTATCAACACATACATTTGCGGGTGTTTTTTTACCTGCTGGACGCCCTCATTCGAGTGCGCAGCAGGAAGTTTTTTTTTATGTAGAGTTAATGTCGGTGCATATTTAGTGAATTATTTTGACTGCTGAATGTTTATGTTTCTTCCCTTCAACATTTGTTTTTTTCGAAGAAATTATGGCCCATATATACTTTTTTTCTACGCATTTGAGTCACTTTTTGACGCAAATGCGGCGCAAACTTACAAAATACAATTATGGTCCATATTTATACTTTTTTGCGCCGCATTTGCACTTACAAAATATAATCCTTATCCATAAATATATAACTCCCTGGTGTTTAGTGGGCATTTTCGGGCTTCAGAAATGCTTGCAGAGACATGAAAGGAAAGGTAAGGCCTTTCCTTTCATGCCTCCGCCTGCCCCCACCTCCCAGTCGGAAGAGAAATGCTTAGCATTTCTCTTCCGCATCGTGCTGGAAGCTGAGCTTCCAGTGTAATGGGAGGTGACCTCTGATGAGGTCAGTGCGCGATTTGCGTGCTGATGTCATCAGATGTCACGGGGGTCGGGTGAAAGGGGAAGCGATATCCCTTCCATCCCTGCCCCGGGGGGTGGGTGGGATGCTCATGTGGGGAGCGCTAGTGCTTCCCCCATGAGCTGGGTGCAGGACGAGCTGGCCTCGTCCTCGGCACACGGTGATCATGGCCGAGGACGAGACCAGCTCGTGCCGGGCACCCGAGGGGTTGATCTCCAAATGTATTTCTTCCTTTCCATGAATGTATATTTTAGTTTAGTTTATTTCCTCCACAGATATATTTATAATTTTTTTACGTTGCATTTGTTAATTTTTTAGCACAAAAGCTGCCCAAACTTACAAAATATAATTGTGTTTTGTAAGTTTGCGCTGCTTTAGCATAAAAAAATTACGGAAATGTGGCGCAAAACAAGTATAAATATGGGCCATAATGCGTAAACACTACGTGGCTCTAGCCAGGGCTTTAACTTCAAGAAGCAACAAACAATAAGGGATGCAAAAATAATCAGATGGAATAATTGATGTGAAATGGGCATAAGTTGTTCTACATAGATGTGAATAAGACAGTATTCATAATATTGGTGAAGACAATGTTTGTGATGTGATCAGAGATCTAGGACATGCATCTCTTGCCATTCTGTGGGAGGTATGCTATATCTCAGCCAGTGCTTAATTTGAGCCAGTGGTTGGTGATGGTGGCCAATGGCACTCATTTTTCGGGCCCAGCACTTATTTTTCCTCATCTGACAGTGATAGAGGGCAAGAAAGGGAAACACACACAAAGTGAAAAGGAGAAAGAGAAAGATGGAAAAACATTGACAAAGGGAGAAAGCAGAAACTTGGGAGCGTGAGATACGGGACAGGGAATGTCTGATAATAGCTTAAAGATGCATGAGTAGAATTTAAGACTACACAGACTATGTAGCCTCGGTATTGTGCGTACCAACATTCATTTGCACAGGCTGTGGGCTTCTGAGCAGAGCTTTGCAGTCTGGCACTCATTCATTCACAAATTAAGCACTGCTCCCCGCACTGCTGCCTGTTGATAAATTATAATCACCATCTGCTTCAGTCCCTTGGACATATCCTTTATCTCTCCTCCCCTCTTTCTCTTAATTGTCACAATTCTCTGGTTGATGACCTGACCAAGAGAAGGGCATCTTTTTAGCAATGGGGAGCGACTCAGCCCATAGTCTCGTACCAGCTGTAACTGTGGCCAAAAGATCACTTGCTTTATGATTTCATATTGGACTTCAGAGTGGCCATCTTGGCAATTGGCTATCTTTTTGAAAGTTGTACAGGTGAAATGTAGGGGGATGCTCAATTCAGCCTTGTGTATGAGACCTTTTTTTTCATCAAAATAGACATTAATCTAATGGAGTAAGGAGATCAGTTTTTATTACACTAGGGATCACATAACACCAAGGAAATCTATAAAAAGGAAGGGGGAGATAGTTTTAATTTAATACACATTTCATTTATTTAGTGAATGTGTTGTAAAATGTAATTTTATTAGTTTTAGGTTAATAATAATAATTTAAAATTATTTTACACTTTATAATAAAATTTTAGTATTTATTTTTAATAATAATAAACTTTGGGTCAGATTTACAAGCCCCTAGCTCCGCCTTAATGCTGCCTTAGCTTCATTTTTCTGATGCTAAGGCAGTGTTGAGTTGGCCATTCCCTCACGCCATATTTACAAAGTGGCGCAATGCATGGATTGCACCACATTCTGCTTGCGTCAGGCATAATGTATGCAAGTGGGGTGTTCCAGCGCAGGGAGGCCCAAAAAATGGCGCAGTGAAATTTACAAGATTCCAGTGAGCAATTTTTTCCGTCATTTTTGACGCCTGCTCAGGGCAGGCGTTAAAGTGACGCACTCATAATAATCAAAGGCCTCCCTGTGCTTTGTTGCTTTAGCGTCAACATTTTTGACACTAGTGCAGCAGTGCGCCACAACAGCATAAAAAATGTTGACGGTGTTGTGGTAAAGACCGCCATGGTGTGCCGTACTGTAAATATGGCACAACCATGGTGTTGTTTGGTGGGGGCAAGGACAACACAAGAAAAGTGGCGCATCAGGATCGATGTGCCACTTTCTTGTAAATTTGCCACTTTATACTTTACCATAGGGAAATCCTCACACCAGTAGGGGAACTCTCCACCTAAATGTGGAAAGATACTAGTAGTAAATTTACACTTCTAAATCCTTTTGTAGGTGGCGCCATCGGGAGTGGAGATATGAAAGTCTACAACGAGGTGAAATCTGCACTCTGGAATAATGAGTTGAAAAAATTTGCAGAATTACACATAGATATAGTACTAAATATACTCAGGAGTAAATCTGTATGTGTACATTTACCTTTATGAATCAGGTATATTGTGTTCACACCAATGTTAGAAAGTAAGTGATAAGATTTTCGTTATTAGCTATCATGACTGCTGCCTTAGCACATTTCCTGGTAGTCTGTCATCATTGCCTTTCTCTTCCAGAGTAGCAACCATTGTCTCACAGGACCTTGACACTTCCCTCCCTTTGTCACCCCTCCTTTGCTTATATGCAATACTGTACTTTCCTATCGCCCTATCGATATTTTCTCTCAGCCATTTCTTATTATGGGGTGCTCTACTGGATTTCCATGCTTGTGCTACACATTGCTTGGCCAATGAGAACAAAGTCGACTTAATGCATATTTTGTCCCTCCTGAATGATTGGAAAAGTGTTCTATCCATGATTGAGCATCTGTCATGGAATGAAATGGGCAAGCAACTCTTTGTGGCTATAGAAATTCTAATTACCTGGAGAACTAGCACATAAATTAGGGGGTGTCTACGTAGCAGTGAGGCAGCAGTTTAAGATTATAAACTGAATTCTAACTACCTGTGCCTCTGTGCAGCTGTCTAACAGCAGAATCTGTTATAATTTCAAGTGCATGTGTATGCTTAGAAATTAGATCAACTTGAATGGAAAAGAAACGTTATACATTAACCTGTTCTGTGCCAAACCGGACGCTGCCAATCAGCCTGTGGCCTGAGAAGAGCAACACTTGGACAAAGACTGTGGCCCAGGTCTTGACCAATGCTGAATTCCTTTGACAGACAAATGGACAGGCAGCCCTCCCCTGCGTCCTATGTTGAAGGAAGCCTCAGACCTAAAACAAAAACTGTGAACTGGAGAGGACAAAGGTGATAGACTGTTTGGCATGTAGATAATCTGCCAATTTTGAGACTACAGCCAAGTAAAATGACCCAGTCTTTTGCACTAGGATGTTTGGAATGATGAAGGCTGCAGAGACTGGAAGCCTGCAATTGCTGACTAGTGTCAGAAGTTTTGACGCTAGTCCAGAGCTTTGCAGGATTAGCATCAAAACATTTGTCGCTAATCCTGCAAAGCTCATCGAGGCCTATTGTAATCAATGGTGTGCCTCCTTTTTAGCGCCTGCTCTGAGTAGGCGTTACAAGTGCTGAAAAAAATGACGCAAAGAAATCTCGACCTCCCCTAATGGGGGAAGGCCCCCTTGGCATACATTATGGCTAGCGCAGGCATAACGTAGCGCAAAGGATTACAAAGTGGTTCAATGCATGCATTGGGCCACATTAGCATATACCAAATGATGCTAATGTGGTGCAAGGAGTCTCTAGGGGCTTTTAACTATGCCCCTAATTAAGCTGATAGTCTTTGGCTGGTCATGGTGGTTTTCATGGTGGAGCTAGCAGTACCTCAGCTGTCAGAGGCACCTTCTGAATGGGGAGGTGGAATCAAGAGGTTGATGTAGGAGGCATGCTCCAATTTTTGGAGGATGCTGCATTACCGCCAACCCATAATGAGTCACATCAGAGCTATACAAATGGATATTTAAGAAGTATCTAATAGTGATTTAGATTTTTTATCGTCTCATAGATTTTACAAAGCAAGCATGTCATGTTTGTTGTCCTGTTTATACCAAGATAAATATTATTCACATTTGGTAGAGAGATTATTATTGAACTGTGCTGTGGTTTGATTCTTTGTCCCTTCTGCTTGTGTCAAGGGGTTTATCTTTACCATCCCAATAAATGAAGGTTCAAGGAGCTATTTCGTTGGGGCTAGGCACACAGTTTAAGTTGGATCTGCCTAGCTCCTGAAAGTATTAAAGTTTCTTAGGGAAACATGCTGGGGGTGTCTATGTATTTAGAAATGTAAGCTATGAGGACGGTCGTTGCAAATATGACTTCAAAAGGGTACCTTAGTTGTTGGAAACTTACACTTTCAATTTTCAAGAAGTAAGCTCAACTGTCAGTTACACCCAGTCATGTGACCCAGGTGCAGGCTAAATTCACTAAATGGCTAAGGCCAGAAAATGCTGCAGGAGCGTTTCAGGTATGCTCTAAACTAGGTCAATGGATCGTTTCACTCTAGCTAAGGGGTAAGAGAAAATCAATATTCAGAAATCAGTCAACATTTTAGTATGACCAATTTGGCCCCACAAGGAAAAACCAAGTTTGGGAATAAAGTTAAAGGGTTTTATAACAAACTCAGACTAAGGTTAATGTAGACAATTCTCAAAACAAGACTATAGAGAAACAGAATGACCATCAGGTTTCCAAGACGTTGGAACAACCGAAGCTTGTTTAACATGCAACAGACTAGGCATTCTGTTAATGCAATACAGAACATAAGCACTAGAACTTGATGTTCTGCGCACAAATGTTGATCAGTTCTCCTAAGCATGAAGACTATTTAAAACAATGGAAATTAGTAGATTAAGCAAAGAAATCCATAAAAATGACAAGTTACTAACTGACATGTGCTGGGCAACAAAACACGGGGACAAAAAGTAAAAAGGAAATAAAGGACAAAAAGAATTTGGAAAAATGACACCGGGGCAGGGTAAAGCTAATTAACGTTGGCAAAAAGTAAGCAAAATGGGAAGGTGTCAGCATTTCAGAAGCTTGGTGAAGAGTTTTCTCATGGGTCAGGAAAACTTCTAAGTCTTCTCATCTCAGCAGGTCTTAGAAAGGTGAAGGGCAAAGGCAAAGATGTCTGTACCTCTCAAAGCCCAAACAAGGTCTGCTGGAATCCAACTGGGGAGTGGTAAATTAAAGCCTAAAGTGAAAGATGATTTGTCCATCGATCACATTAATTTTCCAATCATAGTCCATCAGGCAACATGCACCTGTAACATCAGGGAAGATTCCCATTACCGTCATAGGAAAGCATCCATTTTTGCTCAACTCCCAGTTTATGTTCAATACATTGCAGTTTGCAATGTAACATTTTTTCTTCATGACATATCCCTTCATCAGGCACACAGCCTTAATCTATCCCCAGGCTATTTGTTTATGGCACATTGGTAACACACAGTGTTGTGCGGGTAGGTCTATGAATTACCATTTGGAGATTCCAGGTGTAACTGACATTACTTTTTCTCCAAGAAGATGTGTTGAGCTTGGACTGTGTATCTTTGTTTACCTAGCTCACAGAAGTAATATTATGTTATATTTCTTTAGCTTCTTTTCATATGCACTTATTTTATCTGCCTGTGACATTTATAATATGATGTCCATTGAAGTTTTGCAGACTCACGAATTTCCAAGAGGCCTTTCCCTTATCTTAGGACTGTAATTACTCCTCTCAGTGTGCTACATTACATCCAATTAGGGATTTTATGCACTAGTGTATGTTGCACTTGCATGACATATTCAGACACTGAGAGTAAACGTACTAGCCTAACAGTGAGGACTAGGTGTTAATATATTTTTGGTGGTCCTGAAGAAACGCCGCTCGATCCTTCAGGACGCCAAAGGCGTGAAACAAGTCAACCAGTATACTGTAGTGTTTTTTATACAGTTTCTTTGAGAGAGGGTAGAATCATTATTTTCCCTTCATTTTTAAACTTGACATAGGCACCTTGGGTTATAATAAAGTACCTCTTCATACTGCCTGTAGTCAATTTTAATCTCACAGGTTCCAGTCCTTCACCACACCTTACTACAAGTTTTAGAATATCTGTGTAGGTAACATCAACACTTTTCAAAAAAGATCTCTGGCAAAGAGCCTCCCGTGCAGCCCATCGGGCATAGCAGCACGACCCGATGAAGAGCAAGTCCAATAATGAAGCATGCCACCAATTGGAAGGTAAGGGCTCTTGCTTCTAAGCAATCAAGTGCCTAGGTGACCTGGCAGTTCACCCCTAATTGGGTGTGAGCAGATTTCTATACTTCGGAACAGTGTACTCTGTAGTTTTGATTTATGATTTGGGAGATGGTAATTCTGGATCGGCTTATTCTCCCAGTCCCTCAATTGTTTATAATCCATTTTGCTCTCCTAAATGACTTTGCAACAATTTTGAAATATTCATGCTTTCAGTCTCTTAGAGTTCCAATTTCAAAGTCACTTTTTCAGGCTCTCTATGAGTAAAACACCAGGGCTTCTATTTCCAAACCAACATTCTATGGGAGCAAAATATGTAAAGAAATGACATGTTAGCAAAGAAAAACAACCTTCTCACATTTCTGAAAGTCTAACGCCTAGCAAACTAACAAGACCAACTAAATAAAGCAGGATAAAACTTAAATGGCACACTTAATTCTTCTCAATTAAAGCACATATTTGGAAAGTTAAACACCTTGTTGGTTAATTTCAATAACCATAATGGGAGCTACAATTGTTAGCACTAGCAAATTACATTTAAAACATTTTCTTTTATTATTCATTATAGTTTCAGTGAAAACTATTTCTTCAGATCATTAGAATTAAATAATTATACTCAAATTAAAATAGCTCTACCGCATCACACTAGTGTGAATGTGCCTTAATATAGGCTTTCAGTGAACGACGTTAAGATTCATGTGTTAGAATGTCATACATAATAATATAAACTTGTCACGTATAAATCATTGTGACTCATAACAGCCAAATTTCAGCTGCACCAGTTCCCCCTTTGAGAGAGAATCTAGCCATTTTATCAGAATACAATGTCTCATATCAATGAGACAGATCAAATCTCTGCGGTCATACCAGGTAAGATCTCCTCGACTTCTCTAACTGTTTGATGTCAATGTAATAGATACTTTGTCTGTTCTCAAGCTCAAAAGCCTCTTTTTGTATCCCCTTCCCTGGTCTCTTCACTTTCTTTTTCTTGTGCAACTTGAAAATATCAAACAAAACTAAGGCACACAAAGCTAGTATCAGCACAGGTCTGAAGATACTAACAATAATTCCAATACCTAGACTTCAAACTACTTTCCAACTCCTGAAAAAACACTCCCTGTAGCTTTCTAGTCACCTGTTGCTGCTAACTCCTTTAAGTCTTCTTTCAGGTCAATCATATTCTTAATGTACTGTCTCAGCTCCTTACTGTTATCTGGTATAAAAGGGCAACAATGTTGAACTTTGAGCATCTTGCAAACTCTCCCCTCTTTCGCAAGAATGATGTCTAAAGCAAGACGATTTGACAACCATTTCTGTGTCGACTAACAAGAAGGCACCAGCTGTATCTGTAGACAACTTATCTACAATAGTTGCTAACTTTCTTATGTTCAGATCATTTAGGATGACTCCTACTGATGGAATCATTGCACCAAAGATATCTCCTTATAATCTTTGAAGCACTGACACCTCTCTTGATACAGGTATTTGACTTTTTATCTCACAGGAGATCATGAACATGTTCCACATGATAAATATTTGGAAAAACTACTCCTTAGTAGCATGCCATACCATCCTTTCGGCAGCCTAAAATAAACATGCTTTCCACAAATGAAATAAACTCCTGGAGTTGCTGTGGCTTGTCCATAAACGTCCAACTACTCTGAAATTTGAATACCTCTGTGCACTCACTTGTTCCTATGATTTCTGAACCTGTCTTTGACATGGGTCTATGTACACATAATTTCCATACATCTTGCCAATCTAAAGTCAAGGTAGCTTGACTTTCTGCTGCTGAATGGGCTCCTTCTTTTCCCCAGTTTTGTACAACTACTTTTCTTTCTGCCTTTGTTTTGATTGCTCTTCTCCTATCTTCACCTTGTCCTAAAATTTCCTTTTCTAATGGGGTAAGAACACAGTTCAAATTATTTTGATGGGCATAAACTGTACTAAAGGTCAATGCAGGCTCAAATGAACCTCCTGCTGTCTCTATGCCTTTTCCTGTGGCTACTCTACTCAGGTGTCTCATAATGGGTACTTCTGAAAAGACAAGATTTGCAGTTTGAGTAATTATAATGAAAGTGTTCCTGTTCATACAGAAGGATCATCAACAAACTATATAAAATACCAAAGGTTAACAGAAGACTGTGATATGTAATTTTCTCCTTTACTGATGCGGGCAATTGTGCCATACATAGCAGTTCTGAACGCTCAGTGTATGTGCAAGTTCATAAAGCAGTTTGTAAGAAGCATTTGAAGAAAGATCTTCTGGAACTGTCTACATGTAACTTCTTATCATCTAGTGTGTACATTCTATTATTATCAGTGGGCATTGTGGAACTCAGGACACTAACAAAGCTAGTACCAGCCAAGGGTTCAAGATACTAACATCTCCTGTTCTAGATGGTGTAGATAAGCTAAATCCAATAAGCAATGCAGTCATCAAAATAACTGTCACTACTAACACTTCTGCGTATAGGTATCTGAGTTTACTACTATTGTTTCTATTGGGCTTCATGAGTTCTCTAATTTCTGACCGGTAATCAAAAATAAAAAATAAAAAAATGCAACAATGTAAAAATTGAAATGATGGCAGCAAAACTAGCGTCTCTTTCAGTTCTTTCAGCCTTTTCGTTGTGAGCAAAGCAAATAGCAAGCAATTGTCTTTCAGCAACTTTTAAACATTAATTGTACACATCTTTTCAATGTCTGCAAGAGCCATTCAAATGCATCTAATACAGGTTCAAATGTCTTTAATAAATGTGCAGTTCAAAATCACTAAAAATCATATCCAGTAGTAGTCTTAATCTGTCAAATGACAATGAACTTTCAAAGTTCAGCTCTGCCACCAGAAAAAACTCAAGAATGTTCAACTGGATACGTATTAGTGAAACTAAAGGTTCCAAATTCCTTCTCCCATTCGTTTGCTGCAAAGTGTGTCCATTCTGAAGCTGCATACTTTTGACAAGGCACTCTCCTTCTCTTTGATCGCCGGGCTACTGGTCTGTTTGTATCACTTTGACCAGACACTTTAGCTTCTTCTTGAATTGCTGGGGACACCTGCACTACTGGTACAGTTTGTTCAATTGGCAAATGGTCTCCAGGCACATCCCTTTTTGCTGCAGCACTAGGTCCTTTGTCAGCTTCTGAGCTTTGTGGAGCCAACTGTTTCCGTCTTAACCATCCTGTGCTAACCACTGCTGTTGACTCACTCAGACCCCTTCAGACCGTGAATGTGTTGCTTCAATTCCTTGGACATCCCCAACAGCTTGACTAACCTGCTCTCTTAATCTCACTATAACCGGCCTTCCAGGTACAAGTGATGTTTCAACAAAGGAACCTGGAACTTTATGAGTGTGTGCAGCACAGATCCAGATAGGGAGACCAGAGCCCTTCACAGATATCATTGTCACCAGCACTACTTGGTGTGGCCCCTTTCCATGCAGTTCTAAACAGGACATCTGAACATGCTTCTTGACCATGACATAGTCACTGGACACAGGTCATGACACAACTCCTACAACAGCTGGACTATAGCTTTTTCAACCTGATGAGACACAGAAAGAACCACAACAGCCAGACCTTTGCAATAACTGAGTACCATGTCATCTGTAATGTTCACAAGTGCATTTGGAGGCACAATTGGTAATCTCATAGCACAGCCCATGAGAATTTCATTCAGAGACAATCCTGTTTTCCTGTCTGAAATACAGCGCAACCTCATCAAAACAAGATGCAATGCATTAGGCTATTTCAATTAGGTGGAAGCACAAACGTTTGCCATTGGGACTTTCAGAGTTCCATTACCTAGCTCCACCAGTCTGTAAGCTTCAGGCCTGTTTTTGGAACGGAGTCTTTGCTCAGCCTGTAATGCTGCACACATTAATTTCAGAACCTCACTTTTGAAGTGGGTGCATCGGTCGGACTCTAGAGAAGTCGGGAAGCTGAATCTTAACTCACTCAGCAACAGTTTTGCTGCTGTAAGATTGTCATCTCTTGGTCGCGTAAGCTTCAACCCAACAAGAGAAGACGCATACCATAACCAAGACCTATCTCAATCCATTGCATACGGGTAGCTCATTAAAATTGAGCTGTATTCTATTGAAAGGTCCTCCTGACCGACCTATGTGACTCAGTGTAACTGCTGTACATTTTCCTACATTCATCTTCTGACATGTGAGACACCTGTGACAAAGGGTTTCTGCCTTCAATCTGAATCAGGGATTAAACCAAGTTTGTTGAAAGATTTGCACCATAGCATCAAGACCAACATGAGCTGCACTGTGGCAATGCCTCGCCGTTGGTGGCAACAAACTATTAGGCATCACAATTCTTCCATCACTTGAAACCCAAACATCTTCATCTCTTTTGACACAACCTGCTCTAACCCAACTCGGATGTTCTTCCTCTGACACTTCTTCCTGCAATGTTTTAACATCCTCACATTTATCTGTAGCAGTTAACAAGAGACTTGTCTTGTCTCATCATTTCCCTCAATATTGTATTTTCCATTAAAGGCAGTACAATTTGAGGCACAGTATCTCACCTCCTCATCAGCATAACTATTGCAGAGAGTAATATAATCAATGGCTTTGTGGTGTGCTGAACACTTCACAACTGCAATTTGGGCAGGTAACTGTAATGCATTCAGCAAGTTATAACCTTTTTCTCCATTTCGTATAGGGGAACCAGAAGAGGTTAAAAAGCCCCTCTTGGACCATATCAGGTCAAAGTCACCACCAAAGCCGTACCGACTGTCAATGAAAATAGTCACCTTTAGCTGTTCAGAAATACACCATGCTCTTGTAAGAGCAACTTATTCTGCTACTTGGGCAGAAAAGACTCCTTGAAACCAGGAGGCATCGACCACATCTGAGATTGTTCTACCTGCATAAGCACCTCTGAGGGTTCCATCATGATGTCTCAAACAGGAGCCATCAACAAACATCACGTAGTCAGATTCGGGAAGTGGAATATCTTGTATATCGGGTCTTGGCTTGGTACATAGATCAGTGTTATCTAGACAGTTATGCTCAATTTCATCAATACAATCATTTACATTTTTCTCATTGCCAGAGATGGTAAATGGTTTGCTGGATTTAAAGTTAGACAGCACTTAAAAGAAACATTCAGTGCAACCGGTATGACTTGCTCATACTGGGTCAGATGAGCAGTAGGCAGATCCTGGGTTATTATAGGGGTTAACAAAATTTTCACGGAATTGTCGGGTAGGGTCTCATTATTCTAATGAGACTATTGGATTTTGAGCAGCAGAATCGCCAGCGGTGTGGGAGACTGTCTGACCCACTGCAGGTGACACCTGTCACTCCAATCTGGGTTTTTCTCAGGCTAACTAGCAGTGCCTCATCTCTACCCAAGGGCAGGGATGACTGGGCAGCCGAGCGTATGACATAATTGGTTTCTCAGGGAAGCCGTGGTCACTCAGATCTCATCCGTTTCTCTCATTTACATTAGTCTCATATGTACAATGACAAACAGAGGCAGTATATTTTTTCAATAATGATTTTAATGAAGCGACTGCATCTTAGATAGCAAAGCGTGAGCTGCAAGAACCAGGACGATACAGCATGACAATATGAAAATTGTGACAAGAAGAGTGAAGCATAAGAATAATGCTACAATATTGTCACTGCAGTCAATAGACTAATTCCTCCCTAGACCATAATGGAGCACTGCCTTTTAAGCTCTAATTCTGCCCTTCAGGTTCCCCTGGGAAGACATCATTCCCCATACCTGAGCAAAGGGCTGAAGTCTGCATTAGCTTCTGTAGCGAAGCATTCAGCAATCAGCATACAGTCGTGGTTCTCTGGCTGGAATCTCCCTCTAACGTGTAAGGGACAGGGAAGTGTTTTAAAATGAAACAGCTGATCTGGGAAAATGTCCCTACGTAAGGGTGTGTCTTTTCTACTAATGCTGGAGACTAAACTTACACCACATTCACCAGCAACTTATCTTGCTGCAGTCTTGGAAGAAGCACAGAGTGAGCTAGAATGTGCTGGCCTAGGCAAAAACAGTTAGAATGACAGAAAATAAAACAAGACCGCAAAAGTGGCTATTGGAAGAATAATAAAATAAAGCTGAATAAAATATATCTAGGTTAAAGTGTACAGCAGCAGGCCTATTATGCAAAAATAACGTGCCTGGAGCTATAGCTAAAATAGCTACACAACAGAATGGGGCACAAAAACATTCAGAGGATGACCCATAACAATGCTTTTGCACTGTTCAGTGCTGACACTAGCAGCTGCATAGCTTTAAGAAAGCAAGACGAAGATGAAGCTACAGGCTGAAGAGGGGCTGAAAAATATGCCACTGGCCTGTTTGCATTTCCTTGCAATTGAGTTAAAACTGAAAGACCACATCCCTCTGTCTCTCAGCAGTAGAAAAGTAAAACATTTATTGTAATCAGCATTCCCAGAGCAGGGGCCACGGCAGAGATTTTCTCTCAGCTCTGTGAAGGCACGTAACAGTTGTCATCCAATGGTAAAGGATCAGACACTTCTTTGTGTGTCAGCCTCTGTGTAGACTAGGCCAAAAGGGAAGCGTTTCAAATCCACTGGCCACAGTAGCCAACCACTCCCAGAAACATCCTGACTGCCTTCTGAGTCTTTAGAGGATTCATTTTCAGAAATACTAAGATTCTCTCTTGCAACACCTTCCTTGCACCTTTCTCAATGTGATGTCCTAAGTACAAGACTTCTTTCTTACAGTACTGCAATTTAGTTGTGGAAACTTTATGTCATTCTCTGCTAAGTGTTTCATCAGGGTAATTGTATCTCTTCTGCATGCTTCCTGAGTATTTGATACTGCTAACAGATCATCTATATACTGAATCAGGACTGAGTGGTATGGCATTTTAAATGAGACCATTCAGCTTCATATGTAATTTGAAATAAAATCATTGCTGGATTTGGTACCACAAGACAACAAGTAACAACAATCTCATTCACCTGGGGGGGCGGAGCTAGCCGGCCAGCAAGATGGCCGTCACCGAGTGAGGCTCTGCCGGACTTAGGGCTCTTTTTTGTCATTACTCCTCACGGAGCGGCGTTGGTAGCGCTCCCCCCGGCCGGGAGATCTTTAGATTGGGCTGGTGCCCTTGTCTGCCCTGGAGCTCCGGTTGCCGGCGGGCCTGTGGGCCGGGGACGCAGAGGCGGGCTCGGCCGGCGCCGGGCCTGTCGGGAAAGGCACGCTCTGCCTGAACGGGCTGCCTCGCGCTGCTGCGGGTGCCCGGGAGGATTCCTCTGCCCCCTGCTGGTGCGGTGGTCGCGGTGAGTGCTGCTGGGGGGGGGGCTTTGGCGGTCTAATCGGGCAGCGGCCCCCCGAGATTTCATAGCCCCGGGCTTCCTGCGGCCTGGTGTGGCTTAGCTGCTGGGTGGTGTGGCCTGGGGCGGCGAGGCCTGACCAGCCCTCGAGGTGCTGCGGTGGTGTTGCACGGGCCTGGTGGTGGCCGGCGGGGGCCTCCTGGACGGCACAGCTCTTGAAGTGTGGAGGCCCCCGGAGTTTGGATGCTGGGGGGCCTCCTGTGTGGCGGAGGGCCTGGCCTTTGGGCTCCGCGGATGTGCGGGCTCGCCCTGGGCCTCCTGGTGTTGGTCCCCTGCTAGGGGGGCCTGGTAGCAGTGATCGCTGGCCGGATCGGGCCGGGGGGTGGCATCAGAGGTCTTTTTGGCGCCTTTTTGGGCCTTTTTGGAGGATTAGGCCCTCCTTTTTGGACCGCCGCCCCACTGGCTGGCCTGCTGGTGGCGAGAGGGGGCGCCTTGGTGGTGGCGGCGGACTGAGGGTGCTCCTGATTGGCACGTTACGCTACCTGGGAGGAGACGGACTGGCCTGGAGGATCTTCGGTACTTACCTTTGGGTGAGTGCGGTCATTGGCTGAGGGGACTTGCCGGCTTCTGGGAGTTCCTTTGTGGGACATCGCCTGGGCCCCATTCTATCTGAGCGACCTGCCTTCTCCTTGGTGATTGGAGGCACATTTACAGTTTGGCTTGTAGTGGAGAGGCTATGGGCAAGGCGGAGCAGGGGCAGGCCAAGCTGTCCTTCGACGGTGGCAAGCGGGGGGCCCCCCTGCTCCGCAGCCTGGAGAGGTGCAGATTGATGATGGGCCCTCTGAGAATTCCGTTAAATCAATGGATTTGGACCTCAAGTATTGCTTGACGGGCATTGATGCCAAGCTGGATCATCTGACAGAGCAGATGGATGCATCAGGGCCCGGGTAGATGAACATGATGCTCGCTTTCAGCAACTTGAGTCACGCACCTCGGAGATGGAAGACCAGCGACTAAGTGAGAGAGAACGCCTGTTGCAGATGGAGCGGGTGCTGGAGGTCATCAGGAATAAAAATGAAGATTTGGAGGCGCGGTCCCGGTACAATAATGCCAGGATGCTTGGTCTTCCCGAGACCATGGACATGGGCACGATGGAAGACTTCATGGAGAAACTGCTTGCCGACCTGTTCCCTGGTGAGCTGTCTCGTATGCTGGTGGTCGAGCGAGCTCCTCGATCGATAGGCCCTAGGCCCCCTCCTGGGACCCCGCCTTGACCTGTTATTTTTCGTCTCTTGAATTATCGTGACCGTGACACTGTACTGCGACTGGCTAGAGAACGGCGACCGGTGATTTATAGAAACATGGAGCTGCATTTTTTTCCAGACTATACTCCGAGCTTGCAGGAAGCGCGCAAGGCGTTCTTGCCGATCAAGCGCTCTTTAAGTCTGACTGCAGCTCGTTTTTCTCTTATTTATCTGGCGAAGCTTCTGATTCAGCATGGCAGCACACTACATTTCTTTACGGATCCGAAGCTGGTGGCCAAATTTGTCAAGACGCTTCCACGGCGCTCTGTGGCTGGGGAGTCTGGAGATCCTGGCTCAGAGCGGGCGAACCTTAGTGACACTGATTGACTGTTTTTGGGAACCGAGCCACTGTTGGGCCCTTATTCCTGTTGGGCGTTCCTGGCAATGCTTTGTTTTTCTCTTTAGGAGCTGCTGTGTCGGTTTATCTGTTACTTTAGCCCTTTGTCCCTTCCTGCCTATCTGCGTTGCGGATGGGCTGGATGGCTAGGCTGGCGTCCCCTGGATGAGTCCTTTTGCTATGCTGTGGGTTCCTGATCCTTTTGGTTGGGAGATGGGGGGGTATCTGCTTTGGCCCATTTGGGGGGGTCTGTGTGGGTGGGGGTGGGTCTGTGTTCTGGTTCGTTGTTTCTGTGATGTTTGGATTTGCTACTATTGTCTATCTGTGACGATTGGGCCTGTTAGGTGGCGGCGGGTGGCTCGGTGGTGTTACGAATGGAAGTGCTGCTGTGAAGAGACTGGGGATAATGATGGCGGTTAATTGCCTTACCTGGAATATGCGTGGCTTGAATGATCAGAGTAAGGTGCGTCTCATGTCTGATTACATTCAGCGCTATCACATAGATGTGTGTATGCTTCAGGAGACTCATCTGGAGGCCTCCACGTTGAATCGGCTGAGGGCTGGGTGGATTGGTGAGTGCCATGGAGCGGTGTACTCGCGCTACGCTAGAGGGGTGGCGATTTTCCTGCGTAACGGGTTGCAATGGCGAACGCACTGTGCAATAGTGGACCCGAATGGGCGCTATGTTTTGTTGAGTGGGGTCCTTCTGGACAGGCCCTGTCGCCTGGTGTCGGTTTACGGCCCTAATGTTGATGACCCTGGATTTTCTTGTGAGGTGTGGCGTCTGGTTGAATCAATGGGGGGTGGGGCTGTGATTTGGGGGGGAGACTTCAATGTGGTTCTGGATCCGGAGAGGGACCAGGAGAGTGTAGCTAGGCCCGACATTCTGCTGCTGCTGCTGCCTTAATGACTGTGATGAGTGATGGAGGACTAAGCATGGTGATCAGAGAGAGGGCACGTGTGTCAACTATGTGCATAATAGCTGGTCTCGATTAGACCGGTGGCTGGGAACTAGGGATGTGGAGATGTGGATGCAGTCGGTGGAGCATCTGGCCGGACCCTTCCTCGGTTAAGCTGCAGCTGTCGATCCCTGGGATCCCAGGTGCTGCGTTTGCTTGGCGCTTACTGCGGGGGGCTCTTTGGGATGCAGTGTTTTGCGAGGAGATTCGTGCGGCCATCCTACGTTACTTCGCCGAGAACTCTAGGTCGGTTGGCACGGCTGGAATGCTGTGGGAAGCCTTCAAAGTGGTTATTCGGGGAGAGTGCCTTTCTAAGCAGCATGGTGCTCTCCGCTCTCTGCGTCGAGAGTTAGCTGAGCTGGAGTTGCAGATATCGGAGCTGGAGGCGAAATTGGTGGCGGATTGGGCTGGTGAGACGTTGGCGGCCTTGCACGATGCGGTCTCTCGATATGAGGAGGCCTCCCAGCGGGAAGTTTGTTTTTAGGGAGATATGCCAGAGCCCGGCGTTACGGGGAGGGAGATAGAGCAAGTCGAGCACTGGCGAACATGCTGCGCAAACCTTGGGCGAGTGAATATGTCACTGAAATAGACGGGCAGTGGGGTGAGCGGGTGGTTGGCACGGAGGGTGTCATGAAGGTCTTTATGAGATATTTCGAGGATCTATACTCGGCCCCCACTGAGCAGCATTTTGATGCGGTACAAGCTTATTTTTCAGAGATTAGCCTGCTTTGGTTCGAAGATGCACATAGAGCTTACTTTGATGAGCCTTTTTCAGTGGACGAGATCAAGGCCGTAATCAGTGGACTGCCCGGTGACAAGTCCCCGGGATTGGATGGCTTGACCGCTGCCTTTTATAAGGAGTATTCCGATATTTTGGCTCCTTACCTGCGGGAGGTTTATGCCGAGGCGCTGGAGACTTGGGCCCTCATTCTGACCTTGGCGGGCGGCGGAGGCCGCCCGCCAAAGTCCCGCCGTCAGGTTACCGTTCCGCGGTCGAAAGACCGCGGCGGTAATTCTGACTTTCCCGCTGGGCTGGCGGGCGGTCGCCTTCAGGCCGCCCGCCAGCCCAGCGGGAAAGAGGCTTCCACGATGAAGCCGGCTCGGAATCGAGCCGGCGGAGTGGAAGCTGTGCGACGGGTGCAGTTGCACCCGTCGCGTATTTCACTGTCTGCGCAGCAGACAGTGAAATACATTTAGGGGCCCTCTTACGGGGGCCCCTGCAATGCCCATGCCAGTGGCATGGGCACTGCAGGGGCCCCCAGGGGCCCCGCGACCCCCCCTACCGCCATCCGGATCCCGGCGGTCCGGGTCCGGCGGTAGGGGGGGTCGGAATCCCCTCGGCGGCGCAGCAAGCTGCGCCGCCTTGGAGGATTCAATGGGGCGGCGGTACACTGGCGGGAGCCCGCCAGTGTTGCCGGTCCGACCGCGGCTTTACCGCCGCGGTCGGAATCCCCATTGGAGCACCGCCGGCCTGTCGGCGGTGCTCCCGCGGTCCTCCGCCCTGGCGGTCTTTGACCGCCAGGGTCAGAATGACCGCCTTGGTCTCTTTTCTGCTTCCCTGCGGGAGCCATTGATCGTTACGATACTTAAGCCAGGAAAGGATCCCTGTAGTTGTGAGTCGTACCGCCCGCTCTCCATAATTAATGTTGATAATAAAATTCTGGCTAAGCTGTTGGCGCTGCATCTGCAGCCACTGATGTCGCGTCTGGTGATCCCGGATCAGTCAGGCTTCGTGCCGGAGCGGTCTATGGCGCATAATTTGCATACGTTTTTCGCGGTTCTGGGTGGTCTTACGGCAGAGGATGAAACCGCGGCGGAGTTTCTAGACGCAACAAAGGCATTTGATTCTTTGGCCTGGCCATACCTATTTGCGCTGCTGGGCTGGGTGGGCATGAGTGCCCGCTTTATCAAGCTCATTAGTCTGTTGTATACGGATCCGGTTGCGAGGCTGCGGCTGAACAGCTGCATCTCGGACCCCTTTCCGGTGGCCCGCGGGACTCGTCAAGGGTCCCCTTTATCCCCCCTGCTTTTTGCTATCGCAATGGAGCCTCTGGCGGCCTATTTGCAGCAACATCATAATTACAGAGGGCTGCAGTTCAGGCAACGTCCGAATTAAATTTCAATGTACGTGGATAATATTGCGCTGTACGTGCGGGAGCCGGGTGGGATCCTGGATGTCTTGTTCACTGAGGTTGTCCGTTTTGGTGTCTTTTCGGGCATAATGATAAACTGGTCTAAATCGGTTGTGCTTCCCCTCACGCGGGGCTCTGCACGTTTTCTGTCACGTTATCCCATTGAATGGGCAGATGGCCCGGTTCGCTCTCTGGGAGTTTGGTTGACTTGTGATGCGGAGACCCTTTGGCTTGCCAATTATGGCAAATTAGTGGCTTGGTTGGAAGATAGACTTGAGGTGTGGCGTTCGTTGCCGCTTTCGCTTACTGGGCGCATCGGCATTGCCAAGATGGTTGTACTGCCAAAGTTTCTGTATCTCTTTGTTAACCTCCCATTGGTGCTAACTGTGAGTTTCTTGCGGAGGCTTAATCAGCTTTGGTGCGGCTGGTGTGGGCGGGCGGGCGTCCCAGGATTTCCTGGGAGAAGCTGACGCTGCCGTTTGAGATGGGGGGCCTTGCTGCTCCTGACCTGGAGCTTTATTATTATTGTGCGCAGGCTCATTTTGCGTACTTTTGGATCCGCCCTATTAGATACCTGCCTCATCTTGCGCCCGAAAGCGACATGGTTTGGCCGGACCGGCTGACGAGGGTTCTCCGTTGTATGTCCCGGACTCGTTCCAGGGGAGTGAAACGATTGCGTGTACTTCTGGGGCTTGGGCTGCTTTGGTGCGCCGGTCGGGGACGAGTGAACCCTTTGCTCCTTCGATGCCGGTGCTGGACATAGCTGATGAGAGGATGTCCCGCGACACACGATTGCGAGAGTTTCTTGCTGATTCGGAGTTGTCCTTGTTGGGGGACTGGTTTGCGAATGAGCGTTTGATTCTGCTGGAGGAGGCGCTGCGGCCGGAGCCTGTACTGGGCTGCATAGGCTATATTTACTGCGCGTATATGCGATGCTCCGTGCACGATTTACTGGTCTTCCGTTGATGCCAAAGACCTGTCACGTGCTTGAATTGCTGTGGCGCATGCAGTCGCCGAGCAGGCTTATCACCAAATTGTATGGGTGCTTGCAGGAGCAGCGGAAGGCGGTGGTGGAGGCTGCTAAGGCTAAATGGGAGATGGATGTTGGGGAGGCTATTACTGAGGCTGTGTGGAGAAGCTGCTGCGCACACATGGGAACACTGTTGCCTAATTACAGGCTGCGGCTCATACACTTTAAACTCTTACATCGTTTATATTATACCCCTCGCGGTCTGCGTGATATGGGGCTGCGTGATGATGCACACTGCGAGCGACGCCGTGCCTCAGACACAGATTTTTTTGCATCTGGCGTGGAACTGTGGAGAGGTGCGCTCCTTTTGGGGAGAGGTGATGCATGTGATAGCAAGCATGACTGGCTTAGATCTGCCTTTTTCCCCAGTGTTGGTGCTGCTTGTGCTGCTGGATGGGGTCCCGTCGGAATGGCGGCACCTGGTAGGCATGTTGCTCTTGCTGGCAAAGAGAAGAGTAGCGATGTGCTGGGGGCGGAGCCGGGCTCCGCAGAGGTCTGATTGGCTACGTGATGCTGCATTCTGCCAGGAGCAGCTGTCAATATTTTGGGAACTGGCTCCTGCGTGCTCTCACCCTAGAGACATTTGGGCACCCTTCTGTGCGTTTTTGGAGTCTCGAGGCTGAATTGGGAGGCCCTTGGACATATATGAATTGATGCGCACATGGATGCTTGAATTGGATGTCGTTCCCCACAGTGTACTATGTGCTGTTTGGTGGATGATCCTGCTGTCTGAGTCTTGTCTGCTGCCTTTCTTCTTATGTTGCTGTGTTTGTTATTGAGGTGTGCCCTGGAGAGCTCTAGCATGCAGGTTATCTCCTAGGGGTGTGCTTCAAGCTGTTGCTCTTGTTAGATATATGGGAAGCTGCTTGAATTGGCGGAATTTGACATGCTGGGACCTCCGTTTTAAGGAGTCTTATCTTTGGCTTCCCTTAGTGATATTATGTGCACACTAATGGATTCCTCTTGTTGTATCTCCAGCTCCTGGGGCTATTGTTGCTGTTTTTATTGCAAATTTGTATAAATAAATAAATCAACCAGGGGAAATTGAGTTGTCAACTGATCTGAATTTACATTGGTGACCTGGTTTAAATTCTGTCGGGAAACATTTGACTGTTGTTGGGGCATCAGAGCCTGTGGAACCTACATCTGTTGTTCCTGGAACACATTTGAATTTTGCATTCAGGGTCTCCGTACTCCCTGCATTTGAACCTGATTATTTACCTACTTGTGCACAAATGCGTCATTCTGCATTGGATTATTATTCGCATTAAGGGGACCCTCCCTCTTTTGTTGGCCAAATTTGCTGCACACTTGACACGGATTAGTTCTCTTCAAAGCTGTCACATCCACACCTACATTCTGATCTGAAGGAACACCACATCCTCTACCTTGCTGCTGATAACCATTACCTTGCATCACCTGAGTTCCCCGTTTACTACACTCCTTGCATTCCACCTGTATTTCCTGCAAACTATGGATGCTGATTTGTCTGTGCTGCATTCAGTTACATCAACACTAACTTCCCTATCAACATTTTCTGTTTCAAATCCGATTCATCACTATAGTAATTTGGTACAGCAGCATCTCATCACTTAGTTTGTTCTGCCAACAAATCAAATGCTGCTTAATCATGGTATTTATTTCTGGCTTTCATCCCTGAACACATCTGAACACAAAATTACCCATATGTGTCACCTCAATGTTTTTCATTACCACTGAAATGTTTGAAAGCCTGCAACAATCTCTCATAATAAGAATGTATCAACTCCTTAGGTTCCTGTGTAGTTCCGTCAATCCGCAGCCAATTAATATCTTTGGAGGATACTTTGGGCCTTATTATCTTGGTGGCAGTCTGGACTGCCGCCAATCCGATGGTCCGACCACCACATTACAACCCTGGCGGTTGAACCGCCAGGGAACCACCAGCTCTGCCAGGATCTTGGATCCCGGCAGTCTGGCAGTGGCGGATGTCCTAATCCGCCAGGGCAGCGCTTCCCTGGGGATTATGACTTCGTTCTCTGCCAGCAGTTTCATGGCAGTAGCACCGCCATGAAAAGTCTGGAGGAGAACAGGTACAGGGGGCCACAGGGGGGCCCCTGCACTGACCATGCACTTGGCATGGGCAGTTCAAGGGCCGCCTGCCCTGTACAATCGCAATGTTCACTGTCTGCTTTGCTTTGCAGACAGTGGACATTGCAAGGGTGCTGGTGCACCCTGCAGGTGACAGCATTGCTGCCGGCTCAATTACGAGCCGGGGGCAATGCTGTAGCCTGTTTCCTTCTAAGCCGGCGAGCGAAAACTTAGGTTTCTGCCTGCTGACCTAGCAGGAAACCCATAATAGCTCCGGTGGGGAGCGGTGACCACCCTGTCTGGAGTTTGGCGGATGCAGTTTTCCATCCGCCAAACTCATAATGGGGCCCTTTGTCTTTCAAAAAGCCAATTACCTTTTTCATCACCTCTTCAGGCGGTGTATTTGTCACTGGATCTCTTGGAGGTTCTTGTTGAGGCCAATCGACAGAAACCTAGCATTCAGTCCACAAATCACTCAGAACCACAATGTCAAACAGTGTACTTAAAACTTCCCACAAACATTGGTAAAGTTTCACAAAAAAATCTCTCTGCTTGGTATCATTCTGCTGGCTTCTCTCTCAGGTTTGGGAAATCATTTGTAAATGACAAAATGTCACTTCTGCTCCAAGGTACATGAACATACCCTCTACCAGGAACTTCTCTTATGGGAAGCATCTTTACGTTTTCCTCACTCTGGCCTGCTTCAGGTGGAAGCAGTTATGTTTTCACTTTCTTCTGATCTCTTTTCTTTGCATTTCGTCCTTCCCACTTATCTAATGCACCCCCTTTTTTGCATGTAACAAATGAATGCCCTAATATGCAATCTCATTCCTGGGGGTCTCATGTTCTTGATGTACCTGTCACTGAATTCTAAACAATAGCTCCTTTTAAAGCCTTTGATTTTTTCCAAACCCTCACCATACTTCTGGGCTAATTTAGCTAATCTTTCATCAGCTTTTCCTGCAAGTTTTGCAATGTCTTTGCATACAAATCACCGTTTGTCATCTCTGTAAGTGTCTAACTGGGCTGTATCTAAATTTCTCAATATCGCATTTAATTTTCCTTTTAATCTGGACATATCTAATGGTTTTTCTCTTTCTGTGGTTTCTACTGATCTTCCACTACAATTTGGTTTTCCTCCTGTTGCACCTGGGGTACTCAAGTTATTTAACCACTCATTTAGTTCCTTGGCATTAAAACCTCAGTAGCTTATTGGAATATTCAACAATGTTTCTCCTCTTGCAGCACTCAAATTTGGCTGATCTGGGGTATTTGGAATAAGCATGTCTTCTTCCAAAGTGTTGTAGTGCAATCTATTAGGGGTACTATAATCAATTTGCATAGCAGGTTGTGATCTGGGCACAAAATATGGTGAGGATCTCTGACCAAATCTCGCATCAGGAGTAAATCCTGTTTGACTTGTCGTTTGAGTCGGATCTGAAATGCGTGAGGGGGTTAAGGGTCTTGGAAGTGAAAGGATTCTTTCTACCTCTGGACCACTTAGGCTAACAAATCCCTGAGCACTTGTCGATGCAGGACTATGTGGAGCAACTGGGGTACCCGGGACAATGAAAATGTTCTGAAGGTTTGAAACATTTATGCCCTGATTTATACCTTTTTTGAGCCGCATTAGTGTAATCTTTTTACGCAAAAGCGGCGCAAACCTATAAAAGACAATTGTACTTTGTAAGTCTGAGCCGCTTTTGCGTCAAAAAATTATGCTAATGCGGCGCAAAAAAAGTATTAATAAGGGCCCTAATGCTTGCACATTATTTCCTGTAATACCTGGACAACATAAAGGAAAAAAACTGCAATTATTGTCACTGGAACTGTTAATGCATTTAGAGTTGAAAAATTCAATACATTTTGCTGCATTGTCATCCCTACACTTTGTCCTGTCAATTGCGTATTGAATCCTTGTTCTGTTAAATTCGGATTGACTCCTTGTCCTTTCTGATTTGAATTAGGATTATGGCTCTCATTACGAGTTTGGCGGTCACCGGACCGCCATTCCGGCGGTGGTCGGACCACTGCCAGCCCGGCGGTGCACACCGCCATATTACGACCCTGGCATTGATCCAACCGTAACACTGACCTCTGCCGACGGTAGTTTCCATCTCCATGCTGACGGAAAGCATTTTACTGACCACCATATTATGAGTTAGCAGACCGCCACGATTTCCAGGGCAGTCTGAGCTCCACGAAAAGCCTAGCGGAAACGATCAGTATATAAGGAGACACTCACCTCCAGGGACACAGACGAGTCCGCGGCCGCCATGGAAGTTGAACTGGAAGTCTTCCCAAAGCTGTTCCTCGCCATTCACCTACATGATCAGCAATGGCGAAGAAGACACCAACCGTAAGTACACCCGTCTAGCAGACAATGGAGGTAAGGGGAGAGTCACACACACACACCAGGCACGGACTGCAACGCTCACACATGCAAACCAACACCCATCCCGAAGTTCACATACACATCCGCACACAAACTATACACACACCACGCCTAACACACACATCACACACACCCACCCCGACGCAAAACAAATCAACAGCACCTCACATACATCCACCCACAGCAACCCACAGTCATTAGTCCACAAAAGTACTGTAAACACCCGAACGCTTCTGCAGAAAGGCCCACAAAGCATATACACTTGTTAACACAGTCTGCATGGCAAAGGAAACATTCAAAACAACCAATTCGGAGGGCTCAGACATCCATGCAAAGGCACAGTACTAACGCCATGCACACACAGATTACTAATCTCTCCACACATGCATCAAAATACACTCCCACACAAACTACACAACCGAGCATTCACATACACACCAATCCAAACACATAACAATAATTACACTGCCCAAGTAATGGTCCAGCCAATGCAGCTATACAGTTACATAGCATATACATGGATAAAAAAACTGCATCCAAATACATGAGTAAACTATGCATGTAGATTGAAAGGTTGGACAAATATGTGCAATTGTCACCAGCGTTGTTTGTTGGGCAGATGTATTAAAGACATGCCATTGGCCAGTCCAAAAAAAACACATGTGCCACAGGCGCACAGGGCTAGGCAATTGGCCCAACTTGACTCCTGACTTTCTCATGGCCTCCACAGGGCAGAGACATCAATGGGGCAGGCAGGCACCTTAGAGGTCAGGGGTGGGGGTGGTGGTGGGGGTTTAGGTTTGGGAGAGGGGTCCTTGTGCTTAGTTTTGGGAGAGGTTGGGGGTTTGGGCTTAGTTTGTGTTGGAGGGGGAGTGGGTTTGGATCTGGGGGTGGTAGTAGATCCTATTTTTTTAAACGAGGGCAGCTTTTTGGCTGCAGGAGGGACATGGGAAACAGAAGGGGAGTCATGGGAGGACTGGGAGCTGGAGGGACTGGGCCTGGGGAGGGCAAACTGTCCCTCAGGGACAACACAGGGTGGGACTAGATCATGGACAGGTCAAGGTGGGCAAGGAAAAGTTTCTTAGGAACAGGCGGTATGTTCTTGGGAACAGGTTTGGGGGTGGAGGTAGAGGGTGTGCTTGCAGGATGTGTAGGTGTGCTGGACTTGGACGCAGGTGTATGCAAAGTTTGCTTATGTGAGGTGGATGAATTTTGAATGTCTGAGTGGGGGTGTTTATGTGTCTTTAGAGGAGGGGGAAGAGAGGCTAGGAGAAGACAGACAGGTTGTGTGAATGTATGTTGGGGTAGTGGCTGCAAGTAAGGTGGGTGTGCTGCATTTGGTCATGATGGTAGTTGTGATGAGTGTGGATGTGGTGTATGGGGTGCATGTCTGCGTATCTGCTGTTGTGGTGACTGGGCAAGGTTGAACTGGTGGCAGGATCTGGGAGTGAGGATGCAGTGCTGGCAGGTGTGAGTGGTGATGTGACTGTGAGGCAGGAGGTGGTGGGGAGACAGTGGAGGCAGTGGCTGTTGTGTTTGCTGGTGTGTGTTGAGTGTGTGCATGCTTGTGGTGTGACGTGGTGCCTGTGTTTGTCATGCGTACCTTGTCTGTTGCACAGGGTGAATGCTGGTCTGAATGAGTGCTTTGGATGGGTGAGGGGAGAGGGGTCTGGGATTGGGCACAGGTAGTTGGAGGGGGGATGGAAGAAGTAGGGACACTGGCTGCCATCAGAGAGGAGGCCAGAGCCTGAAATGATCTCTGTAGGCCAGCCAAGGTACAGTGAATGGCTTCCAGGCAGGCATTGGTTTGCTGCATCGTGGATGCCAGGCCCTGGATGGCATTCACAATGGTTGACTGCACCACAGAGATGGATCTCAGGAGGTCAATAGCCTCCTCATCGAGGGCAGCAGGGCTGACTAGGGCAGGGGTAAGGGTGCCTGCGGCGAAGGAGACACCCACCATCCTGGGTGAGCGGGCATGGGCAACTGGTGGGGAGCTTCTGGGAGGACAGTGCTGGTAAGGGGGGTGGCGGACGAGGATGTTGCTGGGCTAGTCCCAGAAGGGTCCACCACCGCCAGGAGGCTTCCATTGGAGGAGGAATCAGATTCAGATGTTGCAGTTCCTGTCTCCCCCATGGTGCTCCCCTCGACCATCCAATCCACTGGTCCCCGCAGCGTTGGTGGACTCTGCCTCCAGGGTGCCGTGGGAAGCAGCCTCCCCACTCACCGGTGCCCCTACTCCTTTGCCTGCTGATGCATACAAGGACAGAAAAGGACAAGGAGGGAGGGTGGGGATGAAAGAAAGGGAGCATATGGTCAATACCAACACATCTAGCACATGTGACCATCACTTTACCCCATTTACAACACAAATGCCTACTCACAAAATGAGACCCTGAAATATGAAGGCACGACCATCATCCATCGACAACACTAAACAGGTAGCATGTGAAGTGGAAATAACAACATTGATGTCACAATAGGGGGGTTACAACGTATATGTGTTGTCACACTTGTGTTGTTTGCTATGTCTAGATACCGACCAGTGTGGAGGTTGAAGAATGCACCGGTGTACTGGCCCCTAGTTAACCTTTCAACCATGGAAGAATGACATATTTTACTCACCTATCGTCTGTTCGACAAGCAGGGAACTGTGTACCCAGTTGGAGCCAGATCTACTGCCTGCTATATGTAATCCTTTTGCTATCCCTTTTGCCGTTCCTCCAACTGAAGAGGTGCTTTCACTGCTCCACTTTTTGGCCACTTGCTCATTTCAGGTGACAGTGGGCTTGGCAGCAGGTATGTCTCAGCCAATGTTCTGTAATGTGTTGAAGGATGTCCTGTCTGCCTTGCTAAAACATCTTGACAGCTACATCAAATACCCCCAAAATGCTGATTTGCCCACTGTGAAGGCAGATTTCAATGCAATGGGACACATCCCTCATGTGATAGGGGCCATTGATGTAAGCCATATTTCATTTGTTCCTCCTGGGAACAATGAGCAAGTGTATAGAAACAGGAAACGTTTTAATTCTATTACTGTGCAGATGGTGTGTCTTGCAGACCAGTACATCTCCCAAGTGGCTGCCAAGTTTCCTCCATCTGTGCATGACTCCTACATTCTGAGGAACAGCATTGTCCCGCACATGATGGCACAACTACAGAGAGAGAGAGCCTGGCTGATTGGTGAGTATAATTTGCGTGTTTAGTAACTGTCACTTCATCTGTCCTTTCCCTTCTCCTCTGAGTATAGCAGAACTGTTATGTATGTTTCCACTATTCCCAGGTGACTCTGGCTACCCTAACCTATCCTGGCTGTTGACACCAGTGAAAAATCCCAGGACAGAGGGTGAAAATTGCACATGGCTGGACTAGAAGAGTAATAGAGAGGGCTTTCGGCCTTCTGAAGGCAAGATCTCGGTGTCTGCACACTTCTGGTGGTTCTCTGGCCTACTCCCCTCAAAAGGTCTTCCAGATAGTTGTTGCCTGCTGCATGCTGCACAATTTGGCCCTGGGAAGGCATGTTCCAGTACTTGAAGGAAGGGGAAGGAGTATCCAATGCACTGGTGGCAGAAGAAGGAACACTAGACAGTGATGAAGATGGGGAGGAGGATGATGTGAACTCAAAAACTCAGCTGATTCAGCAGTACTTCCAATGATAGTCAGGTAAGTTTGTGGCTTTATTTTGCTAATATTATCCTGAAGTGCAGTGTGGCTGCTGGTAGTAACCTTTCTGTAGTGTGACCACTGTTCAGTCTCAGTTACTTACATCAGTACACGTTGCTGTACAGGTAGGGCACTCTGAGCTAAAGTACTCCTTCCTCTTTGCTATGGTTCTTCTGTATGAGTGTGTTTTAAAGGTGTCCCAAACCATTTTCTAACTCTGATATTGTGGTAGTTCCTAAGTGATGTTTGTAATGTACCTTCATAACTGATGTCCTAACACATCCTCTCAGTACATTGACTCTCTCTGACTGTTCCCCCAGCACTGGATGTCATTCAGGAGAGGGTAGGATACAGGGTAGGATACAGACGATAGAGCTAGGCTGTAATCCTAGCATGTGTCATGAGGCTAATACTGAGGCTGTTTGATGTGTGTGAAGAGTGTATTCCTGTGAAAAGTTTTGCAATGTGTTGTATTTTCTGCATATGACGTCTTACACTTTTCACAGGTGTTGTAGTGGTGAGTACTGAGTTCCCATGCCTTTCTGCTACCTGATCACACAAAGATGTGTGGATGTGAAATAGTGACAAGCAGTTACATAGAGGATGTGAACCCCAACCTGGCAGTACAATTGATGAAATCTGATGTTTACTATCATTTCCAGTGTCTCATTGTAGTAGAAACATTACATTGACAGAGAATAAATTGACATGTACAGTAGCTGTGTTCAAGTGTATTTATTGTGAATACAAAAAAGGAAGGGATGGTGCAAATGAGTGGGGTCATGGTAGACAGAATCATCAGTGTAGTTTCCCAAGCAGTTGGTAGCACAGGTCCAGTATCCAGGGGCCATAGGAAAATAGAGCTATGGCAGTAGAAAGTCAACAAAGTGTTTCAGTGGCACACAAGGGAGACAGTTCAGGAGAGGCTCATTTCCTGGCAGTGGGATTGGTCTTGGCTTCAGTCCCTGCAAGATGTCTGGCTCGGCGGCCAACTTTGCGTGGGGGTTCCTCAGCTACAGGGGGAGGGGTGCTAGTGGCCCGTGAGTCCTCTGGGAGGGCCTCCATTCCACTATCTGCAGCAGATATTGAGGGCTGTGGCTAGTGGAAGGGGCCTCCTGGTGGGTGGAGGACTCACACAGGATGGAGGTCAGCTCCTGTATCACCCCTTTAATGGTGGCCATGATGGCATTGTGGGCCTGCCACTGCTGTATGGCTTCCTGATGGTGTTCTCTCTGCAGCCTCTGGTTCTCCACCAACAAGGCCAAAATCTGACCCATCCTGTCCTGGAATTGGTGGTATGCTCCCAGGACTTGTAAAATGGCCTCCTGGCCAGTCACCTCCCTGGGTTGCTTCACCCTTTGGCTCACAGATGCACTCCTACTGGCCCTAGCCCCTGTGTCTATGTCCTTGGCACAGCGAGCCAAGTTCCACTTACACCAGGACCTTCATCGTTTTGAGTGATTAGTGTTGACTCCGGTCCCTGTACTGGTGCGCACACTGTGGTTTGACGTGGCCTGGAGACACTGGTTTGGGACCGTTGGGTGACTGGTGTAGCGGCCTCAGTTGTGGGGTGCTCTGGCGTGGCCTGGGTGAGCCTTGCAGAGAGGGACTGACCAGAGGTAGTAGATGGGCCAGGGAGATCTTCCCGAGTTGCTGTCATCACTGGGGCCTTCTTCTGGTGGAGGACTGGGTCTTCGTGGCACCTGCTGCCGGCTGACATTAGCAATGGTACCTGTGGATATCAAAGATTGTTATTCACATCTACCTAATCTGTTTAACATTGGCTTACCAGGGAGATGGTGAAGGGTAGCTGCATCCCAGGATTGGCATTGGCAGTGGTGAATATACATTATTATCAGAGCCAGAGGAAGAGAGTTTGTCATTTATCTACTGATATATGATTACATATCAGTTGTTTAGCATTACTGACATTGACATCTCCTGGTTTGCTGTTGACACCTGCTTAATCAGTGCTATTTGGCAGGCTTCAGAATGCAGGGCTACCTATGTGAAGGGGAGTGTGCATTGCTAGGTTAGTAAAGAGTGATGCTTTGTGGGATTTGTAGTGCTTCATGCTGAACATGCTTTACGTGTATTTGTGAGTGCAGACGTTGGGATGGTGTTAGTGGGGTGGTGTGGGCATGCAGGGGAATGAGTATAGGTGGTTAGGGGTGGGGATCAGTGTGGGATGGGGTGATTTGGGGAGTGATAGGGGTATGGAGACGCATGCGATACAGGTGTACTTAGTGCCAGAGGAGTATAGGTGACTTACCAGTCTCCAGTCCTCCGGTTATTCCACTGAGGCCCTCAGCATGCATGATAGCCAAAACCTTCTCCTCCCATGATGTAAACTCCGGGGTAGGAGGTGGGGGCTGACCGCCAGTCTTTATCAAGGCAATTTGGTGCCTGGACGCCATGGAAGACACCTTCCCCCTAACGTTGTTCCACCTCTTCCTGATGTCCTCCCTTGTGCGTGGATGGCTTCCCACTGAGTTCACCTTATCGACGATCCTTCGCCATAACTAAATTTTCCTGCCAATGGATGTCTGCTGAACCTGTGCACTGAACAGCTGTTGCTCTACCCTGACAATTTCATCCACCATGGTCTGCGACTCCTCATCTGTGAAACAGGAGTGCTTTTATGTGGACATGGTGATGGTGATGTGTGTGTTTGTGTGCAAATATGTTGTGTGATGTGTGATCCGTGAGGGGTGTACAGGTGGCTGTGGTGAGTATGTGCAGTGCGTTTTCCAGAGTGGCTGTGAGATGTGTGGTAATTGTTTGTTGTTGCAAAGGATTGTGGGTGGTGTGGGTGTGTGTTTTGTAGTGGTATTTGTTGGGGGGGTGTATGTGTATCAGGTGTGGCATATTCGAATTGCTCAATGTGGTGTTGTGTTGTAGTGGAGATGCCATTTCGACCGCGGTGGTCCGCACAGCCAATAGATTACTGCCGTTGACAGACCGATGTGCTGATTTGTGGGTCATAATATGGAGGGCGGGATGTTGTTGGTGTGGCGGTGAGGGTGGTGGGAACGCCTCTCTCCCGCCATCGTTCAGACAGATGATATCGGATTTGTGGCTGTTTTCTGGCTGATTTGTTTTTGTGACTCATAATACGGCAGTCGTTTTCTCGCCTGCGCGGTGGTTGGTTTACTGCCTATGTTGCATTTCTTTGGTGGCCGCCCGCACAGCATTCTCCGGAGTAGACCGCCAAACTTGTCATAACCACCTATGTGTCATTGGATTCACATTTGGGCTCTCTACTGCCCGACTAGGGTTCTGTTTAACCGGTGCAGTAGGCACATCAGAAGACACATTCTTCAATGGTTCACCTGACAGTCCTCCTTTGCTCAGAATTTTATGGAGGAGAATGATTTAGCAGTAACTGATTTATAAAATCACCCTCATAGGCTTCAACTTTTTTTCTCTGTCTCTGCTACCTGTTCTGCCTTTTCAGTATTTTTTTTACTCTTTGGTTTAGTTTTTCCTTCACTGGTTACGACAGGATACAATCTAGCTCCCTCTATTATGTCTTCTCTCCAAGCTTTTTGTTCACCTTCCCATCTTGCCTCTGCAACTGTTCTTATTGCTTTCTTCATTCTTCCCTCATACTCCTCTGATGAGTTATGTGTTCCCAAATATTTAATGTTTCAAATTGTACAGCTCTCGCAAGTGGTCTCACAAAATTTACCTCAAATTCTCAATAATTCTCAAATTGAATCTCCAATAGCGGGAGATGCTAATGCACCTTATTTCTCAGTAACCTTATGCCACTGTTCAAGCTACAAACATGCATGAAGACCTACTTCGGATAATACATAATGACCTTGAGTACCTTTGGGTGAAGTCTCAATTTTGTCTGTCTCTCACAGGGACAACTACATCACCTTTGACCAAGCTTTTCAATGCTTTATAGAACTTCATTTTCAATCAATATTTAAATAAGTCACAATTTACTTTTCATTCGAATCAGTAAGTAACTCTCTTCCCACAATCTTCACTTTGATGTTCCCAACCAATAGCAGTACGGCCCTCTACGACGTAGTTCACCAGTACCAGTGCGGCCTCACACCAACCAACCTATACCAGTGTGACACAGTATGAAGTCAATCTCACTCCTTGCAGCAGTTCACCTTCCTTTACATTTTCTCTCACAATCACTCATCAGGCAAACCTAATGAAAAACAATACAATCAAAAAACCAACATCAACTGTCTGCTCCTAAAGGAAATACTTCAAAGTGGCTATGGCTTTCACTATTACACAGTGAATAAGACTTGACCAGCGGATCACACTCCAATTGATTCAGTTCCTCCATGTGCACTCAGGATTCCCCAGTACCAACCACCCACACTCACTCAAGGAATACTACTCAATCAATCAATCAATCAAGGATTTATAGAGCGCACTAATCACCCGTTAGGGTCTCAAGGCGCTGGGGGGGGGGACTACTGGTCATAGAGCCATGTCTTGAGGCGTTTCCTGAATGTCAAGAGGTGTTGGGTCTGGCGAAGGTGGAGAGGTAGGGAGTTCCAGGTCTTGTCGGCTAGGTGAGAGAAGGATCTTCCTCCGGTGGTGGTGCGGCGGATGCGGGGGATGGAGGCGAGGGCGAGGCTGGCGGAGCGAAGATTGCGGGTGGGGGTGTGGAAGGTGAGTCTGTCGTTGAGGTAGGCTGGGCCTGGGTTGTGGAGGGCCTTGTGCGCGTGGATGAGGAGTTTGAAGGTGATCCTCTTTGACACTGGTAGCCAGTGAAGGTCTCTGAGGTGGGGGGAAATGTGGTCATGGCGTGGGATGTCCAGAATGAGGCGATCGGATGCGTTCTGGATTCTTTGCAGTTTTGTTAGGAGTTTGGTTGTTATTCCTGCATATAGGGCATTTCCGTAGTCCAATCGGCTGCTGACCAGGGCGTGGGTGACAGTTTTCCTGGTTTCAATGGGAATCCACTTGAAGATTTTGCGGAGCATGCGGAGAGTGTTGTAGCAGGAAGAGGAGATGGCATTGACCTGCTGAGTCATGCTGAGTGTGGAGTCCAAGATGAAGCCTAGGTTGCGTGCGTGGGTGGTGGGTGAGGGCGCTGTCCGTAGGGAGGTGGGCCACCAGGAGTCATTCCAAGTTGAGGGGTTTGTGCCAAAGATGAGGATTTCTGTCTTGTCTGTGTTTAACTTGAGGTGGCTTGATTCCATCCAGCTGGCGATGGCGTGAAGTCCATTGTGGAGGTTGTTCTTTGCAGTTGTAGGGTCTTTCGTGAGGGAGAGGATGAGCTGAGTGTCGTCTGCGTAGGAAACTATGTTGATGTGGTGGGTTTGTGGGATGTTGGCGAGGGGGGCCATGTAAATGTTGAAGAGCGTGGGGCTGAGCCAAGATCCTTGGGGAACTCCACAGATGATTCTGGAAGCATCTGACAGGAACGGTGGGAGGCGGACTCTCTGGGTTCTGCCTGAGAGAAATGACGAGATCCTGTCGAGTGCCTTGTCACGGATTCCAGCGTTGTGTAGGCGTGTGCAGAGAGTGTGATGACATACCGTGTCGAAAGCTGCGGAGAGGTCCAGGAGGATGAGTGCTGCTGTTTCTCCTTCGTCGAGCATGGTCCTAATGTCGTCTGTGGCAGCAATGAGTGCAGTCACAGTGCTGTGGTTTCTGCGGAATCCGGATTGGGAGGTGTCGAGTACCTTGCTGTCTTCCAGGAACCGGGATTGGCTGTTTACAATTTTTTCGATGACCTTGGCTGGGAAGGGGAGGAGGGAGATCGCCCGGTAGTTCTTGGGGTCGTCTTGGTCTGCCTTTGGTTTCTTTAGCAGGGCGTTGATTTCTGCGTGCTTCCATCTTTTTGGGAAGGTGGCTGACTCGAAGGAGCTATTGATGGTTTTGCAGAGGTGGGGGGCGATGATGATGTTTGCCTTATTGAAGATATGGTGTGGGCAGGGATCCGATGGTGATCCGGAGTGGATGGAGGCCATGGTGGTGGCGGTGTCCTCTATGTTGACGAGGGTCCAGGTGTGGATGAGATGGGTGTTGGTTGGAGCGTTGGGTTCTTGGGTGTTTGTAGTCAGCTGGTGGGTCTGGGGTTTGAAGCTATTGTGGATTTCTTCTATCTTTCGACGGAAGTGGGTTGGCAGTGAGTTGCAGAACTCCTGTGATGGCAGGGGTTCGTTGGAGCAGGTCCTGGGGGTGGAGAGCTCATTGACGATGCCGAAGAGCTCTTTACTGTTGTGAGCGTTGGCGTTGATGCGGTTTTTGAAGTGGGTGCTTTTGGTGGTGCGAATCAGTTGGTGATGTTTGCGTAGGGCATCCTTGAAAGCAATGTTGTTGGAGTTGGAGGGTCAAGGTGCCAGGTTTTTTCCATTCTCCGACATAGCCGTTTGGATTCCTACTACTGGTACTGTCTATGACGTCTCATGACAAGTAGCTTACTGCAGACAATAAATTAAAATGGGGCCAGATGTACAACCCTCATTGTTTGCAACTTGCAATTTGTATTTTTGTGTGACTCGCAAATTGCGAGTCACAAACATTGATGTACAGCATTGTCTGAGACACTGTTTGCAATTGTTATATAGGTCTCAGGTGACCTGCATCATTAATATTTAGGAGGCAGGCTGCAATTGGTGACCCTTTAGAACAGTGATAGTGGCCTGCTGGAGTCAGTATACAACCATGTCTGTGACTGCTTTTTAAATAAAGCAGTTTTTTATTTTTAAATGCAGCCCATTTTCCTTTAAAAAAAACGGAATTCATTTCAAAAATAAAAATGAAAAGTTTTCTTTTCATTTTTTTAGAGTAGGCAGTGGTCCATAAGACTGCTGCTCTGAAATTTTTTTGGCACCCCATTCACAAATAAGAAGGGCTCCCTTGGGGACTCCTTCCCGATTGCGGATGGGTTACCACCTCCTTCAAGGAGTCGGTAAAGTATGAATGTTTTGCGACTAGTCGCAAAACATTCATACATACCAATGCGAATCGGTGCTAGGAAGGGTTGCCCTTTACATGCCACTTCCTAATAGTGACTCACAAGCCCTATTTTGTGAGTTGGTAATAGCTACCGACTCGCAAAATAGGGTTGATACATAGGGAAATGCATTTTACCAATGGGCTGTTTGCAATTGGTTAAATGTGTCATAAATCTGGCCCCAAGTGTCTTCCACACTTGTGCATTATCCCAGGATCTTAGGCCAAGACGGACCCGTTAACCAACACAACTTCTTAACAGAAAGTGCCACAATCACAACAAAAACTTTGAAAACCGCAAAACACTTCACACCATCACATTTCACCACAATCTTCAGCAACAGCAGCGCAAGCGCACACCCTATTAATACTCATGCATCCACTGCAAAGGAACAATGCTACAAAGGAACTATGCTGGAACTCCATCAATCTTTAAACAAACCATAGGGGTCACTTCTTGAACTGGGTTTGGACAATTTCATAATAGGCACAGGTATCCCTAAGTCCCTTTAACTCTATCTGATTAGTCTCCTTCATCGGGGGAGTTACCAGATCTCTGTTAACAGATTTACTGGAGCATTTCAGGTATGCTTTAAACAAGGTCAATGGATCTTTTCACCCCAGCTAAGGGGTAAGAGAAATCAGTAACACAAATCAATCAACATTTCAGTTTACAGTATGACCAATTTGGCCACACAAGGAAAACCCAAGTCAGGAATAAAGTTAAAGAGTTTTGTTACAAACTCAGGCTCCGGTTAATGTAGATAGTCCTCAAAACAAGACTATAGTGATACAGAATTACCATCGGGTGTCTAAGACATTGGAACAACCGAAGCTTGATTAACATCCAGCAGACTATGCATTCGAATAATGCAATACAGAACATAAGCACTAGAACCTGGTGTTCTGAAAACAAATGACCAGTTCTTCTAAGCATGAAGACAATTTAAAACAATCCATATTAGTTGATTACGTAAGGAAATCCATAAAAATGATAAGTCACTAAATACTGGGCTACAAAACACGGGGGAAAAAGTCAAAAGGAAATAAAAGACAAAAAGAATGTGGAAAAACTAAATTTGGGGTAGGATAAAGCTAACTAAAGTTTTTCAAAAAGTAAGTAAAAAAGGGAGGGTCTCAGCATTTCCGAACCTTCATATAGGCTTTCAGTTTATCACATTAATTAAAGTTTCCCGTTAGACCTTCACACATAATATTATACATTTGTCACTTATAGATCATAATTGTGGCACAAAACACCCAAATGTCAGGTGAACCAATGCCAACTTTCTGAAAGTGGCATTTTCAGAATTGCAATAAAACATTCAACTTCACCATTAGTTAGAATTTAACATTGTGATTCCAGAAACACCTAACATGAACTGGTTACCTATTTCCTTTTAGAATTACACTTCTAAAAGATAATGTGGCAACTTCAATGTTATCCTATGGAAGATGAAAAACAAACTTAGAGTTGTTCACTACTAGAACATGTAAAGCTTAAAGGTACATGTCCTTTTTAAATACATTCCACCCTGTCATGTGTCTTACTCTAGGGGTGGCTTATGTGTATTAAAAAGGAAATTTTGGCTGTGGCAAAAGTTTATTTTGCCAAGTTGAAATGGCAGTTTAAAACTGCCCACACAGGCTGCACTGGCAGACCTGAGACATATTAAAAGTGCTACTTAAGTGGGTGACACAATAAGTGCTGCTGGCCCACTAGTAGCAATTAATTTACAGGCCCTGGTCTTTGTAGTACACTTTACTAGGGACTTAAAACTAAATTAAATATGCCAATTGAGAATAAACCAATTCGACAATGTTTTAAGGAGACTGCACAGGCGTTTTAGTTCTGGTCAGCAGTGGGAAGTGCACCGAGTCCTAAGGCCAGCAAAAACAAATTCAGCAAAAAGCAGTGGGTAAAACTTTTTTTGGGTGTGGCAAAAGTTTATTTTGCCAAGTTGAAATGGCAGTTTAAAACTGCTCACACAGGCTGCACTGGCAGACCTGAGACATGTTAAAAGTGCTACTTAAGTGGGTGACACAATAAGTGCTGCTGGCCCACTAGTAGCATTTAATTTACAGGCCCTGGTCTTTGTAGTGCACTTTACTAGGGACTTAAAACTAAATTAAATATGCCAATTGAGAATAAACCAATTCTACAATGTTTTAAGGAGACTGCAAGGGCGTTTTAGTTCTGGTCAGCAGTGGGAAGTGCACCGAGTCCCAAGGCCAGCAAAAACAAATTCAGCAAAAAGCAGTGGGTAAAACTTGGGAGTGGTACTGCAGCAAGGGCCAGATCTAACATAGACTTAGGCCCTCATTATGACCCTGGCGGTTGGCGGTAACATGGTGGAACGTACTGCCAACAGGCTGGCAGTACTTTCCACCATATTATGTCATTGGCGGTTTGGCTGAAGCCAAACCGCCAATGTACCACACCGACCGCCACTGCCGTAACGGCCGCCGGACTGGAGATATTAATCTTCAACCCGGCGGCTGTCACTGTACTGCCTGCGGGATAATGACCCCGCCTACCGCCATGGTTTCCGTGGCTTCCTTACCGCCATGAAAACCATGGCAGTAGGCACTATCAGTGACAGGGAATCCCTTCACTGTCACTGATAGAGGTCTATATGTGAAAAAAGCAAATAACATATATAAAACTGTGCAACAATTCAATTACAACTATTTTAATTTTTCAGTATTTATACGACACGAGGAAGCAAATAATGTATTAAAAACACGGCAGAAGCGGGCAAATAGCATATTTGAAGAGATAATGATGAAAGCATCACTTGAGCGTGAATGCATGGAGGAGAAATGCTCCTATGAAGAAGCCAGAGAAGTCTTTGAAGATGATAAGAGAACTGTAAGTAGAATTTATTACATTAGATTATAACTATCCAGTTTTTTAATTATTTCTAAAATACGTTTCCTAAGAGCCACTCTAAGCCATTGGTGCCTAAGTATTCTTAGAATATGACACTGACTGTTTTAGGAATTCAAAACAGAGAAGCCACTAAAATGTTTAGTGCCGCTGAAGCTTAGCAGTGGCTGTAAGATGTATGTAAGGAGACTGCTGAAATTAATTGTGAGATTGGCGTTGGTTAGTATAGGCAAAGGCATTCAGAGTGTAATTGGCACAGCCTAATCTGGCCAAGATGCACCACGAAGCTGAAAAACCTGTCTTCTATGCTTCCACTCCTCTTTTTTTTGTTTTTGTGCTGAATGTGAACTGATATCATTGAAGAACGAGATAAAGAAGGCTTCAAGGCACGGAACAATGCAACTGTTTTTGTTGCAGGATGTCCGAGGTGCTGTTCCATCTCTGTGGCTATTGCTTAGATTTATGCGGCTGCATCAACCCCAAACGAGCATCACTGTGGCCAACTTGAGTCGCCTGACTATAAATGGTTGTGTTACTGACAATGATGCAACAGCCCCCACTGTCCAACTAGACGAAGTCCACCCTATTTAAGATTGACTTGCACTCTTTTTTGGACTGTTTTAGCACCAGCTCAATAAAGAGCCCCAATGGACAGTGATCGTAGCAGGCACATCTGGCATGTGGGATGCTGAGTGTGATTTGAGGGTCAGAGTGCCAGGGGTGCCATATTTATCTCGGGAAAGTGCTCTGAGGGGAATCACATGGTTAATAGCCATTGGGCTACTAGGTCCCCTCCTAACTAGTGGCAAAGATTCTGAAATGTGTGTCATCTGCCTATCCAGGCGTGCTACATTCTTGCCCCTTTCAAGGTGGCACAATCCTTCCTCAGTTGATAGGAGCATGATTGGTTACCATAGAGGTGTGGCTACCAGAGGGCTCAATGCTCATGGAAGAACTGATTTGGGGCAAGTTTTCCCTCCTTGACCTTGCTTCCACTTTGTCTGCAGGAACAAAAGGCATCCTAATCAGGGGTGTTGATGGTATTTCCATGAGCGGCCGCTACAAATCGCAAAGGGGTGCAGAGGATGAGTGTGTGTGGGGGGGGAGTGTTACAGGGTGGGGGGGAATAAAATATAAATGTACCTTTCCCGGCCTGCCGGCCGCCTTGCACTCCTCATCTGATGGTGTGCCAGCAATCCTTGGGACACCAGCACAGGCTCCCCACGCAATCCTGGATAGAATTGATCCTGTCAAATAGGCGGCCTTTATTGTATTGTCAGGGGAGTGGGCCTAATCATACTGCACTATGAATACGTTCTCTGGGAGATCAGGCGGAGGTTCAGTTCCAGGCACCATATTCGGAATAGGAGCCTCTAAGCAAAGGCACTGTGGTAACAGTACATTGTGCATGAAAGGTTGGTTCATCAGGTGATTACAGGTGTAGAGGGCTTTGTGAGGCTGCACATTGGCAAATTCACTGGAGAGACACTACCTCTGCACATGTTAGATGAGTTAAAGAGGGAGTCAGAGACTCCTGGACCTCTACAGTGGCCCAAGCCCATCCTAGGGAATTGGTGCCCTAGCACACATTAGGACGTGTACATATGAAAAAGTATAACTCGGTTTAACCAGATCTGAGGGTGGAAATCCATCTATAATGAGGCAGAGAATATAGTTCAGTGCCTCCTGAGGAAGCTCAGGTGTGAACTGAAGACAGCAATGGAGCAGCAAAGTGATGCCATCTGAGAAAGAACTGAGTGTATCTATTGTAACACACTGCTACCTGATGTGGTGAACATATCTGAGGTAGAGTGACTCCAAAAGTTGGCCTAAGCTTTGTTGCTTGGTGATCTGAGGTAGCTGGGTGGTTTGTGGAATGTTATGGCAATGTGTACTGGAAAGCTGGAATTTGATCGGTTAATAGTAGTTTTGCTATTCCTGGTTAGAAAAAAAGTTTCTGTTCTCACCAGGAAATCTTGAGGGCTTATTTACAAGCCCCTTGTGCTGCCAGTGTGTCATTTTTTATGACGCTCCGGGCATCACAGAGTGCAGACCCATATCTAAGAGGCCACCCAAAGCCACTTTGCATGGATTTTTATGGCCTCACAGATATGGTGTACGAAAACGCAGCAAAAGTCACTGCGTTGTCTTACACTGCGTCAAGGAGCATTCCATGGGTATTGCAGTAGGTTTGCCCTCGCAACACTCATGCCTTTTGAGGCATTCCCAGATTTACAAAGGTCTGTAAACCTGGGAATGCGTCAAAACTGTTCGTATCCCCAGGAGAAGCGTAACGAGGAGAAATATCTGTATTTCCCCTCATTTTTTCCTCCTTATATCTGTGCTGCAGAATACAGAAAACATAGAAAGAGGATAAAGCCCCCATGGATTGTTTTTGTGGAGGAAGCGTGCTCCTTCCTACACAAAAGCAATCCTGCCAACAATGCTGACACCCTTGCTCTGTGGTGCAAGGGTGTCTGTGTTGGCGCTGGGCAGCAAATTGTGCACTGGCTCTGGCTGAAAGGACAGGAATGTGTTTTATCTTGTAAATACGATGCATTCCTGCACTTGCAAATTGGCATATGGCAGCACAGCAAAAAGACTTGTGCATTGTCCTACTCCAGTTCATTGTAAATATGCCCCTTGGTGTTTTTAGTTTCTCAGAATATTACCTGAATCTCTGAATGTACGAGGAAAGTAAATGAAGAGATGCAGCTAAGTAATAAGGAGACTGATGAAAACTTGGCTGGGGTAGGAGATTGTGTAGAAGAGAATGAGAAGGTTTTCTAGTTATTATAAACAGTTTGTAATGAATAGGGAGTGTTGATGTTCTTAAAAGTTTTGTGTATCCTGGGTTGTTGCTGTAAAGTGAGGATGTATAGAGGCTTGGGTGATGTGAGGAAGTGGGATGAACATGTAGCATGCGACGTGAATGGGTAGGAATGCTGGATTTGGATGTATGATGGAACAACTCATGCACCAACCACGCATGTCTGAACAATGTGGTAGGAACAATGACCATGTTGTTTCCATTAATGCCTTTACCACACAAGCCTTTACAACGATTTTTTGTTGTAAAGGCATGCCTAGTAAAGGCATGTGTAGAACACCATGCGTGGTTTTCACATGCCACCCCCCTACTCGCCCTATAAACACAACTAACCCACCCTCCCCACATGCCCTAAAAATACAACTACCCCTCCCCTAAAACAACCGACCCACACCCCCAAAAATGAATCTACCCCACCCCTAAAAACAAAATTACCCTGCCCCTAAAAACCTGACCCCCACCTGCCCTAAATACAAAAATACCCCCACCCCTAAATACCCGCCCGCCACCCGCCACCCGCCATAAATCCAAAAATTACCCCGACCTCGCCCTGAAAACCATATTACCCTGACCCCCACCTCTGCCCTAAAAACAAAACTACCCCAACCACCCCAACCCTTAAAAAAATAACCAAACCACCTTGACCCCTAAAAACTACCCCCAACCCTCCCCCAGCCCCACTTTCCTGACCGCATCCTACACCCTAAAAACAAAATTACCCCGATCCCCCACCCCTAAAAACCTGAACCCCCACCTGCTTTAAATGCAAAATTACCCCAACCCCTCCACCCCTTCAAATCCAATCCACCCACCTGCCCTAAATACAAAATTACCCCGAACCCCCACCCACCCTAAATGCAAAATTACCCCACCACTAAAAACAAAATTAGCCTGACACCCCACCCCTAAAAACCCACCCCACATGCCCTAAATACAAAACAACCCCAACCCCCACTCTTGCCCTGAAAACAAAATTACCCCGACCCTTCACCCCCACCCTAAAAACAAAACTAACCTAAAAACGTCCTCCCCGCCCCACTAACCTGGCTGCGTCCTCTCCCGATACTGACTCCCTTTTTCTCTGCCTTAACCACGCATGTGCGTTGTTCAGCACATGTGTGTTTAAGGCAGAGAAAAAGGGAGGCTTAATGCAAGCGTGGTTCCGCTTGCGTCAAGAGCATTGTCATGGTTCCGGCATTATTGTTCCGGACGTTTCCCCTGGATTTTGGTATATTGGACATTGGTATGATAATGCTAGTAATATTCCCCAGGGAACCTTATATTCTTTATACTTCAATGTGGTGCTTGAACTCTTGATCATCTAAGTGTAATAAAATACTTATTTCAAAAAGGTAAATAATGAAATCGGCAGAGACCTCTGCTGGTGACTTCATGAATGAGCGACTCAAGTGTGGGATTAGTCAGAACAAGTCAGAGCTTTTTAGTGATGCTTGAGCAGAACTACCATGCAGTGGAGAAGATACTGGACATGCAGGTGAGACAATCAGAGCTAGGGGATACCATGAGGGTAGTCAGAAAGAGTGACCTGTTCAAAGGAACAATCTGAGAGTTTAGGCATTATGGGGGTCATTCTGACCCTGGCGGTCACCGACCGCCAGGGTCAACGACCACGGAAGCACCGCCAACAGGCTGGCGGTGCTTCCTGGGCCATTCTGACTGCGGCAGTAAAGCCGCGGTCAGAAAAGGGGAACTGGCGGTTTCCCGCCGGTTTACCCCTGGCCCAGGGAATCCTCCATGGCGGCGCTGCTTGCAGCACCGCCATGGGGATTCCGACCCCCTTCCCGCCATCCTGTTCCTGGCGTTTTTTACCACCAGGAACAGGATGGCGGGAACGGGTGTCGTGGGGCCCCTGGGGGCCCCTGCACTGCCCATGCCACTGGCATGGGCAGTGCAGGGGACCCCTAACAGGGCCCCACAAAGATTTTCAGTGTCTGCAAAGCAGCCACTGAAAATCGCGACGGGTGCCACTGCACCCGTCGCACCCCTGCAAATCCGCCGGCTCCATTCGGAGCCGGCTTCCTCTTTGCAGGGGCTTTCCCGCTGGGCCGGCGGGCGATCTTTTGGAGATCGCCCGCCGGCCCAGCGGGAAAGTTAGAATGACCGCCGCGGTCATTTGACCGCGGTGCGGTCTTTTGGCGGTTTCCGCTTTGACCCCCTATGTGTGGATACAATTGGTCAGCCTAACTCCCTATCACCAAGAGGAGATTCAAACAGTTAGTTAATTAAGCCAGTCATTAGAGGGAGGTTCTGTGCAGACATTTGTCAGAGGGGCAAGTAAACCATTGAAATGCAAGAAGGTTGTATGCCAAGAAACATCCTAGTTACTGATACCAAGGGGAGGGAACTAAAAGAGAGAGCTGCAGCTGTGCTACTCCTTGCAACTAGTGTGGAACGTTATTCTATATTGGGTGTTATCATGCAGTAATGGCATCCATAGAGATGTTTCTTTCAGCAGCTGAGACAGAAAGATGCATTTTTAACCAAGCCTTAAACAATAGGTTGTTTCACAGTCAGGGCATCCAGAGAGTGCATACGTAATAATGTCAGTTTTATACAGCTGAGTTTTAATCGGCGTTATTCTGCATTCCGTGGTACACTAATGAACAGAAGGAGATAAAAACATTCAGCTTGACTTTGCTTAGTAGGGCTACTTGCGGACCCGACACAGTAGTCCTGACTACCGTCCTCACCATCCAGTCTCATTATAACCCAGAGTCGATCCCGATTTCACCTCTGGCAGGACGATTGTCACCCACATCGTCCGTGTCAGATACCTCTTTGGCTGATGACCTTTGCAATCATGGATGGATGGATCCGCAGCCCAACTATCTCAGTCAAGGTGGACCCCGCTGGACTGTCTGGAAAGTACAGTGTTAAGCACTACAAAGTAAGTGATTTTGTTTGCTGTTAAGTTATGTGGTATCTCTGTAGGGTGAGAAAAAAACACCATACATGAGCGTTCCTACTGAAGGCAGCTCTGATATAAATGATATGTGCCTAAATACAATTCCCCCAGCATGTAACACAAGTAGAATTTATTCAATGTTTTGCTATCTCTCCCTTTCAACATGAAATGGCCACATATTTGTATACATCAGTTTAGCCACATTTCATTGTTCTGAACATGATAATAAGGGTGTGTGATAGTTGGATAGTTAAGAACGTACTATTGGCGTTACTGCATTTTTGACTGCAATACAGCTAATGTAGGCGAGTGGATTTTCACCTAATAGACACATTTTAACTGGCTGCGAATTTTAACTAAATTAATGAACTTTTAAAATGTAGGAAATGTAAATTTAAAGGATGGATTAAATACATTCTAGATTTTGTTTGCTAAGGCCTGTCATCGTTGGACGTGTGATTTGTAATAGTTTTGATTATACATTCATTTTTCTTCTACTACTATTTATTGGTGTTCTTGCTCTTTAAGATGTATTACAAGCCAGAAATGTAGTTTCTTTGGATATATAGACATTCACAGAAATTGATGAATCCATATACTATAGGCAGACTGAAGGATTCTTCTGTTTACTGGCAGACTACCATGTGCAGCTATGTTAACACCAAGAAAAGACTGCTAAAGACGCATTTGGTGATTTAAGTTTTTAAAAGGCAGGATATTTAATGGATAAGTGGCAGAGCTCTGTATTGTCAAAATCTGAATAATTAGTAGAGCTCTGTTGAATGTGTAAAAAATAGTACAGATGTTTACTCTCGCGAACCTGGGATGTGTCAAACTAGGCAATGGGAAATCTAGCAATTTTGAATCTGCATTGTAGCGCGAGCTCTATTTGCCACCAAAGTCCCTTCTACTAAACAGTGTTTGCTGGTTTCCCATAAAATGGTAGTTAATTTGGAATGATGGACCTGTGTTGAACTTTTCAACATAGGATTGCTTCAGACCGGGCGAGACTGCTATCACATACATCTCTTTTTGTGAGTGTGAAATTTACTCCTGTTCCTGCTTGCAAGAAGGTGGCACACTGTTCAGGAGGTCGGGGCTATGCGATAAGTCTTCTTAAGTTAGACGGTGTAGGACTGATTGAACTAGTGGGACTGCATAAGTGATCTGACTGAAATGTGAAGGCTACAGGTTTCTCTTCACCCAATCAATGGTCCATGCCGTACCTCAGCAGTTCTTCGATCATTGTATGTTCTCACATGACCTGGTCATCAAATGAAGTGCACAAGCTTGCTGCCAGCTGTCTGTAGTTCGAAGAACAAAAAATGACATCCTCTCTTGGACTCAGGCTCACCTGGCGCGTAATGACAGGACAATGAATCACAGAGTGTCCAGTGGACTGGCTGGTTTACAGACACCCCACTAATCTGTGATCAACATATCTCTTTCTTGACTGGCTTCTTTCAGAAGTCTGTTTATGTCTGTGGCAAGAAAGGCTGAACAAATCTGCTCATGACAATTTTATGTAAGTTTTTGCTTTTGTGCTCAACAAATGGTCATTTTCCCTTATAAAGAAGGGCCATACCACAGGCTGATACAGCCCTGCAATGCATAGGGCCACTAACCCTTCAGGGGGCTTCACCCCTTCTGGAGGCCCCCCAACCCCTTCAGGGCGGCACATATTCAGCCCAATGCCAATGAATATCTGTGAGATATTGGAGACTCAATGACCGCAGGGTTGGTGAGGGGCACATTAATTTGCGTTGTGCCACTAGTATAAGGGGCCATATTTATGGGCAATCAAGCAGCGCAACGCAGCAAGTCACAACGCACTTATGTCTTTGTCCCTGTACGTGTGCCATTTTGGCTGCTTATTACGAAGGTGTAAGGGTGCCTGCATAGTAAGGAGGGTTGTTTTTGTGCAGGAAGGGGCACCTTCCTGCACAGAAACAACTCCCTGAGGCATTTTCTTCTTGCACACACAGAAAGAGGAAAACTGGAGAAAAAAAGATGGTTCTCCTCGTTACTACTCACCTGGGAAAGCGTAGCATTTTTGCGCATTCCCAGGTCCACCACTTCTGGTAAATCTGGGAATGTGTCCAAATCCATGGATGTTGCATGGGAACGACCACGCAACACCCATGGAATGCCTCCCTGGGGCAGAGTAACGCAACACAGTGGTTTGCACTGCATTGCTTTGCTCCAGATTTATTAAGCCACTCAGGGCCACCCAAGTTAGCCTTGTGTGGCTTCATAAATTGCATTTTGTGTTTGCTTTGTGCATGCACCACTTTGCATGGTGCAAGAGCGACGCAACTTCACTTATAAATATGCCCCAAAGTCTACAGAAATAGGGAAACAAGAGCAATGTGATAATGTGAGCAGTCATTAACTGTGTGTCACATCAAGGGTTGATTACGTATGGGCAATAACTACACTTCTGGTGCTCCACTGGCAGACATTTCACTAACTAGATGCAGGTGAAACCTCTGGCTGGTAACCAGGGGTGCAAATCAGGAGGTACACTTCCTGATGCACTTCTCATGCCTAAGGGGACACTAATGTATGTATAATACTAGTGTATTATTGTTTTATTTTTTGCTTCCTCTTCTTAGGGCAGGGCTATTGCCGTCAGCAGCAGTGGTGGAGGGGAGGAGTAGTTCAAAGTGTGCATTGGTTTGGCCGACATGCACACTTAAAACTCTCCACCCGGGCTGTGTACCACAGCCAGGGTGAGGAACCAGTGCAGTCTCCCAGTCCCCCTCTGAGCGGCAATTCAGATTGGTTAGACCAATCTAGGGGCTTATCTCATGCTGGGTAACAGCATGAGGCATGCATGTGGATTGGAAGGGGAGAGAAGACACACAGAAGCACCAAGGGGGCAAGGAACATCGAAGCAACCTTCTTAAGGTAAGCAGTTTTATTTATTAATTAATTTTTTGGGGCGATAGCTCTTTCATATGCGTACAGCACGCCCTCCAGATGTCATCCGAAATATCCTCCCCCACATCAGCCGCCCACTTCACCCTAGCAGCCAACACCAGCCCTCCTCCTGCTCCTGTATACAGCCATACAATTTAGTGATAAGCTTCTTTGGTGACTGTACACTCCACAGCACCTCCAACGTGCGGCAGGTCGGCGGAATCTCAGGGAGACCAGGATATCGCGCACGCAGCATAGCGCACACCCGCAACACAAACAAGTGGTGTAGCGCTTTAGCAGGCCCATCCCCCAGTACCTCCCCCGGGGATATCAACCTCCCATCGACAAACCAGTCTTCTAAGGATAACAAGCCTGAAGCACAGAGAAAATTCCGCAGCTGCGAATCACGGAACAGCGCCTCATCAGCCACGGCCGCCACCGACATTGACGGCGCAAAAGGCACACGTACACCAGATCGCTTCAACAGGGCCGTCCAGGACCTAACGGTACAAGCCACCGTATCCACCCCCCAGGGGCGAGTCCTAAACAGGCTTCCCAGCACTCGCTCAAAACCATCCGGCCACACCGCATCACTCTCTGGGGCAAGATGAGGCAAATAACGAACCGGACAAATCCAGTAATACGCAAAGTAAGCCTGCGCACAATGATAATAGAACTCCAGATCAGGGGCCGCAAGTCCGCCCGCCTCAAACGGTAGCACCAATTTCGCCCATGCAATGCGAGGCTGACCTCCAGCCCAGACCAGGCGAATCAGAGCTGAACGGAGCCACTGCAAAAAAACAGCCGTAAGAACCAGAGGGAGATTAAGAAACAGGTAAAAAAAATGTGGGCAGTACCAGCATCTTTGCCACCGCAATCCGTCCGGTCAACGACAAGGGCAAGGAACACCACACCACAATTCTATCCTCCAACCAAGACATAGCTTTACCATAGTTGGCCAACCAGAGTGTCTCAACATCGCAACTCAGCCAAATTCCCAAATACCTAACCGGACCGTCCGCCCAGACAATAGGATATCGGGAACGACAAACCGCCGTTCCCGGCGAAAGAGGCAGCACCAAGGATTTGGACCAATTTATCCTTATTCCAGAAATTCCCCCAAACCGGACTATCTCATCCAGCAGCACGTCTAAATTGTGAACGGGGTCCTGCACATACAGCGCAACATCATCTGCATACATAGATATCAGGATTGACCTCTGACGAAACGGCAACCCCTTAACACTATGGTGCTGTCGCAAAAAAGCCACCAAAGGCTCCATCGCTATCGCAAAAAGCAACGGAGACAGAGGGCACCCCTGCTTGGTCCCGCGCGCCACTGGAAAGGGCTTCGACATGCAGCCATTCATCCGCAGACGGGCACCGGCTGCGAATATAACAAACGGATCCAATTCACAAAGCGCACACTCATCCCCACTCTCTCAAGAAGCTCAAACAGATATTGCCATGCCAATGAATCAAATGCCTTTGTAGCGTCTAAGAACCCTGCCACAGCCTCGTCATCAGTGGCGACTGAGCCAGCAACCGCGAAGAATGTGCGCAAATTGTGCGCCGTGGACCGTCCCGGAACAAATCCCGACTGATCTGGCAGCACCAGCTTCTTCATCCGCCGCTACAACCGTGCCGTTATCATTTTTGCCAATATTTTGTTGTCTATGTTAATCATAGAGAGCAGGCGATACGAATCGCAGCTATATGGATCCTTACCGGGCTTGAGAATCATAACGATAAGCACCTCGTGCAAAGAAACCGGAAGGACTCGATTTTGCAGGGCCTCAGCATTCACCTCCAACAAATGGGGCGCCAGGATATCAGCATATTCTTTATAAAGCGCAGGGGTCAGCCCATCCAGGCCGGGGGCCTTATCTCCCAGTAAACTGCGAATCGCAGCTTTAACCTCTTCCTCAGTGAACGGAGCGTCAAAATATTCCCTGTGCGCTCTATCAAACCAGAGCAGATAATCTCAGAAAAATAGTTCTGGGCCACCTCCTCAGACAGTTCAGCAGGAGCAGAATACAGATCCTTAAAAAAGGTTGTAAATACCTTCAGAACTGCAGCCGTACCAACCACACTCTCCCCTCCTAAGTCATTCATCTCAGACACATAGCTGCTGGCCCACGGCCTGCGGAGCATGTTCGCCAGTGTGCGCCCAGCCCTGTCGCCCTCTCCGTAGCGCCTTGCCCACGCAAACTTTCCCAAAAAAATGTATCTCCCTGAGAGAGTCCTCTTCATACGAGGATACTGCAGCCCGCAGAGGCGCCAGCGTATCGCCAGACCAATCCTTCACCAGACGAGACTCCAGTTCCGCTATCTGAACCTCTAGCTCAGCCAGCTCACATCGCAACGCCCGCAACACGCCATGTTGCTTCGAAATACATAGCCCATGAACGACCACCTTGAAAGCCTCCCAAACAATATCTCAGCGAATCTCCTCGCGAAACATCTCATCTCGGAGCACCCCCTGAGGCAACTGCCACATAAAAGCCCGCGCAGGCCCACCAGGCACCGCAAGCTCCAATTTAACCGGGGAATGGTCCGACAGCGTGCGAGCCAAATGATCGGCCGACCGGGTCCACAAAGCCACATCACGTGAACCCAGCCAACGGTCAAGACGCGACCAACTATTATGCAACTATTATGCACATAGTTAACGCATGTGCCCTCTCTCTCCACGTGTGCTTCATCCGCCACAAGACCACCAGCGTCGCATCTTCCATAATCACAGATAAAACACGGGCGGCGTCCGGATGCTGCACCCGAGCCACGCTCTCCCGATCAAGAATGGGGTCAAGAGTCACATTAAACTCCCCCTCAAACCACAGCCCCTCACCCAAATGACTCAGCCAATCGCCAGACCTCACTAAAAACTCTGAATCATCCAAGTTAGGTCCGTACACCGACACGAGTCGACACAGCCTGTCCAACAGCGTTCCACTGAGTAAGACATATCGCCCATGAGGGTCAACAATTATCCTATGAGTGCGCCACTGCAGCCCCTTGCAAATCAGAATCGCTACCCCCCTAGCATAACGCGAGTAGATGGAGCCGTGGCATTCCCCAATCCACCCTGCTTGTAGATAATGCAGAGTAGCCGCCACTAGGTGCGTCTCTTGTAACATGCATATATCTATATTCTGACGCTTAACACATGCCGACATAAGTCGCACTTTACGCCTGTCATTCAGACCTCGCACATTCCAAGTGAGGCAACGGATCAAAGTCACACCCACCCTAGTCATCCTCGCCTCTCACCAAAAACGTAGTGTAGCACTGCCACTCTCCCAGCCTGGCCAGCCTCACTCAACCACAGAGAACAGTAAAGAGGAATCAGAAAAACATAGTGCAACAAAGCCAGTAGACCCCCAACCACCACCCATGCCGACCCCCCAATCGGGCCAAAGCAGAAACCCACCCTCCATGAAGCACATATACCCAACCAAGCATAGAGACAGGACTCATTCAAAGGGCTGGAAGCTAGTCACCCAACCCTTCCTCCTAACCAGGACAGGTAAGGGCAGGCATAGAGCTCAAATGTAGGAGCATCGTCAGGACGGAAAAAAAAAAAGAAAAAAGTTCCACAGCAGGATGCAAGCGGCATACTCAAATGTCCATATAGGTATGTGACGCCCATGCCAGTCAATCATTATCACTTAGGGACTTGCGCTCCCCAGCGCGGTCATCCCGGGACACCACCACAGATTTCCGAGGAAGAACCTTGGCGAACTTCGCCGCAAACTTCGACTCGGTAAAAAATTGAAGGTTCCCACCATGTTGCACTTTCAATTTCGCTGGGTAAATGAGGGAGGATCTAGCATCTGTTTGGGACAGAGAGCGCTTTACCGTCAGGAACGCCCTGCGCGCAGCCTGCATGCCAGGAGTGTAATCCGGAAAGAAACTCAGTTCAGTATTCTTATAGATTACCGGCCGGCGTTCCCTAGCCAGTCGCAGAATCGCATCCCGATCCGGGTAATTCAGAAGCCGAATAATGATGGGGCACGGAGGTGTCCCAGGATGGGGCCGGGGACCCAGCGACCGATGCGCTCTCTCCACCACCAACAAGCGAGACAGCTGGCTGGGGAAAAGGTCAGAAAGCATTCCTTCCACAAAATCCTCCATTCTGCCCATATCCGTGGACTCTGGAAGTCCTACCATGTGTAGATTATTACGACGCAATCGAGCCTCCAAATCTTCGTTCTTAACCCGGATGACCTCCAGCACCCTCTCCATGTGCAACATATGGTCTTGCTACTCCTGCCGCGTATCCTTCAGCCCAGAAGTACGCATCTCCAACTGGTCGATACGAGAATGGTGATCATCCACCCGGGCTCTGATACGGTCGAGCTGCTCTGTTAAATGGTGAAGCTTCCCACCTATTCCAGCCAGACTAGTCTTCAAGTCCAGAAACATAGCTTTGACCGACACCTCCGAGGACCCCTCTCCTGTTGCCAGCTCCTCAGACTGAGCAGTAGGTGCTCCCCCTCTCTTCCGGCCCCCTTCAAAGGAGAGCTTTGCTTGTTTTTGTTCCGCCTTCCCCATTGCACAATCGGCAGCCCTCCACCAGCCACTCACCGCCAATACCGGCAAGCAACCTGGCAACCAAGGCCAGCTGCGCCGTCCGCCTCCACAGGCACCACCAGTCGCCCCTCGCCGACCAGCCGCCTCCGGCACCAGTCACTCGTGTTCCGCCTCCTATATGGATCCAGACCCAGGCCAAGCTACCTCACCAAGGGCAAGCAGCCAGCCACACAACGGCTTCACCTGCCAGTCACAGCTTCACAGCCTGTGCAGCCAATTCACCTCACCCGCAACAGGCAGCCGGTCCCTCTTCAGCTCCGCCGGCACAGGCGTCCGCCACAATCCACCACCACCTCCTGTCAGCTACCAGGCCGTCAGCCTCCACGTCTAGGCCACACAGCAGCCCACGCCACAGGCCCCACTGCACTGGGGGCCCAGCGACCATCCACAGCAGGGAATCGTCACACCTCCAGTGGCCTGCGCATCCAGCTACACCCCCAGGCCTCCAGGCCCAGAAGTCTCCAGCGGCCCCAGCTCCAAAAGTCTGCAGCCCTCGCCTTTCGCTGTGTCCTTCACTCCTGGACGCAGGCCAGCAGCACGGCAAACACCAGGCCGACAGACCAGGGAACCCGAGAGCCAGGGTGCCGCGGTCTGACCCGACCGCCGATCGGCCCCCGACACGACCAGCGCCCCTCCACAACCAGGCTGCGCGGCGCCCAGCCCCCCGCCAGGAGCCCAGCAAAGGCCACGGGAACAACGGGGGGAACCACGGCCCGAATTGACCGCCGATCCGGCCCCCCGCATAACCCCCCCAGGCTGATGGCAGTGCCGCAAGCGACGACGCCCCCTCCAGCACGGCGCAAGCCAACAAGGCCCGCAATGCACGTCCGCGGCCCCCGGTCCGCCGCGCCATGAGGCCCGCCGCCTTCACCGCCCGGCCTCATGGCCCCGCCGTGGCTACCAACTCGCCTCGACTGCAGCTAGGGCGGCACCCCCCCGCTGCACTAGCAGCCAGAAAACTCTGTCCTGACAGGAGAAATGGTTGAAAAGGCCCCCTGCCTCAGCAGAGCCTCACAATGTGGCAGCCATCTTGCTGGCTAGCTATCTCCGCCCCCCAAAGCTACTCCGGTTTAAAAAAAAAAAAATCTACTCCATTTAATTTCAATGCAATACTTTATTTTTATTCCATCTGGTTTCAGTGAACAGTGAATGACGTGTACTAATATTGTCTGAATTGTCAAAGCATTCAAACTGTATAGATTAATAAGGAGAACTTCGAAGGGAGAAAATGAATGCCTAAGCATTTCCATTGACTCAATGGATCCCCTCAAAAAAGTCGTCATATCTGAGTATTCTAGTCTTGTGAAATTCGATTCGTATTTGAGCATTATGAATATACATTATTTACGTGTATTGTGTGCTGTATTGTGTATATATATAACAACGTCCCTTTGTTTTTCAGATGCAATTCTGGAATGTATACACAGGTATGGAACTCTGAAACTTGTCAAGTAATATATTATTGTCAAATGAAACTAATGTTCTCATATATTTGTTCCAATGTGCATTGTAACATTGAGAGTTTACTGTTTCTAGACGCAGACCAGTGTGCATCCAATCCCTGTCAAAATGGTGGACGATGTGATGATCAGCACCAGTCCTATGTGTGCCAGTGTGCTGAAGGTTATGAAGGACGAAACTGTGAGCAAGGTCAGATGGGGCCGATGTCTCAACGTCTTTCCATAGAAATTAATAAATTAATAACCTAGGGCAGTGGGTCCACGAAACCTCCTCAGGGGGTCCGCGACTGCTTACAAAATTTAATAATATTAACAGATTAATTCCCCAGCTTTCAGTAATGACTCATTGGGGGGGGTCCCCGTATTCCAATAATGATTCAGTGGGGGTTCCTGGGTTCCAGAACTGACAAAGTGGGAGTTCACAGAGGTAAAAAGGTTGGGAACCGCTGATATAGAGCATTCTTGTAATAACACATTTCAAATGGTATGTCCAAGCTTACCCAAAAAAGGCCAAAAAGCAACGTCATTTGCTAAAGTCTTACCCTACAAGTATTTCATACATTATGGATAGACAGATGAATAGATGAATACACTCTGATCAAGGAACCAATTTGAGGATACGTTGATCAAACAGATGTTGTAAATAGAAGAGATAAAGGCATTTCACAAAATACAACAGGATATCCAAGTAGCATATCTATAAATTTATGATTCATATAACCCTTAATTACAGTGATCCCAGAAGTTATTGGAAATAGGTGCAGCAATTACAGCACCAATCTTGCATATTGAGGAGAAAATTAACTGAAAGGCAAATGTTAATCCAGTACTATAGATAGGGAGCTGGTTAAGTTACAAAATATTTTGCAGGCATTCTTTTCTACCAATTGGAGAAGACATAGTTGCAAGAAAGTAAGCCAAACTGTAATATAGAAACGCAACTGCAACATTTCATGTACGTTAGGAGAAGTTAAGATCTGAACGCTGAACAAGCGGATACTGACATGCTGACCACTGGCAGTCACTTTAGCGTAAAACGAGGGAGCCTGCAGAGGAATTGCCAGAATCTAAAGAGAATGACTCAAATGGTGGTTTCGAGAGCCGGTTTTAGGAGCTCACAACTCCAGTCTTTTGTAGAATAGAAGTAGTTCTTTCTGCCTTACCTCATATGGTAGAAAAGGGCATTGGTGAATTACAAACATACCATACCTAGGAATAATAGAACTCCCCAATGCTCCACAAATTATCTTAGTAAGAAGTGATTATCAAAAGAAAAGCTAGTAAAAAGGTGACTCCTAAATATGTCAGGTTGTCTGAGTAATACGCATTGACAGAATAAAAGGTTAAAGTGATCTTATTGTTAGATATTGAAATAAGGTAAACACTAATGTTTAAAAACTAAAACAACTGTGAAATTCACCATTTATGGTTTGCCGAGCTAACCATAACTTGCACCACAGCCATGCATTGTTTGTGTTCTCACATAGTACTTTACTCATGACATTGTCATGACATTGTCATTTATGACATCCCTGATTAAAACTATTCATATCTTCCAGCCTGGGTAAAAGGTCAAACAAAAATGTGCTCTGGGACATTGACCAAACATAACGCCCTAGAGGATGAATCACATAGGGGGTGGAGGATAGTGGTGCCAAGATGACATCTGAACTCCATAGTCACTCGATTCACTAAGAATGTTCTGTGAATAGATGCAAGTTCCTCTTGACTTATTTCTGACTTTCTCCTGCAGGATAAGGAGGAAGTTACACCTACACACTTAAAGTATTTTTGTGAATCACAGCCCACAATATACCCCTCAATTGGTTACTTTTTATTTTATAATTGTACTTGTCCCTTTTTAAGGCTAAAAGATTCATTGTGCTCCTCATCATCTAGGAATAAACCTAACTTTAATGTGTTTGGCCTAACCTCTCGCTCACCCACCATCCTCCACTGACTCATCCTCACTTTGTTGGACACAATTCCACTGCTTCATTTATTACCCCTTTACTTCTGTTCATGCCCTATTTTATATCCACTCAAGTATGGTCTCCCCATCTTTCCTTGATAATCACTTTATGAGAAAGGAATTGATCCAAGAGACCTCACTCTTGAAATACTGTGGAAATACTATGGCTGTGACCAGCGCTATATTGATATGAGGTAAGGCAACAACGTTAGATCGCAACATATTAATCCTGTTAAATTACTTAAACCACCCAATTTTTTTCAGTTTGTGGGGAGTTCTCCATCTGGCAAAATGCAGTTTTTCTTGAGCTTTGAAAAGCCTTGCATGTTTCCTGATGTGTCCTTCGTTAGGATCAAGACCCCAAGATTAATTCAATATAGCCTTGTAGATAACCCCGAGTTATGGGCCCGAACTGCAGGGTAGGGCATATAACAGGGAAAGGGCCTTTAACAACTGTTAAAGCCCAAGGCAGAAGGGCTATATGGCTAATGGAACATTCCATCCACTGAGGGTAGAATATTCTAGATTAAAAAAAGAGATACAGAAAGGCAAACACTGAAATGTTAAAGCAAAAGGCATAACCACTTAATTGTCTTTAAATGAGCTTCCAACATTCCAGCTTCTACTACAGCTTATAGTCTGCCATTGCAAGCTGTACCAGCCATTAAAGGCCTGCTCCAGCGTTAAAGGCCCGGGCCGAAGGTTGGGGCCTTGCACAGGGAAGCGGGCCTTTAATGGCCGATATAGCCAGCAACGGCAGGCTGTAAGGCTGTTACAGCATTGACCCAACAACTCACCGCCTAGAGTGTGAGGGAGAAGGGTCCTCAAGGCCTCTCTACATTTTACACATTTAAGTTCAGTGCCAGCTCGAGATGTGCACTGCTTATTTCCTCTGCCACTGAAAGTAAATGAGGACGAAGATAAAATATATGAGGCGTTTACCCGACATATGTATGGATATTGGGCTTTCATATGAAGAAAATTTCACTACAAGAGGTAGGAGAGACGCAAGTATCCCATAAAGAAACCTGTCCACTTTTGAACGCATACGCGCTACAGCAACAAACGTGCACAAGACTTGTAAACTGTCACTTTCCTTTTATTCAGAGCAATGTAAGTAACTAGTTTAGATCTTTTGTTTAGTCTGTGAGTATGAGTTGTAAAGCGCTGTCAGACAGGCTCAGTGTTTTACCTTTCTAATTATTATTCAGCTTGATGGAAAACATAATAAAGCCCATTCCTAGTTGGGCCTTTTTAAACATTAAACTGGCTGGAATCAAAATGGTATGTACTTTCCTTGCTTTCTGTTTGTGGCTTTGCTAGTCACCAGTAGGTTGCCATGTTTCCAAGATTAAAAATGTCAACTGTTTGTGGTAGTTTTTAGAGTCTGCAAAGGCCTGGACATGATGCTAAATAGGGCTTTAAACAAACAATATTAAAATGACTTTTCTGCCTTTGTCTAATTATTAGTCATGGATAGTTAACGCAGCCCTACAACACATTTAAAAGGGATTTCTGTATATATTTGTTGTTTGAAGTATGTACAGACCATACAGCGAAACAAATAAACAGTTTTATAAACAAACAGGTACAGGTTGTCTAGTTTGCAACACTCGTGGTAGAGGGCCTTTACCAGTGATCACAGATCTCTGCAGCTCCATTGTCTTCAATGGTGCTCAACATTCCAGTGCTTTAATATCTGTTCTGTTCCCCACTTGTGTGATAGAGAGGAGATTTGTTCTATTTTGATAGAAGCATTTGTTCACTAATATGTTTTTAATTTAAATGTTTTTCGCATAGTCTAAATGACGGAATCTCCCTTATCATAAGTTTTTAATGTATTTTCAGCGCTGAATTTGACTTTGAAGTGCCTCTATGATAATGGCCAATGTGAACAATTCTGCCGTGACACAACTACTATTCGTGAGTGCTGGTGTGCCGATGGATATACTTTATCAGATGATGGTGTGTCATGCATCCCCACAGGTACTGTATGTTCTGCATGCAAGGATATTTCTATTATTCACTGCCGAATTTATATATTTGTGTAGCATACTGCGCAAGGATGTGGCTTTGCGCAGCTATTACTGTGTCTTAATTGTCTGCTATTGTATACAGCCCCTTAATGAGGACGTTCTAAGTGTCTAGCTTTTTATTGTTAGTATTTAGAACATTCACAAATCAACAACTTCATCTTTTAAACAAAACCAGAAAAATCCTTATAAGTAAGTGATAGCGCGCCCAGTCCTTAGTAAGTAAGTGACTAATGAACCAATAACCAACATTGATAAACAAGATAAACACTTTATGGAACCACAATAGAAACCATACTAATCAGAAATAACCACTACTCATGAAAGGGTTAACAAGTTGTATTCCCTATTGCTTACAATTCTAATCTTCTGTTAATTCAATCTTTATTCAAAACAATTTTTTACTAATTCATCAGTTATAAGACATTATTTCTTGAAGAAAACATATGCAGCAAAGCAACGCCATAAGCTATGAATATCAGCATTAATAATGTAATTCAGCAATTAAGTTTGTCAGTCATTTGTCACCGTCAGCGTCACCCCTAACAACCTACCTAACCAAGATTAGCATTAGCATGAGGGTCTTCATGCGAAAACAATATAGAAAAAACATTAATTTGATAAAATTTACCTAAGTGTGAATCTCTATAAAACAGCACAGTTGGTACCTAGAAGAAAGGGCACATAATTGTCAGTCACATATCATAGCTACCTATCCAAGATGGATCAACAACAAGTCAGTCTTCGTCTTCAGGTCATCAATAGTCAGCTACAAATCAGGCTCACAGAGTATGAGCCCAATATAAGCACCTAGGACAGCGTCTCCTGACGTCATCAACTTTCTCCTCACAGTTCTGATTCCTCACCCCTTGTCATGACTTTTTATTAGGGTCTCACAGTCCATCCCACTAATTAATAATTGGTCAATTGCTCAAAAGATATGACTCTAACCTATAGTTTTCATTTACCAAATCATATTCTTATATTTCACAAAATGCTGATTGGTTCTTCTTGCGATGAGGACATCATCCGGCTCTTCAGGTATCAAAATTGTTGCACATGGTTCTCTAGTCAGTGCTTCCGTTGTTTAAGTCCTGGGAATGTACATTTAGCCTACACTACACATAATTGTTTCGAATTGTCTTCACCATCTCCTGTCCGTCTATACATTGCAGAATGTTCTAGCTAAGCGACTTGAACTCTGAGCGGTTCAAGGTCTCTGTCTCCAGTTACCAGTCCTTTGCAAGGCGTTCGAATTCTCCATGTTCAGAGCGAGCAAGGCACAGTGAAACTAGACCTCTGGTATGGCTAACTTAAAACTATTGAATTAATACAAAACATAGGTTATACATCTCATTATAACATATTAGTACATTTTTCTCGTATGTTTTCATTATTTCGCATATTTAGTCACTTTAGTCCATATGGTGAACACTCCTCGAGGGCACATTTCTAAACACACACATTATTTTCTACTATTAATTTCTCTATGCATTTTTCTAATTAATATACACACATATGTCAATAATAATTTCTTAATTAACATATCTGCTCCAACAGTCCCTCCTCTGATGACTAAATATGTCATCACACCTTTCTTGTCAATACTTTACAATTCTGTCTCAGATGTTTTTTGTCTTTTCCTTGAATTTTCCCTATACATTTGTCTCCTAAGTGGTTCTCCCCTCCTCTGATCATTTTTAGATGTCCTTAATTGTATCTTTTGCCATAACTTGCATGTACCCCATAATCCTAGTATGGAAACAATCACAATTAATATTCCCTGGACAATTTTCCATAATGCCCCACTCCAAAAATGACTAAACCAATTTCCCACAGAGGCAAATCCCTTTCCAACTTTTTCCCAAAACCCTGGTTCCTTTAAATCCTTCAAATCCTTGCTTGAATTAGTTAGTTTAGTAAGTAAGTGTCTTATCTCCTTATCATTCTCTGGAATATAGGAGCAACAATGCCTAGCATTAATCATTTTACAGACTTCGCCGTCTTTTGCCCAAATTATGTCTAAAGCAAGCCCATTTTGAAGTGTCATAGCTCTATCCGCAGGCAATTCAGTATTTAACAGGAGTATTGCCCCTGTAAAGTTTGTCAGCATGTTATCCACAATAGTAGACAACTTTCATATTTTAATTGCATTCAGAATAACTCCTACAGAAGGAATTATTGCACCAAAAATATCTCCCACAATTGCAGAAGAGATTTCCCTCCTCTGTCGCTCATGATGTAATTCAGTCACTTTCGGAATTTTCTTTAAATCATCTATCTGATAGATTTTAGGGAAAACTATCACCAAATAACATGTCCCATACCATCCTTTAGGAAGACACTAATAAACAATAAGTCCACAAACATAGTAGATTCCAGGAATCGCAGGGTCCTGACCATTCAGCATAAAATTCCATTTACTCTGAAACAAGAACACATGCCTACATTCACTTGTCCCACAAATAAGGTGTCAGTGCTTGATTTCGGTCTATACATACAAAGCTTCCCTACATGTATCTAAATGCATCTAAAGCTAGTTTCCCTTGCATTTTAATAGCAGTGTAAGCATAATCATTCTTATAAGTCCTATTCTCTAACCCCTTCTCTAGCCTCTCCTTCAATGCTTCCTTCTGTCACCAGTATACCCTATAAAGTTTTTTTCTAATGGGGTTATTAAGCATAAGCAGTTCCAAATGTTAGTGTTGGCTCTGCTATCTCCTAACTAATACTATATCATGCTCTCTATCTACTTTACTCAAATATCTAATAATAGGAATGAAGGAAAACACTGCATCGTGATTGGAATAAAAATATTGAATATACTCTTGGTTATAGAATCTGGTTAGTAGCAGACTACAAGTTATGCCATATGTTAAAGGCAAGCTATGGTACGTAACCCCTTCTTCCACAGAGGAAGGAATTTGCTTACACACAAGACAATTCCTTGCATCCATCGTCTCCACATACTCACTCAACAACCGATAGAACACATTAAAAGAAAGCTCTCCTTGTGCATAAGTATAATCATGCACATATTTTTCATCTAACATAAACTTCTCTAAAGCTGTTAATGTAGTAGTTTCAGAAACAGAAGCAATAGTAGCCTCCTTTATTTCATGAACAGACATACCACAATCATTATTATGAACATTATTCCACACATAATTGTCACTCCAACACTCAAGTACCTACAATATCTAATATTTCTAACGCAATTATTTAATTCAGCCATAATCTGTATAGAATCAGAAAGCAGAAATAATCCTAAATTAAAGTGCAACAGGAAAAATCAAAATTGGGAAAATCAAAATGTTTCTTTCTCACAGTTCAGTTTCACACGCAGGAACCCTTTTCTCCTTTGTCAAAAATCGGTTAGCAGCTTGTCACATCCAGGTTTTCAAATGTCATATCAGGTTATCAATGTATTTTCCAGTTTTATTTCAACAGTCTCTCTTTAGATTTTTCTTCAGTTTAGCTCAACAACTCAGTCTATTGATTCCTTTCAGGTTGCATCAAAGTACTGATTCGGAACTTCTCTGTCAAAGCAAAAGGACATGAACTAGTTTTGCCATTCACTTGTTGCCGCATATGCCCACTCAGGACCTGCGTATCTTCGACTTGGTACTCTTTTTCTTTTCAACCTTCGTTCTCCTCCTAATTCTCCTTCACTTAATTTGTCTTTTCTCGTAGCTTCCACTTCTTCCTCTATTGGTTCATTTATTACCAATTCTTTCTTCTTTCCAAATTGTGATTCAGGCCAATTGTCTCCTTCTCTTGTTCCTTCTGTCAACATTATTTTCAGAATTGGACTCTTCTCTTTTCCTTTTTCTATGGTGTTTTGTCTTGATGGACCTGCAACGAGTTCAGGAGGAGTCGGACCACTTTGACTTTGATCTGTCTCAACTCTTTCACCCTCTTGATCTGGCACTTGCTCTGCTTGTTTTTCAGCACCGTCTGCTTCTGGGAGAACCCCTGCTATGCTTGGTTCCCCTGCTGTATCCGTTGAGTTGTCAGACTCTTGCTCACCCTCCTGTAATTCTTCACTTTCGTCTCTTACAGGGGTGATTGAACCATCTTCCACCAGTTCAGGATCAATCTCCGGTTCAATCTGCTCTTGTTCTGGCTCAGGTACAGCCATCTATTTCGCTGCTGTTGGTGCTCTCAACAACACTTCTTCATGTTCTTGCGGACTCACCACTCTCTTTGTATGGCTTGCGTGTATCCAATTCGGTAGTCCTGCACACTTCACAGCTGTCAAGGTTGTGAGCACCACCTGGTACGGACCCTTCCAACGCAGCTCTAAACAAGTCATTCAAACATGCTTTTTGATGATGACCCAATCTCCAGCTCTCAGATTGTGACCTGGGTCATGGATGGGTGGCAGGGTAACAGCCTGCACCTGCTGAGAGAAAGATCGAACCACATCAGCCAGATCCTTGCAGTAGTCCAACACAATATCATCTGTGATATTGACAAGAGCATTAGCTGGAATTGCTGGCAACCTCATTGCTCTGCCCGTGAGAATCTCATGGGGTGACAGTCCTGCCTTCCTGTCAGGAATATTTGCATTGACATCAACACCAAAGGTAATGCATCTGGCCATTTCAGATTTGTCGCTGCACACATTTTGGCAATTCTTGATTTCAGTGTACCATTCATTTGCTCTACAAGTCCTGATGCTTCTGGGCGGTAACTGCAATGCAACTTCTGCTCAATGTTTAATGCTGCACATAAGAGTTTAATTACTTTGTTATTGAAGTGTGTTCCCCTATCTGATTCTAAAGAGATCGGAAATCCGAACCATGGTATTAACTCTCTAAGCAACAGCTTTGCTATTGTGAGACTATCATTCCTTCGGATGGGATATGCATCAATCCAATGACTAAAGACACCCACAATCACCAACAAGTACTTCAATCCACCACATGCAGGCATCTCAATGAAATCCAACTGCATCCTGCTGAATGATCCGCCTGCTCTTCCAATGTGGCTCAAGTTCACCACTGTCCCTTTCCCCACATTTAGTTGCTGACAGAATACACATCGATGACACACTGCCTCTGCTGCTTGTCTGAATTTTGGATTAAACAAATAAATTTTAAACAGCCTAACCATGGCATCTCTTCCAATATGTGCTTGGCCATGGTAGTAACAGGCCATCCGAGTCAACAAACTGTTTGGCAGTACCATCTGACCCTCCTCAGAAACCCAAATCTCATCAGGTCTTTGAACACACTTGAACTTTACCTAAAGCTTTTTCCCTTCCTTGTCTGCATTTTCCTGCAATGTTTTCAATTCTTCTAGTGTATCAATTACTTTCAAAGCAAAACTTGCACAGCTATTTTCTTCTTTAGGCATTAGCTCCAACTTATCCTTAAACGATATACAGTTCAATGCGCAAAACCTTGCGACTTGATTCGCATATCCATTTCCCAATTAAATGTAATCCTGTGTCTTTTGGTGTACACTGCATTTTACCACAGCAATTTCATCAGGTAACTGTATTGCGTACAACAACTCTTTGATTCGGTCGCCATTTCTCACTGGGGTTCCAGTAGAGGTCATAAAACCTCACTGCCACCACAACTGACCAAAATCATGAACAATTCCAAATCCATATTGACTATCAGTATAAGTTGTAACTCTTAATCTTGCAGAAACAGCATGCTCTAGTAAGAGCTACTAATTCTGCTACTTGTGCAGAATATACACCTGGAAGCCATGAAGCTTCTAATGTGCCTGTAATTGTGCACACAGTATATCCTGGTCTCAGTGTGCCTGCCCCATCTCTGAGACACGAACCATCAACAAAGATAATTTGGTCATTTTCTTCTAAACACGTGTCTCTAATATCAGGCCACGGTTTTGTACACAGCTCAGTTACCTGAAGACAATTATGCTCAATATCTTCCTTTTTTTCAATTTCAACTGTGTCACTTGGAAGCAAAGTCGCTGGATTCAACACTGTACATCTTTTCAATGTTAAATTTGGAGCACCCAATATGCTCATCTCATACCTTGTCAGTCTTGTACCCGTCAAATATTGGGTTTTTGTTCTTGTCAGTAAAATCTCAACAGAGTGTGGTACCATTACTGTCAAAGGGTATCCCATGACTACCCCCTCACAGTGGGAAAGACTTTGACCAACTGCGGCTACTGCATGCAGACAACCTGGTAAAGCTGCTGCGACCGGGTCCAAGGTAGCTGAAAAATAGGCTACTGGGCGATAAGCACCTCCATGGACCTGTGTCAAAACAGACAAAGAACAAGCATCATGTTCATGACAAAACAATATGAAAGGTTTTGTGTAATCAGGCATTCCCAATGCTGGAGCTCTGCACAAACTCTCTTTCAATTCAGTTAATGCTTTCATCTGTTCTTCATCTTAGGTAATGGGATCTGTAACTTCCTTATGTGTCAACTGCTGCAAAGTTTTAGCAATTTCAGCAACATTTGGAATCCACTGCCTACAGTACCCCACCATTCCCAGAAACATTCTGACATCTCTCTGTAAAGTTGGGGGACTTCTCTTCAGAATCATAGTAATCCTCTCCCTGGAGATTCTCCTCAATCCTTTCTCAATCTGGTGTCCCAAATATTTCACTGACTTTTGGCAATACTGCAATTTCACAGGTAAAACCTTATGCCCAAATTCTCCCAAATTATTCAACAGGGCAATCGAGCCATGTTTACACTCGTCCCTTGTTCTGCATCAGATCAACAAATCATCAATGTATTGTACTAGGGTCAATTGATATGGCAATTCTAATGTCTCCAGGTTCTTTTTCAAGATCTGATTAAACAGTGATGGTGACTCCGTATACCCTTGTGGAAGCCTGCACCAGCTGTAGACTCTGTCTAGGAATTTGAAACTAAAAAGAAACTGACTATCCTCATGAACAGGCACAGAAAAGAAAGCTTGTGACAGATCTACCACTGTGAACCGTTCTGCATTGCAAGGAATCTGAAATAATATCACTGCTGGATTGGGCACTACCGGACTACATTTAACCACCATGTCATTCACTTTTCGCAAGTCTTGCACAACACGCACTTTCCCACATGGCTTTTTCAAACCCATTATCTGTGAATTACATGGGCTGCTCAGCACTTCTTTCAAAACTCCTTGTTTTGAAAAGCCTCCAATTATTTGTGCCACTTTCATTAAAACAGCTTGTGGCATGTTATACTGTGGTAGCTGCGGGAACACTACATTGGGCTTCAGAGTGATTTTAATCGGCTCCAGCCCCTTAATCACACCTACTTCTTTCCCTGTCAAATCCCAGACCTCTTCCTTCACTGCTCCCTGCAAGTATGCATGCAATTCTTTCACAGTAAACATTGGGAAAAATTCAATCAATGGGTATTCTCCATAGGCATTGCTAACCATCATTTCAGTCGCCTGTTCTTCTTCATCATCAAAATTTGTCTGGACTTCTATCCCAGTGTCTGAACAATTAATGGAACATTTTGTCTTACACAGTAAGTCTCTTCCCAATAGGGATACAGGGCTTGAATTGCACACCACAAATCTATGCAATCCTTGGTAATTTCCAATTTCAACCTGAACTGGCTCTGTGACTGGGTTGGTCAACTGTCTATTCTCCACACCCACAACTTGAAATGTCCTGCCTGAAAGAGGTAGATTCGGGACTTCTATGCTTCTTAACGTAGAGCGCGTAGCTCCTGTATCCACTAAGAATGAGACCTTGTAGGCCATCACTTTCCCCTTCACAAAAGGTACTCTCTGATCTACTTCTAGGGAAGCAGCAAGCATACAAGCTCCCTCATCCGAACTGTCACTCATCCATTCTTCATTTATTTCATCCTCACTGTAAAATGGAATCTGATGCACTGTGTTATTACTACTGTTGTGTCTTTAACCTGTGATCAGCTGAGTAAGCATCACCTTTGCTGCTCCATCGGGGCTTGAGGTACCTGCATTTGCTGTCTAGGTACAATGGGGACCTGCTGCTGTACTGGTTGTAATTGGGTAAATTGTGCGCCGGCATTTGCTCCACCGGTAAGAAATTCTGTCCTCGATTCTGAACATTAGGAATTAATTCTTTCATTCCATGGGACTTTCACAGTTTGAAATGTACTGACATCACCTTGCTGAACAACACCATCCTACGCCAAATGACACGGTAACATCTTTTTCATTCCCTGCATGTCATTCTGGACAACCACAGCCCCTAAGTCCAGACCATGCATCATGTCAAATCCACGCCCTCTACCTCTCACTTTAGGCTGAAACATAACAGCTCCCTGCTGCGGCGGCATAGGTGGTACTATAGCCCCTTGCACTCCTGTCTGGGCTGATTTTATTTGCATCACCATTGCTTTTTCTTTCAACTCTTTCTGCTTCAATTCAATCTCAACCCTACAGTATTTTGCATACACCTCATCAATTGGTTTTGCCTGCCAGCAAATGTGTGTTTGTATGTGTGTGTGTATGTGTGTATTTATTTATATATATATATATATATATATATATATATATATATATATATATATATATATATATATATATGTATGCATGTATGTGTATATGTTGTTTCTGTGGTTGGCATGTTCGTGGGTCATTGCATGGCTCCTGGGTGGGTTGTTATACTAGATATCTATGAATTCCTGCTCTCATCTTATCACACTTATCTACCCATCATCATATGTCATGTCTCTATCAAACTATCCTCCATTCTCACTCTGACTCATCCCAAATCCTTTCTACTACTTTCATCTAAATAACTCTGCCTAAGCTCTTCCATTCGCTTCCACATCTAACTCACCAAACCTCACTCTACTACCGTGACCTCCCACACAACCCTACTAAATTCTCGCGCATTTATCTCACCCTGCTACTATGCTCTCCCTAACCCTTCCACATACTATTCCCTCCTCCATCCCCCTTTACTCATCCCAAGCCTTTGGGTTGAGTAAATTAAGGATATAATCCCAATCAACACTTCTGGATTTCTTTCCTCCTCCACCCCTCCATTACTCCAGTCAATCTAACTAACAAACTCTCATATCCGTGGCTCAAATTAACTCATAATAATACTAAAACTGTACTCATTATTTCCCGATACTAATCCATCACTAATTCTTGTTGGGTTCCAGAGTAGAGTGCTACTCACCGAAAAGCGCTTCGACGCCTCGTCAGGGGTAGTAAGCGCTATATAAATACGATTACAATACAATACAATACAAATCAAATGATTCTTAATCATCTGCGCTACTTCTACTCTCAAACCTTCGACGAACCAACACAAAATGCAACATGTCCTTCGGCTCAATTGCTTCCTTACCACACTACTCCTTAAATGCTTTCAACAATCTTTCATAGTAGGTATGTATTGACTCTTTAGACTCTTGGACCGTTCTACCAATCTGCTGCCAATCAATGTTTTTGGGAGAAATCCTTGTCTTCAGCAACTCAGTCACCTTATAATAATTTTCCATTACTTCGGGTGAAGGTGCACCTGTTACTTTATCCCTTTCCGGTTCACTTGTCGGCCAGTCTACTGCTCTCTTACACTCAACCCACAAGTCTGCTGGTACCACTATCTCCAATAGCGTGTCCAAGTCTTCCAAACAAACATTTGGAAAGCTTCACAAATCTCTCTGTCTGTTGATACCACTCAACCGGCTTCTCTCTCAATTTTGGATAATCATTTGTAAATTACAATATATCACTCCTGTGCCGTGGAACATGACCAAACTGCCATCCTGGAATTTCTCTCATTGGAAGCATTTTAACTGATTCGCCCTTGTCAACACCTTCAGACCCTTCTTGTGAATCCCGTTTTCGTTTATCTTTTTTCTTTGTCCATCTACCTTCCCACTTCTCTAATGCTCCCAAATCTGTGCACTCTGCAGCAATTCTCTCAAGAGTGCCTTAATTCCTGCTGATCTCATGTGTTCAAAATCGTTTGCCTCAAAATCTAATCTGTAACTACGTGTTAAATGCTTTGTTTTCTCAATCTTGATATCATGCTTCTCTGCTAATTCTGCCAATTTCTGAAATATTTTACTCACTTCTCTTGTAATCTTTGGGCATAAGCACCTCAGCTCTTCTTCGGTGTAAGATTCCCATCTGTTCACACCCATCGTTCCCTCAACTAATTCAGTTGCTTCTATATTCAAGCTCACACGATTCATCTGTTCTGCACCCTTAGATGCATTTTGATGTGTATTTTAACTATCTAACCACTCACTCAACTGCTGAGCTGACAATCCCTGTAATTAAATATGACTCGCATTTGGCACTGGTAGCTGTTGCACCACTGCACCTGAAGTTTGCGCAGTCAAAAGTTTCAAACTCTGACTCGCGTTCAGGCCATTCACTGCATCTGGAAGCGCTACAAGGGGACTAAGATCCATTAAAGGTTTAGATCCATTGAGAGTTTGTCCTGCAGACGACATCACTCACTCCCCTCCACACAAGACTTTGTGACATTTCATTCTGTTCTCCTGCGTCCGATTTCTTCTGCACAAATAAGGGTACCGCTGGACCAACAGTAATTGGTAGCGATATTGCATCTGGAGCTGCCTTAACACTTGCACCTTGCGGGAATGTTACCCCCATTTCCTGATTCATGACTGGTGTAATATCTGACTGAGATCCTGTCAGTGATGTAAACTTCGGCAAACCCTGCGCTTGTGCTGCAGGCAATAACATTGATTTCAGGTCTGTCTGAACCAGCATTGGCTTCAGAAGCACTTGCTCCCTTGGTACCATTATGCTCGAGACCGTCTCAAGAACTGGCACATCTGGATAAATTCTCTGCACCGAAGGTGGATGTATCTACACCTGAACTACAGTAGTAGTTCCTGCATTAGTTGTACTCTTTACTACCCATGGTATTTGTCCGTCTAGTGCCTGTACAGCTCCCTCGGCTCCCTTGGTTTGTGCTGGAGCAGCTGTAGTGGCAGTGGCACTAGTGCCTGGACCCCCCGAATAGGTCGTTAAAGGTCACTTAAAAGCTGCGTAATAAGATCCTCAACATCAGAATCTTCATCAATGTAAGACTTTCTCTTTTTCTTTCTTCCTGCACTCTCATCCTCTCTAGCACTATCTTCCTTCTCTGCCTCATCTCCCTCCATAATTGCAGGAAACAATTTGACATCCTGTAATGTCACTGCTCTCCATTTCTTTTGTTCCCAATCCTATCTAGCTTCAGCTAATGATTTCTCTACTCACTTCATCCTCCTTTTGAACTTCATCTCTTGTTGCTTTCTGGCCACTAGCTCCTAAACCACTAAAGCTTCAAACTGTGCTGGTCTCAGTAATGGCTTCATGTCGTACAATGACATTCGCAATTGATCCAAAATTCTCAAATTAAACGTTCCATGCTCCAGAAACACTAAAGACCCTTGTTTTTTAGTTAACTTACACCATTGCGTCAACCACAAACACGGTGTTACACCTCGCTCCTCCATCACAATGTAAGCCGGTGTATTTTCCGGTGGGGTCGGCTCCCCCACTGAAGCTTTAATGTAAGTATCACCCTTCATAGCACTCTTAAATGCCTTGAAAAACTTAATTTTGCCTGCTTTGTTTACTTTTGATTCAATAATGAAATGACTTTTACTCCCAAGATTCCCTTCACCCGCTTACTCAACCAATTGCCTCTTATGGACGGCTGCCAATCCGCTTGCGGCTTTTCTCACTAACCGACCTATCCCAGCGCGGCACACTCTGATGTCACACTCACAAACAGCGGCTCACAAAGTCTTGCGGCTCGTCCTCCTCAACTTGATTCACACAACTAATGCAAATTATTGCGAGCACTTACCAAAAACCAATAACTAAAACAAACTTGCTGGTTTACTACAGGAAGGGACACAATCGCTTCAGAGACTTTACAGATTTTCACTAATGGCCCTTTCGCTCATATAGCTATTCCTCTTTCTCAAGTCTCCCACATTCGCAAGCAAAGTTCGACCCGCAAATTTCACTCTCAACTGATCAATGGGTCTGTCCTGGTGCACATAAAACTCACCAAATCTCAGTCGAATTTTCATTTACTCAGTTCTCACACACACTGATTTGTTGACCACGCCCAATCAACCTACTAAATCAGACAGTTTACTACATATAACCAAGTGTCTCCTACATTTGTCAATATACTCAAGAGTCTTAGACCACGCAGGGTCCGTACATCACCAACAACCATGTGGAGAATTTTTTAGCACAAAGCGCCACACACATATGAGGTTCGACGACTTTCCCTACTCTCATACTACAGAGTACGCACACTCCTACTAACCTCAACTGGAGTATGCAGACTCCATACTTACCTCACATACATTACAATTCACCTGCGATTTGCTTAAGCCTATGCAAGCGCAACCTACCACTTTCACACTGTCTCAAAATATGCCGAGAACATATCCAACTTTACTAGCAGGATCCAGGATCCGGGAAATTCATTTCTGGGCTTAAGGGGACATCATCCTTGCTACAATTGCCATTTCAGAAAAACAAAATTAAAATATCATAAAACAATACGAGCAAATAACCTTAACTTAGACTAATACCATAACCAGTAATCACCACATAACCAGTTCTCCAAGGAAACTAACCATCAAACTGCTACCAAAAACTGATAGCGCGCCCGGTCCTTAGTAATTAAACTTACAAGGGGACGCGTATAGGTCGATGAACCTTTTGAATCCCATGGAGTATCCTAGTCATGCAGTGCCTACTGAACCAATAACCAACATTGATAAACAAGATAAACACTTTATGGAACCACAATAGAAACCATACTAATCAGAAATAACCACTACTCATGAAAGGGTTAACAAGTTGTATTCCCTATTGCTTACAATTCTAATCTTCTGTTATTTCAATCTTTATTCAAATCAATTCTTTATTAATTCATCAGTTATAAGACATTATTCCTTGAAGAAAATATATGCAGCAAAGCAACACCATGAGCTATGAATATCAGCATTAATAATGTAATTCAGCAATTAAGTTTTTCTGTCATTTGTCACCGCCAACGTCACCCCTAACAACCTACCTAAGCAAGATTAGCATTAGCATGGGGGTCTTCCTGCAAAAACAATTTAGAGAAAACATTAATTTGGAAAAATCTACCTAAGTGTAAATCTCTATAAAACAGCGCAGTTGGTACCTAGAAGAAAAGGCACAAAATTGTCAGTCACATTTCATAGCTACTTATCCAAGATGGATCAGCAACAAGTCAGTCTTCGTCTTCAGGTCATCAATAGTCAGCTACAAATCAGGCTCACAGAGTTTGAGCCCAATATCAGCACCTCGAACAGCATCTCCTGATGTCATCAACTTTCTTCTCGCAGTTCTGATTCCTCACCCCTTGTCATAACTTTTTATTAGGGTCTCACAGTCCATCCCACTAATTGCTAGTTGGTCAATCGGTCGGAAGATATGACTCTAACCTATAGTTTTTATTTACCAAATCATATTCTTATATTTCACAAAACGCTGATTGGTTCTTCTTGCGATGAGGACATCATCCGGCTCTTCAGGTATCAAAATTGTTGCACATGGTTCTCTAGTCAGTGCTTCCATTGTTCAAGTCCTGGGAAAGTACATTTAGCCTACACTACACATAATTGTTTCAAATTGGCTTCACCATCTCCTGTCCGTCGGTACATTGCAGAATGTTATAGCTAAGCGACTTGAACTCTGAGCGGTTCAAGGTCTATGTCTCCAGTTACCAGTCCTTTGCAAGGCGTTCAAGTTCTCCATGTTCAGAGCGAGCAAGGCCCAGTGAAACTAGGCCTCTGGTATGGCTAACTTAAAACTATTGAATTAATACAAAACATAGGTTATACATCTCATTATAACATATTAGTACATTTTGCTCATATGTTTTCATTATTTCACATATTTAGTCACTTTAGTCCATATGGTGATCACTCCCCGAGGGCACACTTCTAAACACGCACATTATTTTCTACTATTAATTTCTCTATGCATTTTTCTCATTTGTATACACACATATAAGTTATTAGTAATTTCTTAATTAACATATCTGCTCCAACATAAGCATCCTCTTGCAAGCAATTGTGTGCTTTCAAAACCGGGTCAACGTTTGTTTGATCTTGAAGGATGCTTTATTTGATAATGGAATGATCCAGAAAACCTTTACACCACATAGCAAGTAACTTGTCTGTACATTATTGCCAACCACTATACAACAAGATCGTTAAATTTTTTTACAATTATTTTTAATAGACATTTTCAACTGTAATACACAAGTAACAACAGAACAGCATTGCCATTTAAGTTGATATACAGTGCTGGTGTAACATCAAGGGGCATAATAAACATTAGTCCATATTTTGGGTAGGGTACTCATGCATCATAATATTCAGTGTGTCCCGTGGGGGTCTCCTCATTATGAGACGCCAGGTAGGTGGTCATACGTGCCCAGAAGTCTTTTGGCTGTGAAGGTTTCTGCAGTTCTTCCACATACATCTCAAGTTGATCTCTGCAGTAGGCAATGTTCTGAAACCATTGCTGTAACTGAGGATATGATTTCTTACCCCAGTGGATGGTCACCCATCTCATGACGAGCAAGAGAGCTACCACTACTAGCTTGCGGTTCGTGGGCTGTAGTGGCTTAGTATAGCCTAAAAGACTTGTGTGCAGGGTACAGGAAATAAGCTCCATCACCACCTCCGACACAACCTGTGTGACCTGTGTCCAAAAGCTATGGATCCTGGCGCAGTTACACGTGAAGTGCAGGAAAACTGCTCCCGGTGATCTGTCGTGCAGAGCCCATACCTAAGCAGTCTGGTGAGGGTGTAGTACATTTGTTGCAGGAACTTAAAATGTATTATCCAGAGTATGCAGTTCGATGTGAGCATCTCTGTCTGAGTACAGCAAAACTTCCACTCTGTTACATTAGGAGAGGGATCTAGTATATTGTTCCATTTGTCTGTTAGGGCACGTGAGGTCTGTGGTTCTTCTGAGTGAACTGCAGAGCAGAATTTAGTGATGAGATATTGACGATTATTGTTAGTGAGTAGGATCTGCGGTGCTCCCAAACTAGGGGGCTCCGACTGGAACTGTGGACACAGCCCATTCAGAGTAGCCCGCAGGCACATACACGTGAAATGCATGAGTGGGGATTGGCAATATTGTTGTGGTACAAAGTCCCCCTCTGGGAAGAAGTCCCCCATTGTCGTTAATCCAGCTTTAGCGAGGCGTGTGAGTGCTTTAAGCTCATTTGTGACGGAAAGGGCCGGGTGGTATGCCAGGGGAAGTGATGGTGCATATAGTGGGTATTTATTCACCATTTTACCTAACAAAGACCAGGCTCACGTAGTGCAGTGGATCGTGTTAATGCTGTCAGGCGTTCCTATATCCTGTGTATGCGGTATCATACACTTCAGTGGTACAGAATATCCATTTTCTTGTTCAATCACTAAGTGTGGGGTGTACTTAGGAGGGTGCATCCAGTAATGTGTGTGTTGTGCTTGTGCACACAAATAGTATAAGTAAAAAATTGGGGCAGTAAAACGCCTTTATTCGAAAGTATACGCCATGATATTCTAGGTTGCTTACCTACCCAGGCAAGATTGTTTATGTGGGAGTTAAGTGTCTTAAAGAACCTCTGAGTGAGCAGTATAGGTATATTCGTAAACAAATAGAGGGCTCTGGGCAAGACCATTATCTTCATTATGGCCATGCAATCCACCAGTGATAGCGGGGGCCTTGACTAGTGCTGCTCATGATCTTCCTATTTAGAAGGAGCCCTACCATAGTTGTAGTGGATGACCAATTCTGGGTCCCTATGCACCCAAATACCTCTGTATTTAATCGGATGCGAGCACCATTGAAGTGGAAAGTCTAGCCCATAAGGGACAGTAATCATGGTAAGGGCCATTACATACTTCTTGGACCAATAAGGGCTTAAGCCTGAGAAACTCTCAAACCTCACATATTCCCGGACAAGGGCCTCCAGGTGAGCTTCAGGGTTCCTAAGATAAAAAATCATATCATCTGTGTACAGTGATATAGTCAGTGGCTGCAGGCAGAATCGTAGAGATGCTGCAGCATAGCATTGTCAAATTACATAGGCCAGGGGCTCCAGAACCAGTGCAAATAATATTGGCGAAACTGGACACCCCGGTCACGTGCCTCTGTGTATCTTGCAGTGCCATTAATTCTTACCCTCACCACTGGGTCAGTATATAATAGGTGCCTCCACTGAATGAAGGCCGGGGGATCCCCATTGGTTGCAAAATATTGAACAGATACATCCAGAATCAAAGGATTTGGTTGCATCGAAAAAGATCACCTCTGCATGGAAAGATAGAGCTAAGTAGTGCAGTATGGCAAAAAGTGTATGCATGTTCTGAACAGTAGATTGAGTGGGAATGAATCCTGATTGATATGGCAAGATCTTGTTAGTGAGGAGTGGTTGGAGCCTAGTGGCCAGCAATTTAGCTAGAATCTTTGTGTCCGTGTTAATGAGGGACAATGGTCTACAAGATTCACACTGTTCAGATGGCTTGCCCAACTTTAACAGTGTTTTTATAAGAGCTTCTCTAAGGAAGTGTGGTAGGATCCATGTAAGGTATGCTTCTTCAAACATGTTATGAAAGTAGGGGGCCAGGATGTTAGTGAGCTCCTTATAGAATTCACCAGGAAAGCCATCCAACCCAGGGGGTCTAGCCACTGAGCAACGCCCGAATGCCTTCCTTAATTTCCTCCACAGTGAAGAGTTGTGAAAGATATTTCCTCTGTCCCTGCGAGAGCCACGCCAAAGCAATGTCCTTGAGGTACTCAGCTATTTCAGGATTGGATGCTGTGTCTCAAAGCCCATATAGTTGACTGTAAAAATCAGAGGACTCGGATTGAATTGAAGGTTTGTCGAAGCATGGTGTACCATCTCATTTGTGGATGCATACTACCTGGGCATTTGCCCACAACTCTTTGAGCTTGGTGGCTAATACGCAGCCTGGCTGCTAGCCCACCCCATGCACTCATGCAAGGTGTCAGCGCACCAAATTGCAAGCCTCCTGCTCTGCTGTGTCAGTATGTGCAGTGATTTGTTCCTTTATAGCCGCCAGAGTACTATTCTTAGGATGGGCCGTAAGGTCACATCCTAGTTGCTTAAGCATCTTCTTTATCTTTTGTAACTGAAATGAAATCGAAAATCTTTCAGGACACCCGCTTGTGTAACTATAAACACTCCTCGTATAGTGGCCTTAACGGCCTCCAACTTTCTCCTTTGCCGTTGTTATTTATAAAATATTCCAAGATAGCTTTTCGTATGCCCTCCCAGAACGCCTGGTCCAGCAGTGCAGTGGGGGAAAGTCTCCATGAGAACTGTGTAGGGATGTGCATGGGGATGGCTGGCATCAGCTTCACCAGGGATGCTGAACACCAGGGATGTTAAAACCTCCCTCATCACCAGCCGATGGTCCAAATGAGACCACCACCAAGTACCGGGGAAATAAATGTGCCTTCAAGGGCCTCCTGGTTACAGAATCGTCAGAGGTCAGTGAGGCCAAAGTCTGACATGCCATCCCTAAATGTCTGGGCTGATTTTTTGCCCTGGCAGTTTGTTGAAGCCAATATGTCTAGCAAAGGATCCAACAGCAAATTCAGATCTCCTCCCCAGAGTATGGCCGATGGCTGTATATCATGGATTCGCCTTCAAATTTGAATGAAGATTTCAGGGTCATGTACATTTCAGCAGTACGTGCTAAATAGGGTCACCAGCATGCCACACAATTTGCCTTGGATGTTTATGAAGCAGCCCTGGTTATCTGCCTCTGAATATGTGGCAATAAATGGAACACACTTTTTGATCAACAAAAGTACCCCTGTGGTGTATGTAGAATATGAGGAAGCCACACAGTACCCCGCATATCTTGCTCCCGCCATCTCCACCATGTGCCTCCTTCAACAGGTCCACCTTCACAATATGGTGATCCACATATGCTAGTACTTGGCCGGTCTTTTTGAGGTTATGGAGACCCTTAACGTTCCATGTTAATATAGTTAATTGAGCAGTATTGAGCAGCCGTCAGACCTCATTCCACCTTTTAAATACCATAATTGGCCATAAAACACTCTTACCCAACACAACAAAATGCCAATGAATACAAATCCCACTTTCCCTCCCCCCTCCCACTTCAGCACACTCAACTTCCAAAAGCTACAGTCACCACACAGCATGCACAATTTGATCTGAACAAACTTAGCATCAACATACATATGTGATGTTCATCATTGTGCCATAACTGGTACAGGGGTGCTCCCACGGGGGGGCAACTAGAGGACCGAGTAGCCTCGTGGGGTATGGAGGTGATCAGCAATTTTAAAGCAAGCATACTGTACCAAATCCTTGTAGAGGACTGAGGTGAAGTATGTGGTCTGCAAAGAATAGTCCCCACATTCACAGTAGGGCATAATCTGTGATGGGCAGTGCAACCTCCGTCTTACCACTGGGGCTCTGTGACAGCTCCATTCAGTAGTGTTACTGGTTGTGAGATGCTAGCAATCTCATCAGTTGGACTCCAGGGGGTGTTGACATCACACTCCCCTCTTACCCCCAGTGCCGAAGGTAAAAACTTTAAATGTGTGTAGTGACCTGGCAGCATTACAGCAATTAATATGTTCTCAGTCCCTGCACTGGTGAAGCTCTTTGGTTTACAGTGACTTTTTTGAGAAAGGACCATCGCTGCCTTGGGAGTGCAAAACCGTTTCTTACCGTCCTGGTGGCCTATGCGCAATTGTGCTGGATAGAGCATGGTATATGGTATACCCTCCTGTGCAGTTTCTTCTTCACTGGAATGACTTCCTTAAGAGCTGTTTGTACTGCTGCTGTGAATTCCAGGCAGAAGGCAATGTTTTTTCCTTGGTGGTGTATGGACTGTTTTTCTCTGGAAAGGCGAAGCACCACATCGCGATCCTGACAATTTATGAGCCGAACTATAATGGGACGTGGCGGGGCTCCTGGAGGCAGCCTTGTTGCCAAGGGTCGATGGTCAAGTTCTATGATCAGCACAGTAGAGAAGTGTTTGGAGTCAAAGGCATCACACACCATTTGCTCAATGTATAGTTCCATTTTCCCGGTGTTGGTGCACTCGGGCACCCTAGTAATTTGTAGATAGTTGCAGCATGATCGTGCTTCGAGATCTTCGTTCTTGGGATTGGATAAGATCAAGTATTTCTCCATGTTGAAACATTTTTCACAAGTGATTTGCAATGTGTCTTAGGTTGCAGAGATGCGCTGTTCTGCCTCCATCAGGCCCGCCCCTTGTTTCTCCAGTTTAGTTGAGGTTCAAAGTGTCTATTTTGCCATCAGTCGATAGCAAGCTCTGTTGCATTGCCAAGAGCATTCTTTCTAGTGCGGAGGTCCCCTGAGTTTGCGCATCATGCTCAGAGTCTGGCATGTCCACACGCTGGGGCTTAGTGGTGCATCTTGATTTAAATGTGAGGGGCGTCCAGTGCCTGTTCGCCTTACCCATGTTTCTGATAGCAGTAGGTCTGCAAGGAGCTAGGTGAAGCAGCAAAGTAGGATGGAGTGAATTTTCAGACAGTTCCCCCTCTCATAAAGTTGTCACCAGGTAATAGTCTAAAATCCAACCCTAGAGGCGATATATCACACAACCGCTCATTAGAGTTGGTGGTCTTAAGAAAAGTGATATGTGCAGTTTAAATCTGAATGAATTGTCCCCTAGTCATCGTGGCATTCCATCATAAGCCCAGTCTTCAAATCCATTTGCACAGTGGGGCTAAACGGAGGCAAGGTGGAGACAAACAAGGCCACTCTATGAAGCCCCTGACAGAAGGCCGGCCACCAGAAGTCACGCAAGCCACTCTGCCCATGGCATGCCTGCATGCCTGTCAGCAAAAAGGCAGGCACAGCTCACGGAGTCATCAGCAGTGCTCAGGCAATTAATTGTGCTCACTCTTGTGAGCAGGTGCTGGTCTGTTCTTCATCATCCAACGAGCGCTCATCTCTTCTGCTCATCTGCCAGTATCAGCGACCCTATCCGCCATAGCGCTCTCTGCCCCAGGCGCTAGGCGAACCATCATGCCACCAGCTATTGCCATAGCAGGCAGGCAGATGGCAAATAGAGCTCTTTAGCAGGGTGTCTCATTAGCAACTTCACTTGCTCTGGCTAGTCTCTGTGGCCGACCTAGTCGGCGATCCTCAGCACAATCTTGGGGATTTCACACTGTCCCAGTGCTTCAGTGTCCGAGGTAAATACCGCCCGTCTCTACTTGTTACCGTTGCACCGGCTTATTGTTCATGCCACATTTCCGATGCAGAGCGACCCAATGGCAATCTGGATGAGTGGGTTAGGTGCAGGATATTAAACAGATTGCATTCCTGATCGTCAGAGCAGCACTATAGGGCAGCCATATTGCCTCAGGCTCTCAAGGCCACCCCCCAGCCTTTACTACTTTGTCAAGCAAGTGTTTTGGGGTTCGACTATCCACTCGCTCATTTTTAAAGTGTAATTCATTTAATTTAGTTTAGCTTATGTTGTATTAGATCTGATACTTAACTAACTTGTTCTCATGGACCATTAGTACATCCATAGTGCAATTAAGTACATCCTTAATTGCAGTTCTTTAAACTGAAATATATAACTTGCCAAAACAAGGTAGGTGATAGTTCACTTCACAGTTCGGCCAGCCATGTATATGATCTCATCTGTTAGTTATTACACTTATCACTTATAATGAGGCGACAGATAAAAAAAATGACTCCATGGATCATTATGGCAGAAAGTAACCAGATATTTGCTCTTGGGCAAATCTTTCCACAGTACTTTGCTCAAGAGCTCTCTGAACTGTGAATGTCAATCTCGCTATGAGCAACTGCCTTATTATGAATCTTAGCCACTGCTGTGGGTATACTAAGACAGCATTTTCCTGTAAAGGGATATAAATTGATACATTAGAATTCTTCCATTGTTTAATACTGTTCTACACAGATAGTGTCCAAAACGAATGGGTGTTATTGAATGGGGAGACTTTAATTTATTAGTCATAAGAATTTTCTTTTGTCAAACTTAACCCCTTTGCTGCCAGGCCTTTTCCCCTCCTGTGCCGAGCCTTTTTTTGGCTAATTGGGGCAGTTCGTGCTTAGGCCCTCATAACGTTTTGTTCACATAAGCTACCCACGCCAAATTTGTGTCCTTTTTGTCCAGCATCCTAGGGATTATAGAGGTACCCAGACTTTGTGGGTTCCCCTGAGGGAGACCAAGAAATGAGCCAAAATACAGCGAAAATGTTGATTTTTTAAAACAAGTGGGAAAAAAGGGCTGCAAAAGAAGGCTTGTGGTTTTCCCCCTGAAAATGGCATCAACAAAGGGTTTGCAGGGGTAAAAATCACCATCTTCCCAGCTTTCAGGAACAGTCAGAGTTGAATTAGAAAACCCCATTATTCAACACAGTTTTGACATTTTACTGAGACATACCCCATTTTTACTATTATTTGTGCTTTCAGCCTCCTTCCAGTTAGTGACAGAAATGAGTGAGAAGCCAATGCTGGATCCCAGAAAGCTAACCCTTTCAGAAAATTAGACAAAATCCTGAATTCAGCAAGGGGTCATTTGTGTAGATTATACAAGTGTTTCCTACAGAAAATAACAGCTGAAATAAAAGTTGAATATTGAAATTGAGGTGAAAAAAACAGCCATTTTTCTCCACATTTTACTCTGTAACTTTTTCCTGCGATGTCAGATTCTTTAAAGCAATATACCGTTACGTCAGCTGGACTCCTCTGGTTGCAAGAACCCTAGGTACCCAGAGCCAATAAATGAGCTGCACCTTGCAATGGGTTTTCATTCTATACCGGATATACAGGAATTTGTTGCTGAAATATAAAAAGTGAAAAATAGGTATCAAGAAAACCTTTGTATTTCCAAAATAAACACAAGATAAGGTGTTGAGAAGCAGTGGTTATTTGCACATCTCTGAATTCTGGGGTGCCCATACTAGCACGTGAATTACAGGGCATTTCTCAAATAGACATCTTTTTAACACACTGTCTTACATTTGGAAGGAAAAAATGTAGAGAAAGACAAGGGGCAATAACACTTGGTTTGCAATTCTGTCTTCCCCCAAGTCTCCTGATAAAAATGGTACCTCACTTGCATGGTACGCCTAGTGCCTGCGACAGGAAATGCCCCAAAACACAATGTGGACACATCACATTTTCAGAAAGAAAACAGAGATGTTTTTTACAAAGTGCCTAGCTGTGGATTTTGGCCTCTAGCTCAGCCGGCACCTAGGGAAACCTAGCAAACCTGTGCAGTTTTGAAAACTAGACACCTAGGGGAATCCAAGATGGGGTGACTTGTGGGGCTCTGACCAGGTTCTGTTACCCAGAATCTATTTGCAAACCTCAAAATTTGGCCCCAAAAACACATTTTCCTCTCATTTCGGTGACAGAAAGTTCTGGAATCAGAGAGGAGCCACAAATTTCCTTCCACCCGGTCTTCCCCCAAGTCTCCTGATAAAAATGGTACCTCACTTGCGGGGGTAGGCCTAGCGCCCGCGACACGAACTGCCCCAAAACACAACGTGGACACATCACATTTTCAGAAAGAAAACAGATGTTTTTTGCAAAGTGCCTAGCTGTGGATTTTGGCCTCTAGCTCATCCGGCACATAGAGAAACCTAGCAAACCTGCACAGTTTTGAAAACTAGACACATAGGGGAATCCAAGATAGGGTGACTTGTGGGGCTCTGCCCAGGTTCTGTTACCCAGAATCCTTTGCAAACCTCAAAATGTGCCCAAAAAAACACTTTTTTCTCTCATTTCAGTGACAGAAAGTTCTGGAATCAGAGAGGAGCCACAAATTTCCTTCCACCCAGCATTTCCCCAAGTCTGCCAATAAAAATGGTACCTCACTTGCAGGGGTAGGCCTAGCGCCCGCAACAGGAAATGCCCCAAAACACAACATGGACACATCACATTTTCAGAAGAAAAAAAACAGAGCTGTTTTTTGCAAAGTGCCTAGCTGTGGATTTTGGCCCTCTAGCTCAGCCGGCACATAGGAAAACCTATCAAACCTGCACAGTTTTGAAAACAAGAAACCTAGTGGAATCCAAGATGGGGTGACTTGCGGGGCTCTGACCAGGTTCTGTTACCCAGAATCCTTTGCAAACCTCAGAATTTGGACAAAAAAAAACACTTTTTCATCTCATTTCGGTGACAGAAAGTTCTGGAATCAGAGAGGAGCCACAAATTTCCTTCCACCCAGCATTCCCCCAAGTCTGCAGATAAAAATGGTACCTCACTTGAGGGGGTAGGCCTAGCGCCCGCAACAGGAAATGCCCCAAAACACAACGTGGACACGTCACATTTTCAGAAAGAAAACAGAGCTGTTTTTTGCAAAGTGCCTAGCTGTGGATTTTGGCATCTAGCTCAGCCGGCACATAGGGAAACCTAGCAAGCCTGCACAGTTTTGAAAACTATACACATAGGGAAATCCAAGATAGGGTGACTTGTGGGGTTCTGACGAGGTCCTGTTACCCAGAATCCTTTGCAAACCTCAAAATGTGCCCAAAAAAACACTTTTTTCTCTCATTTCAGTGACAGAAAGTTCTGGAATCAGAGAGGAGCCACAAATTTCCTTCCACCCAGCATTTCCCCAAGTCTGCCGATAAAAATGGTACCTCACTTGCAGGGGTAGGCCTAGCGCCCGCAACAGGAAATGCCCCAAAACACAACATGGACACATCACATTTTCAGAAGAAAAAAAACAGAGCTGTTTTTTGCAAAGTGCCTAGCTGTGGATTTTGGCCCTCTAGCTCAGCCGGCACATAGGAAAACCTATCAAACCTGCACAGTTTTGAAAACAAGAAACCCAGGGGAATCCAAGATGGGGTGACTTGCGGGGCTCTGACCAGGTTCTGTTACCCAGAATCCTTTGCAAACCTCAGAATTTGGACAAAAAAAACCCACTTTTTCATCTCATTTCGGTGACAGAAAGTTCTGGAATCAGAGAGGAGCCACAAATTTCCTTCCACCCAGCATTCCCCCAAGTCTCCTGATATATTGGTACCTCACTTGCGGGGGTTGGCCTAGCGCCCGCGACAGGAAATGCCCCAAAACACAACGTGGACACATCACATTTTCAGAAAGAAAACAGAGCTGTTTTTTGCAAAGTGCCTAGCTGTGTATTTTGGCCTCTAGCTCAGCTGGAACATAGGATGACCTAGCAAACCTGCGCAGTTTTGAAAACTAGACACCTAGGGGAATCCAAGATGGGTGACTTGTGGGGCTCTGACCAGGTTCTGATACCCAGAATCCTTTGCAAACCTCAAAATGTGGCCAAAAAAACACTTTTTTCTCTCATTTCGGTAACAGAAAGTTCTGGAATCAGAGAGGAGCCACAAATTTCCTTCCACCCAGCGTTCCCCCAAGTCTCCCAATAAAATGGTACTTCACTTGCGGGGGTAGGCCTAGCGCCAGCGACAGGAAATGCTCCAAAACACAACATGGACACATCACATTTTCAGAAAGAAAACAGAGCTGTTTTTTGCAAAGTGCCTAGCTGTGGATTTTGGCCTTCCGGAAGGAAATGCCCCAAAACACTATCTGGATACATCAAAATTATCAAATACAAAACTACCTGTTTTTGCGGGGGCACCTGCGTTTTTGGTCCTGGGCTCAGCAGCCATCCAGGGAAACCTACCAAACTCAGAGATGTCTGAAAACTAGACACCCGAGGGAGTGCAGGGAGGTGTGACTTGCGTGGATCCCCCAATGTTTTCTTACCCAGAATCCTCAGCAAACCTCAAATTTAGCTAAAAAATCTAATTTTTCCCACATTTCTGTGTGGGATCACCGCACTGGGACAAATTTCATACCACCCAACGTTCCCCTGAATCTCCCGGTAAAAATGATACCTCATTTGTGTAGGTGTACCAAGTGCTTGTGAAAGGGAAGAGCCAAAAACATGTCGATATTGAGGGGGAACCCAGGGGGGTCCAAAAGGGCAGTTTGCAAAAAATAGTTTTAGGCTGACAAGTGCAGCAGAATTTTTATCGGTATAGATGAGACAAGGCTGGGTGGTAGGAATTTTGTGGATTGCTGCAGATTCCAGAAGGTTCCATCACAAAAACTTGGAAAAAATGTGTGATTTCCAGCAAAGTTGGAGGTTTGCAGGGCATTGTGGGTACGAAAATGGTGCAGGTGCATGTGAAACACACCACCCTGGAATCAATTAGATGTTTAGTTTTCAAATGTGTCTAGGTCTTGTGGATTTTTCTACATGGCAGCGTCTCAAAGTCCATAAAGTGCAGCTCTCACCATTCCAAGTGGGACGATTTTGAGAGTTAGCCAAGCTCTCATGGCCCAAATGTAAAACCAAAACCCCAAATATTCAAACGTCTTCTTGCTTGCTGTGGGATAAGATGTTTTAGAGTGGGGGGCAGAGCTGAAAGACTGTTACCCCCTTCAGTTGGGATGGGGCATAACCAGGCCCATACTGGTTGGTAGCCACCACCCCAATATATATATATATATATATATATATATATATATATATATATATATATATATATATATATATATATATATATATATATATTTTTTTTTTTTAAATTCCCTGACATCTAGCAGACTTTCTGCCCCCCTTGAGGTGTGGATCAGGGGTAATTGCCCCATCTGCCCACTGGTGGGCAGAACAACTTTGACCCCATTTATTTGGGGTAGGGATATGGCCCCACCCTCTTATTTTGGAAAAAAAACTTCCCTGGTCTCTGGTGGGCATTCTGTCCCCCCCTTTGGGGGCAGATGAGCCTTCCAAAAATATGCCCATCTCCCCCCAAGGGGGGCAGATATGGCTAACAGTTATGTGCCCCCATGGGGAGTGACCCTTACCCAAGGGGCTGCCCCCCCTAAAGAAAACACACACATACACACACACACACCGATCCCTGGTGCCTAAGTGGTTTCTCCCCCCTGGGGCAGATCGGCCTAATAGAAATACTCTGATCTGCCACCAAAGGGAGCAGAAATGGCCAAAAATAAATTTACCACCCCCCAGGGGAGCGACCCTTGCCTAAGGGGTCGCTCCCCACCTCGAAAAAACAAAACAAACCAAAAAATACCAACTAAAAAATTATCCCTGCCGTCTAGAAGTTTCTGCCCCCCCCGGGGCAGATCGGTCTAATAACAATAGGCTGATCTGCCCCCTGGAGGGCAGAAATGGCCTAAAATAAGTTTGCCCCCCTCCCGGGGAGTGACCCTTGCCTAAGGGGTCGCTCCCCTTGCATGAAATAGGCGGCAAACAAAAAAAATCCCCGGTGCCTAGTGGTTTCTGCCCCCCTTGGGGGCAGATTGGCCTAACAAAAATCAGCCGATCTGCCCCCAAGGGGGGCAGAAATGGTCTAAATACAATTTGCCCCCCAGGGGAGTGGCCCTTACCTAAAGGGTCGCTCCCCACCTCTAAAAAACAAAAACAAAAAAAAAAGATCCCTGGTGCCTAGAAGTTTCTGCCCCCAGGGGGGCAGAAATTGCCTAAAATAAATTTGACCCCCGGGGAGCGACCCTTGCATGAAATTGGCGCAAAAAAAATCCCCGGTGCCTAGTGGTTTCTCCCCCCCCCTTGGGGGCAGTTTGGCCTAACAAAAATTGGCCGATCCGCCCCCAAGGGGGGAAGAAATAATCTAAATACAATTTCCCCCCCAGGGGAGCGACCCTTGCCTGAGGGGTCGCTCCCCAACTCTAAAAAAAATAAATAAGAAAAACACAAAAAAGAAAAAAAAAATGATCCCTGGCGCTTAGTGGTTGGGGGCAGATCGGCCTAACAATAGACCGATCTGCCCCCGGGGGGGCCGAAAAGGCCTCGAAAAATATTGCCCCCCTGGGGAGCGACCCTTGCCAAAGGGGTCGCTCCCCTTATGCCAATTTCCATTCTAAAATAAGTACTGGTGTCTAGTGGGCATTTCAAAAGCTGGATCGCTTTACGATCCGGCTTTTGAAAATGCTCTGAGACACTACAAAGGGAAGGAAATTCCTTTCCTTTCCTCTGAAGCCTCTCAGGGCCCCATCACATGATCGGAAGAGAAATACTTGGCATTTCTCTTCCGATCGCGCTGTGGCCTCTGATGAGGTCAGCTCGCAAATGCGCGCTGATGTCATCAGACGTCACTGGGGGTGTCGGGGGGGTCAGGGGTAGAAGGGGAAGGGCTTCCCCTTCCATCCCTGCCTTGGGGTGGTGGGAGGGAAGCCCACAGAGGGAGCGCAAGCGCTCCCTCTGAGCTTAGTGCCGAGCACATGAGCACTGTGCCGCTGGACGTAACCATTACGTCACCGGCACAGAAAGGGTTAAACAGATAAAGTCTACGTTTTGACAAAAAATCTATGTGGTGGTGACCAAACATTTTTTCTAAAGTGAGAGGGACATATTTATAAGTTCCACATAAGGTATCCTCAAAATTGAGTATGCTGATTATCTTTGTTTACAATTTTTAAAAACTGTTTTATACATACAGTAAACTGAACAAGTACAATGGTTGTGGCAACCAGCGATCATACTGAGTTGATGGAACCATTCAAAGTAAGAGAGGGGTAGAGATATATAATCTAGAAAATTCCTTTTTCAAAAGACAAAAGCCCAAATTTAAGAAGGGCCTAGCGCCTACTATCAGCACATTAGTGTAATTTGTTTGACGTTATTGTGGTGATAGTGTGTCAAAAACGCCGGGCCATATTTACAAAGTAGCATAGTGTTCGCATTGTGCCACTTTGTAAACCCTTGCGCCACATTATGCCTGCACCAGGCATAATGAATGCAATGGGGGGTGTTCCCCTGTTAGGGGGCCTGCAAAAATGGCGCAGAGATTCCACGACACCATTTTTTTGTGGCATTTTTAACGCCTGCTCCAAGCTGGCTTTAAAATGAGGCACACCATTATTTATAATGGACCTCTATTTAATTTGCAGGCTTAGCACCAATCTTTTTGGTAAATAATTATGATGCTATTGTCCCTAACCTGCGCCGTGATGCGCCGTGTGTTAAATAAGGAGCACACATGGTGGCATTAGGGCCTTTCAAAGGGCCGCAAGAAAAGTGGAGCTTCAAGACATGAGGCACCACTTTTCTTAAATCTGGGCCAAAATGTTTATGTTTCTGGGCTCAAATGGCCGTTTACAACTGCACTAAAAGCTGCAATGGCAGGCTTGAGACATGATTTAAAAGGCTACTTCAGTGGGTGGCTCATGCCTACTAGTAGTATTTAATTTAAGGCCCTAGGTACATGTAATACCATTAACTAGGGACCTACAAGTAAATTAAATATGCCATTTAGATATAATCCAGGTGTACCGTGTTTTAGAGCATGCCACCACTGGTTAGCAGAGGAAAAACTGCACAAAATCGTAATGCCCAGAAAAACTGGTTCAGCAACAATAAGGCAAAAACAAAATGAGGGCAAGGCCATGCAAAAAGAGCCTGGTCCAACATAAAGGGGCCCAAGTTGATCTGTCCCAGTTTGCAAATGTATTAACACTCCAACTGGGGAGTCCGTAACTTTTCAAAGGTTTGGAACAGAAATTCCATGCAAACCATTGATACTTTGGATACTATTTGGTATATGGTAGGGATCCCCATAACACACCCCTTTCGACCACTGAATTGATGTCCGGTCGCAATTCTATTTTAGGAGTCAATACAACTTTGCAGACTCCTAAAATAGGATTAATGCATTGGAAAATCCATTGTTGCTGTTGCAAACTCTGGCTGAGAGTATTTGCCACTGTCAAAATGAACAATACATGGCCAGTGATCCCTTGGGTAAAACTTGCACATGTAAAGGCATAGAACGTTTGCAAAAGTCTAAAGATATCCCAAATATCTCAGATGGAAACCCATCTTATTTGGAGACTTTATTACTCAGCTGTTTCAGTAACTTTTTTCTTAATTCGATGAATGCACAGTTTGCATCAAAGAGATCAAGGCATCCAGAATAGTATCTTCCTTAATATCACTAGATTCCGTTTAGGATGTTGCATCTAATGACCTGAATATTATTATTATCTCTTGAATTGAATTTATTGGCATTCAGTTATCATCTGTAATGGATCTAATGTGATTACAGTAATATTGCCTTTGATTTGTATGATTTGTGTCCTCTCCCAGGGCAAGGTTGTCTGATACCAAAAATCTGTCGGAATTTGTGCAGACTCTATTGAACAGACACAACTGAAAGGAAATGTGCTATTATGCACACCACTGATTGTTCTGCATTCAAGCATTGCTTAAGTTATGTGCACAATTTGCAAACATTTTGTATCCCAAGGTATCAATGAGATGCACAAAAAAATGTAATTTGTGTAGGAATATTTTATGTGCTTTTATTATTACTCATTATTATTATCATTACTAATTGTACGGAGATAGTAATAGAATTAATCTGATAATATATTAAGTACTTTTTTATTATACTATAATTTTTATTACTATTACTATTATTATTGGTAATAATAGTAATAACGGTAGTAGTGGTTTGATAGTAGTACTATCATAAGGAATACTAAAATATTTATTAATAATATAATTGCAGTTATTATTGTACAATTAATAATATTGCTCTCTTTACAAATAATACAAGAGCCTTTTCTCAATGATACTGATATTCTAACTATCAAGATAGTAATAATTATACCACAAGCAATAATGATAAAAGTATGACAATTATTAATAACACTAGATATTATTATAATTATAATGATAATTTCTTAAAAGAACTATTATGCCACAACATGATTATCTTCTGGGAATGTTTGCGAATTTCAAGTAGAGGTAAATCTGTCCCTTTTACTCTACAGTCTTCAGACCCATTAAAAGTTCATGGGCGAAAGCCAGTATAAAAAAACTACACCGTATTCCACCTAAACCTAATTTGAGTCTTCATCTATGATAGATTAAATAGAAATAGGAAAACATATCAATGTACAGTCAGTATGGTTCTTAATGTAGTTATGTATCTAAATTAATTATTTGCAGTACTGCATCAAATTCTAATTCTTGTCCCATTTTGTTGGGTTTAGAGAGGTCTGGTAAACTGTCTAAAGTGACTCCGACAGCTATAAAATCCCCTAAATAAATAAAAAAAAGTAATTCAATGAAGGAAATATTGCATTTATAACATGATATATTTATCAGTGAAACATAGGGGTTAAATAAGTTCCTATGCACAGGTCTTTCCTCTTTGTTGTTTAGGTGACTCCAGCGTAGACAGGAGAAGAGGAGTGAGGTACATTTGTGGGAATTAGGTAACACATTAGATGTTTTGCCTTTTTTTTGTATTTGTTTATTGAGAAGTACATGTCGAGATATAAACAATGTGCTAAAAAGAGAAACAATAAATCAAATTATGATCACATAGTAAACATAGTAAACATATTATGAAATATTAGCTTCTCAGATTTCTAAACACAAAAAACATAATATATATGCTATATAGGAGATTATTCATAAGGCATCCATCTGTAAATTAACTCTTAGAAGTAGACCTGTAAAAAAAAATCTGGAAAGAAAGAATTATGCAATATGAATTAAACTATATATTAGGTATAGGTAATTAGAAGATAGTCGAATTAGTAATATCATACAAATCCACATATACAGCATTTCAAAAGGAGATATTCCTGCCAATGCAACAGTGTTGAATAGGTGAGCAGCAAGTCCTACTTAAAATAACAGTATTATGGGAGAAGTGTCAATTGTCAATAATAACAGCATGACTCAAAACAATAATAACAATGTCTTAATAAGGATAGGAGACAAAGAAGAAGAAGACATTTAAATATGAATAGTAATAGAATATGTATTAGCTAGAAAGGGCTTCCAAATTTGGATTTAAATCCCAGCATTATCTTGCAATCTATAAATCATCTTTTCACATAATGACATTTTATACATTTCAATAAGACATGCGTCATGTCTAAGACGTTGTGGTGTTGTCCAATGCCGTAATATACACATTTTTGCTACAGTGAGTGCGATAGCCATCAATCGTCTTGTATGGTTTGTTAGATTTGAGAGATCAGTAACATCATGTAATATAACAAATGTTTCTGTTAAAGGAATGGCACATGTATAGCTCTGTGTAGAGAGGAAGGTATAGAAGACCAGTATTCCGTCAAAAATGGACATAGAAATAAAATGTGTAGTATATCACAATCCTCATGGAGACACCTTCAACAGGTAGAATGGTGTAGTAAACCTGCTGTCTTGAGTTTTTGTGGGGACCAGTACCAGTTATGAGGAATTTTGAAAAGAGTAAATTTCATTCTTGCCTCTCTGATCCCTTTATCCATGTTCATAACAACGTCTGTCCAGTCCTCATTGGAATACGCTACATTAAGTAGCCCTTGCCATTTGCCGTGGAGTTGTGCCAGTAATGGTGATGAGTGTAGTTTATGCACTATCAGATTTTAAAATCCAGAGACAGCTCCTTTCAATTTCCCCCAAGTTTTTAAGTATTGTAAGACTGGGGACTCCTCAGGTAGCCACGGAAATGGTTCTAGTCTACTAAGTAGAGCTTGTTTCAATTGTAAGTATTTCCCCTTTTGAGAGCTAGGAAGTTGAAATTCTATCTGAAGCATTGTAAAGATTTTAAGCTTGCCTTCTAAAGTGAATAAATAATCCAAGATTAGAATACCTGCCCTCTCCCATATATCCCACAGTATGGTCTCTTTCCCTATTCTAATATCAGCGTTATGCCATATGGGAGCCTTATTATGTAGCCTCTGATTACTCTTAAGGATTTTGTGGGCATGTAGCCAAATCTTAAGCATAGACTGAATAATAGTGTTAGAAGTTTGTAAAGCAGGTGAGTTATGAGTTTAAGACATTTTCAAACCTGAGGATGCCTGTAAAGATTGCTTTTTAATAAGAACCCGTAGTGGGGGGGTCATCGTTTCTTGGCCAAAGATAAACCAACTGAGATAAATGGAGGGCTGTATAAAAATGTTCAGTGCATGGTAAAGTAAGGCCACCATATCGCCTGTGAGAAATCAGTTTGGAGATTTTGAGTCTAGGTCTTAGAGATCCCCAAATAAAGGTTTTAATACTTTTGTCAATGCCTCACAATATTGATATTTTAACTGTCAAAGGTAACATACCTAAAACATAAGTGAAACGAGGCACTGTATTCATTTTCACTGCCTGGACTCTACCCAAAAGGACAGATTAAGATGGGACCATTTTTCATATTCTTATTTTTAGCAATAAGTGGATCTAAGTTATCTTGAATCATATGTTCTAAACCTGTGTTGATATAAATACCTAGATAGTTCAGGCAATCCGCTTTCCATTGAAAATTATAGCCTAAGATAGCTGCTTTTATTGTACTCTGGGATAATGGGAGAGCTTCACTCTTATTTCAATTGGCTTTGTATCCAGAAGGTTTGAGAACCGAGAAATAGTAGACATGAGTGCTGAGAGTGAAATAGGTAGATTAGTAAGTGTGAGTTATACGTCATCCGGGTATAGACGTTGTTTTGAGATGCCTGCTGGTGTGAGAATGCCTGCTATTTGTGAACACTGTCTTATTGCTGCAGACAGTGGTTCAAGTACAAGAAGAAATAAGAGGAGCGATAAAAGGCAACCCTGGCGGGTACCTCCTTGCTCTAAAAGGTTTTTTTAAGGAAACCCCCACAATTCACTTGTGCAGATGGTGTCTTGTATAACCATTTAACCTTAGAGATATAGGGGGTTATTCTAACTTTGGAGGAGTGTTAATCCGTCCCAAAAGTGACGGTAAAGTGACGGATATACCACCAGCCGTATTACGAGTTCCATAGGATATAATGGACTCGTATACGGCTGGTGGTAAATCCGTCACTTTTCCGTCACTTTTTGGGACGGATTAACACCTCCTCCAAAGTTAGAATAACCCCCATAATGATTACCTAATCCCAGCGTATGCAATGTACGGAACATATAGCTCCATTCAATGCAGTAAAAGGCCTTCTCGGAATCTAAGGATAACGCTACTGTGTCTTCTCCAGCATCGTTGGATAACCAAGGTATGTGAACCAAAGTGCGCAGATGGCTACAAGAGTTTCTTCCTGGCATGAATCCAACTTGAGGATTATCTACGAGTTTAGAGATAACTTGTTTGAGTCTTTTGACAAGAATAGTGGGCAATTGCTTCAAATCTGTATTCAGAAGAGAAATTGGACGATAGTTACTGCAGTATAATGGATCTTTCTCAGGTTTGTTATGATAGCTATATTTGAGAGTGAAGAAAGACTACCAGTTTTCTCTGCTTCTTTATAAACCTCATAAAGGGCATCTATTGCCTCTGGTTTTACCCAGTGGTAAAATTCCCCAGGAAAACCATCTTCTCCTGGTGCTTTATTGTATGAGAGACTGGAGATGGCTTGCGCAATTTCATACTTTGTTATTTTGCCTGCCAGTATGAGCTGGTCCTGTTCATTGAGACAGGGGAGTGTTATTTTATCAAAGAATTCCTGTTCTTTGAGGAAGTCACCATCAACTTCTGAACTATATACCTTGGTATAATAATCTGCAAACGTATTAGCTATTGCTTGAGTCTCAGTTATTAGCCTACCCTCAGGGTTATATATACCTGGAATAGCTGTCATTGCTTCTCGCTGTTTTAATTGTGCTGCTAGTAAAAGGCCTGCTTTTTCTCCTTGTCCCTAATAGCGAGCCTTCAGTCTATATAGCATATATTCTGCTTTGGAAGTATAAAGTATATTAAGTTCCAACTTTGCTTTTTCCAATCTACATCTGGAAGTTTCAGTTGGATTACACAAATGAGTATTTGTCAGTGTTTTAATATCATTTTCCAAAATGGCCTGTTGTTCTATTCTGCGTTTATTTGTTAATATATAGAATTGCTCATAATTTTCCCCATAATAATGGCATTTGTGGCTGCCCATAAGGTTTGTGGAGAAGAAACTGAGCCTTTGTTATCTTTCATATAAGTAGTCAAATGTGATTGTAATTGTAACTTTTCTGCCGGTAGTTTGTAACGAGATATGTTTAATCGCCATGGTTTCCTACAGGTGCGTACTAGACCCCAGTCAAGCTGGATACTGATAGGAGCGTGATTTGACAGTGCAATTTCTAAAATATACCAACCTAGTACTTGTGGTGTAATAGAATGTGAAATAAGGAAGTAATCTGTTCTAGAATGGGAATCATGTACTGCTGAGTGATATGTAAACCCCTTATCTGATGGATGTAGTAAACGCCAGATATTGATCAAATCATGATCTTCTCGAATGTCTCCCAGTATGGCTCTATCTCTACTATGAGTTGTGTCCAGGGGACCCATTCTTTCTAAGATCACATCTGGGGCAAGATTCCAATCGCCTTCCAGAACTATTCTGGAAATTCCCATTTCAGTTAAAATTCTATTTAGATGAAGGAAAATGGGGGTTTAGTCCCAACAGAGGCATAAATGGAACCCACTTCTAATATATTATTACCAACTTTAAGCTTGGCTAAAACAAACCTACCATCCTCATCGGACTATGACTGTAGTATATGGCATTGCAGTGTTTTCCGTTTTAGAATGGCTACACCACTTTTCCTAGTAATAGTGTGGGATGTAGAATCTCCTGATACGTGAGAAGGGCATTTGCAGCTGTAAAGAATCTGGCCTAACCAATTTCGTTTTAATTTTTCTGATTCTATATTGGATAGATGTGTCTTCTGAATGAGAGCAATATCAGTATGTTTGGAGGCTAAAAAGGAAATAATTTTCTTCCTTTTAATGTAATTAGTAAAGCCATTGACATTAATAGAGACAATTTGCATAGGACTTATTGTCACAATGCTGACTGGAAATGTTAGAGTATATGTGTACTGTGTGAAACTGGGTCAAAATGCTAAAAAGGGAAAAGGAGGTAGATAAATTATATGGCAATGTGATAATGGAAAATTACTGAAGGGAAAAAATATCTGGAGTTTAGTAAACCTGAAACCAATATGTGGAACTATAATCATATAACATTGGTAACACTAAACTCTAAATGGTGTAAGTACACCGTTCTAAATGCTAGAATATAAAAGAACACTACAGATCAAAGAATGCATATCTCCAATATACACTCCATGGAGTATAAAGTCTATCCAAGAGAAAATCTGCATATATACAAATACAGTATGAAATGTACATGGTCATTGAACAACAATATATGAGAAAAGGAAATGAATCATAACCATCAGAATGAATAACTGCAGTAAAACAGTAATAACATTCTATTAATACATAGCATGTATAAATATACTCATCTAGATGGAGGAAGTGATAGTGGAAGGTTGGTGCATCAGTTACTTTATCAAAAGACGTGGATGCCTTTGAGGTGATCTTGATTTGTCTCTGGAAACAGCTTTATCTCTGTCAGACTGTTTCTTAAAAGTACAGACTTGTAATCTACCAGTATGATGGCTTTGTGGATCATTCTGTAATTGAAGTGGACTATTCATAAATGTTTTGTTCAGGGGTGGTGGTGTTGGTGTTTAGTCCATATGTTGGTCATCCAAACCGTCCAGGAAGCGTACCAGTTCCTCAGGCTCTGTGTAGTCCCTTGAAATCCCATGCATTGTGATCCACATTGTGGCAGGTTCTAAAAGATCATATTTGATATCCCATTTGCGAAGTCTTGGCCTACGTTGCAGGAATGCTTTTCGTTTTGCATTGGTTTCAGTGAAGACGTCTGCAGCAATAAATACTTTATGGCCTTTAAAGTCATACAGACCATGTCTACAAGCAGCTGTTAATATTTGGTGGACCTGTTCATGATGTAAGAGGCGTGCTATAATCGGTCTAGGTCTAGATTCAAGAGTTGAAGATGAAATTCTTGACCAAATTCTCTGAGCTCTCGCCAACTCAAGGGGATGCTCAAAAGATATGTTCAGTAGCAGCAGTATTAACATTAGTAGCAAGTTCTTCACATCATTATTGACTTCCATTTTTTCTGGAATTCCATAAAAACGAAGGTCATTTCTTCGGGCACTGTCTTCCAAATCGATAACTTTTTATTTTAGGTGCCAGATGTCTGGGCCCCAATACTCTGCATTATCTACATTTTCTTCCAAAAAGGTGGTTCTTTTATCTAGAATTTCCACTTTGCTATGAGAAGAGTATAGATCCATCAGTATTGTCTTTACTTCTGTTGAGAGATCTGACATTTTGACATCCATAGATCCCAATCTTTGCCCGACGACAGAGATCTCTTTTAAAATAAGGTCCATATTGTGGAACAATAGTAGAAGTACCTGGAGGTACTACTTGTGGAAACAAAGGCTTTCTATTAGATTTGCCACTGGACATACTGTTATACTTTAATGTTAGAGGAGACAATAAATAAGTAAAGCTTAGTAATCAGATATGGTATCCAATTGACTCACAAAGTCGGTAGATATTAACACTGTAAATGTAGCTACATGTTTAGATGGTGACAGACATCTGTGATTTTTAGATTATGGCTGTATGTTTTCAAGCGGGCGTCGCTGAAAAACATCGCATCAGAAATGTTGTATAGTTTTTGCCTGCCTATCCAAATTCACTTTGCCCCCACTCTTGATAGGAATTCCGGCGTTTACTTAATTTCGTAGTAGAGTCTGAATTGTCAAATGGAGAGAAATACCTCAGAAGTAAAAGTTTATATGCTTCTCCCACAGCAGCCTTTTGACATTCAAGGAAAGGATTGCACTTATCGCTTCAGAAACTGTCTGTGTTTCCTGACAGAATGAATGATTTTCACAAACTCTCTCAGCTGTAGGAATGGTGTACAACACTCTCTTGCCAAACTGTATTTACGCCACACACTCTGCTTACATAATCACATAATAGAATCTGAACAGTTGAGTGAAGAGAAATACCTCGGAGTTGAGAGTTCTAATATGCTTCGCTTAGCAGACTTTTCACTTATCTCATCAGCAGCTGGCTGTGTTTCCTGATAGAGTTAGTCTTTTTCATAGACTTCTAGAATTTATTTTTTTAAATGACTGAATGCTTTCAGACAGGTGTCCCTGAAAACCAGTGCATCAGAAATAGCTTACATCTTTTGCCTGCCTCTGCTAATTCGCTTTACACCCTCTGCTGATAGGAATTCCAGCATTTATTTAATTGAGTAGCAGACTCTAAACTGTGAAATGAAGAGAAATACCTCTGAAGTGAAAGTTCATATATTGCCCCTACAGCAGCCTTTCAACTTTCAAGAAAGAGAATTCCACTTATCTGTTAAGAAACTGTCTGTATTTCCTAACAGAATGAGTAACTTTTACAGACTCAGCTGCACGAATGGTGTTAAACACTCACTTTCCAAACTCCATTTGCTCCGGACATTTTGCTGACAAGAAAGTCCTGTGCTCACATACTCAGGTAATGGAGTATGAACAGTTAAATGAAGAGAAAATACCTCAGAGTTGAAAGTTGTCAGAGGCTTCCCTGTACTGTGTGGAGAGCTCAACCAGAGGTCAACAGTAATTTAATTCCCCTGGAGCATCCTCCCAGTTTAAACACGAAGAAAGCCCCTTATCTCATCAGCTGCTGACTCTGTTCCTGACAGAAAGTGTTGTTCTTTGTGTGAACTCAGCTGAAGGGCCCTTGTTCAGGTGATTTGTTGCCATGCTTCAGGGCTTCAATTAAGAACTCTGTTTTAACTGTCATCTCTCACTTGGAAATAACTTCAGAGTTATGTTGCTGTTATCTCATTTATATTGCCTTTCATTCTGGGTCCGAGGAGGTTTTTTGACAGCTGTTTAGGTAATCCTTCTCCCCTCGAGTCTCGGAGCTCTACGTTGAGGCGGCCATTTGAGACGGCAGCCAGACTTCGCCCCCCCTAGATGTTCTGCCTTAAACGTTCATGCAACTGACAGAAGTACACATATAGTTTAGAGCTCTTTTCAGGTATTTTATACTGTGTTTTGCAAATCACCACAGACGTGACTGGCGATGTTCTACCTGCTTTGAATCATTGGTTCTGCTGACTGCACTTATTATGCTTATATTTGTATGTATACCTCGAACCACACTACTGGATAGGCCTAACCATGCACCCAGTTATTTGATTCCATATGAAAGCTCTTTCATGGTTGAGTGTTAGGGTTTGCATTGTTCCCTCCCTTATCCTGTAGCCTTAAGGTTCCAGTTAATTTTTTGAGTTTTCCTTAATGCATCTTAGATACTCCTGAGTCAATGGGCTCCAGTTTATGTGAGGACTTGTGAATTGATGTTTCCTGATGTATGCAACTGGTGCAACTGGAGTTGGCTATTGAATAGTGCTGCATCATGCTGTGGTGCTGGTTTGAAGGCTTAACATGATAGAACTTTTAGCAAGAAGGTTTCGCCCCTTAGCACCCCCTACCGCCACCATGTGTGTGCTGTATTTAAAATACTGCCCACCAAAGCACAGAGTAGGGGGCAGTGGCGTAATTTTTATTGACATTATTGATGTACTCTGCAGGAGTAGCGCCAAAATATTGGAACTAGTCCTGCAGAGTACATGAGGGTCCATTGTATTCACTGGTGTGCCCCCTTTTAACACCTGTTCTGAGCAGACATTAAAGGTGCTGAAAAAAATGAAGCAAGGATATCTGTTAGATTTCCTTGCGCCATTTTTTCAGGCCCCTCCACCCAACAGGAGAACACCTCCTTTACATACATTGTGCATGGCACAGGCATAATGTAGCACAAAGGGTTCCAGCACTTTGTAAATATGGTGCAGGGATTTTGGCCATCTAACGAAACATTAGCGTAGAACAAATGACACTAATGTGGTGCTAGGGGCTCTCAAATATGCCTCTTAGTATCCCTGATCAGGCGTTGGAGCACTAATCGGGGGGGTATGAGGAGGAAGTAGTATACTACTAATTAACCTAAACATGCACTCTATACACAACCTTGCTGCAGCAGTTACAATTCATCCATGCAAGCAAATCAAAACTTTCTTAAAGAAGTGTTTATCTCTAATTTTTGCTTTTAAAAGTAATATGTCTCATCCCAACCCCAACATGGAGAGCATACGGCTGTAGGCAACACTGTGTAGGAGAGTACGAATAGTCAAGCAATCAATCAGGTAATACTTCTATAGTGCAGCTTGTCACCCGAGGGGTTATCCAGATGCTTTGCTGCAGGTTTCAATTGAAGAGCCATGTTTTGAATCCCTCCCTGAAATGGGTCAGTGAGGGTGAGGTGCAAAGGTGGAGGACGTTCCAGGGTTTGGCAGCAAGGTGGGAGAAGGATAGTCCTCTGAAGGAGACGCAGCAGATGCTTGTTTGTGAGGGGGTGAGGAGCGGAGGCTCCTGGGAGGCTGGTGGAAATGTAGGCAGTGGTTCATGTAGGCGGGTCTTTGGCCTTGGAGGGCTTTGTAGGCGTGGGTTAGAAGCTTGAATTGGCATTTCTTCTGAACCAGGAGCTAGTAGAGACCCTTCAGATGCTGAGTGATGTGGGTCCTCTTGGGAAAATTGAGGACTAGTCTGGCAGCTGCACTTTGGATCATCTGGGGTCTTTTCATATGTTTGGTGGTGGTACCCACATAGAGTGCATTGCCATAGTCTAGCTGGCTTGTGATGAGGGCTTGCATCACTGTTTTTCTGGTATTGATGGGAAGCTACTTGAAGACTTTGCGGATCATGCGGAGTGTGTGGAAGCAGGCTGAGGAGATGGTGTTAACCTGACATTTCAAGGTGAGTTTGCTGTCCAGGATGATGCCAAGGTTACAGATGTGGTCTTTCAGAGTGGGTTGGGACTGAGTTCCGATGGACACCAGGGACGTTCCAGAGGACGTTTTGATCTTAAGGCATTTGTTCTTCATCCAGGCTGAGATATTCTTTATACAGTTGTGTAAGTTTGTGTTCTGTGAGGTGGGGTGGGCTGATAGTGAGAGGATGAGCTAGGTATCATTGGCGTTTGAGATAATGTTAAGGTTGTGCGTTCTGACAGTGTCTGTGAGATGTGTAATGTAGATGTCGAAGAGGGTTAGGCTGAGGGACGATCTTTGGGGGATGCCGCAGATGGTGTGCTTGGGTTTTGCGGTGAAGGAAGGGAGGCAGACTGTCTGGGTGCCACCCAAGCAATATGATGCCACTCATCTGAGCACATCGTTAGTGATTCCAGTTCGGCCTAGTCGATTTATGAGTGTGTGGTGTGAGACAGTGTCAAAGGCTGCGGAGAAGTCGAGCAGGATCTGGACGACTGATTCTCCTCTGTTGAGTAGGGGGCTGATGTCTGTTGCAGGGATAAGAGCTGTCTCGGTGCTGATTGAGAGGGGTGTAGTAGGTTGCTTCTCTCTAGGTGTTTGGTGAGTTGGAGGTCTATGCATTTTCCAGGACTTTGGTAGGAAACAGGAACAGTGAAATGGGGCGGTAGTTCTGGAGCTCGCTTGGGTCTACTGAGGGATTCATGAAGAGGGGTCTCACTTCTGCGGGTTCCCATACACCGGGAAAGTTTGCTGTGGTTTTTGGAGGCGTTGATGATGGTGGTAAGTTTGTGGGCGATATAGTCTATTCCAAGGTTGAAAAGCCGGTGGGGCATGGGTCAGTGGGTGCTCCCAAGTGGATGGAGTTCATTAAAGTGATTGTGTTCAGTGTGCTGAGTTGTTCCCGTGCGTTGAGCTGGTCGTCAGCTGTGTGGTTGATGGAATATTGTGGAGGTCGGTTGATTGGGGATCAAAATAGTTCCACCAAATTTGTGAGTTTGTATGTTTGTATAATCTTAAAGATCTTTAAAGTCCTGGACCTAAATTAAATTTGCACTGACTCATACACATAAATTGTAAAGCAGCTGTTTTCATAGACATTGGTTTTCTTGCTGTTGTTGTGTGTGTGCACTACAGCAGCAAAAGCATTACCAGAATTTCTTGAAGGAGAACGCATGAATTTCTCTATAATAACTGTTATTATTGGCATATCTGTATAAACCTTCATTATAAATAAAATATAAATGAATGTAAGTTAGGAGTAAGAGCTATGACACAGCATGTCCGCATGTTATCTTTAAATGAAATGAGAGATAGGTATGACTTCCACTGTTCGTATCTGTCGTATATATTTATAACTGTATGTCAAAGGGCAAAAACATGTGGGGATGCAGGGGCAATACAAAAATATATCATCCAATAGTCTTATTTAACATCCTCACTGTGGAGGTGTTCTTTAGACTCAAGGAATGGAGAAGCTTCATGCCTAACCAACTGTCACCTAAGCTTCAGACTATGGAATCCAGTAGTAGGGATGCCAGAAGACCAGTGTCAGGCCTGTAAAGCAGGTGGAACTTCTCTCTGGACATATATATGGGCTTTCTTTTTCATATGTTCTTGAATGTTCTGGACAAGTACCCAATCCTTTCCCACTTTATGTTCCAGACTGAGTCATGTGAAGATGTGTCTTATGCATTTAGCATATGTTGTGGATCTCAAACCTTAAGGCAGCAGAGCCCAATGGAAGCGTTGAGTTTGTATCAAACTTCTGTATGCAGTTAATGGGGTAGTCCTGAAATACAGCACCTATTGATGACCCTTTATGAAAACCAGATCCTGAAATGTCCTGAGAGTCTATAATCATTGAAGTATAATAAGCAGTGGCGGGTGGACTGCTTGAACTAATCTCAGCCAGTGCCAACTACTCGGGCCGCATACAAATCCATTATTATTTTGCACAACAGGCCACCTCAGTTTGGAACCAACCACATGCAAATCAATCTTTTTTTTGTTAAAGCATTTTCATTGATTTTCACCATAAAACTCTCCTGACCAGTACGCCATGAATATAGAGGCAAAGTATAAGCATGACAATGTACATCATGAAAAGAGACAAATATGTCCATTGCATGGCAAATACCAACAGTATAAACAATGTATCTCCTCACCCCAGCCCTGAATATTCATCCAGTCCAGCAGCCATCCTATTGCACCCCGCCAGAGCACACATCCCCATCCACCCCGCCAGAGCACACATCCCCATCCAAGGGCCAAGATCTAACTGGGCAGTGGGAAGGGTATGCCCAGACTGGGGTCCCGTGCTCACTGCGTCACTGGATTCAAGCTAGCCTAGCCGATGAAGGATGATACCCTGAAACAGGTCCCATGATACTTGTTTTCTGTCCAGGGAGGACCTGGCCTCGCAGTTCGGGCTGGACTGTTCCCATGGGGAGTAGGGTCAAGACTGATTTACATCTCTCATCCCCTTGATTTGCTACTGTCAAATATCGACGCACCCCCCACTGCAGCTGGGGCAAGGTTACCAAGGATCCCTGGTCACAGACCATACACACTGCAAAGCCCACAGCCACAACTGACCTCGACCAGGACGTCAAGAACTGGACCACAAGCTTTGCAGACAAAATCACCCCTCTAAAAATGGCCAGACCCTACAGTGCCCCAAAGCGACCCACCTGGTACACCCCTGAGCTCAAATTAATCAAACGCAGCTGCCAACAACTCGAACAAAAGTGGCGATCAGCCAGGGATCACCGCCTTCAAGATAGACCTTAGCAACTACCACACTAAGGCCACCAAGAAAGCAGCAATCTCCACCCGCATCAACACCTCAACCAACCACTCCAAGGAATTCTTCACAATCATCAAACAATTTGACAATCCCATAGCCACTGAAACCACCATCAACCCTCCCATTAACTTTGCAGTTCCCTATCTAACTACTTTCACAGCAAAATTACCACCATCTACAACAACTTCAACCCCCAACTCAACCCCACCAACTAGGACCATGGGACGCAAGTAAAAGCCCCTGTCTACTCACAAACCGCCTGAACACCACTCACCACCCAAACCACAGCCAAGATTATGGCCTCCACGCACTCAGGGGATCCCACGGCCCTTGCCTCTATCGCCTCTTCAACACCGGTGCCAGTGCCACCAGCCCAGTTCGAGCCAACATCATTAACACCTCTGTCTCTTTTGCCTTCTCCTCAGACACTTGGAAACATGCAGAGATCACCCCTTTCCTCAAGATGCCCTCTGCAGATCCCACCGATCTAAAAAACTAGAGACGCAGCTACCTGCTACTGTACTCCATCAAGGTAATCAAAAAAGCCATCAACCAACCAGCTCACGGAATACCTAGAACAAAACCTAATTCTGAACTACTCACAATCCAGGTTTTGAACCAACCACAGCATGGAAACCGCGCTGGTCGCAGCTGTGGATGTCATCAGAACCCTCCTCGCACAGTGGCACTTATCTTACTAGACCTCTCTGCGGCTTTCAATACAGTCTTCCACCACACTCTCCTCAAGAGACTTCACAACATCGGCATTCAACACAATGACCTCAAATAGATTGGCTTCTTTCTATCAGGCCCTATGCAAAGCATCCACCTCCCAGACTTCACCTCTGCACCCAAAACTATCACCAGGATCCGCCCTCAGCCCCAACCTCTTCAACATCTACATGACTCCCCTCGCCAACCTCATCAGATCCCATGACATCACCATACTCTACTACGCAGACGATACTCAACTGATCTTCTCCCTCACTAAGGACCCCCACAATGCCAAAACCAACTTTCACAACGCCATGAAGGACGTAGCTGCATGAATGAGGGATAGCTGCCTCAAGCTCAGCACTGACAAGTCAGCAGTCCTGATTTTCAGAAACAACTCCAACAAATAGGACCACAGCTGGTGGCCTGCTCAACTCGGACCCCCACCCACCCCATCAGACCACGCTCGCAATTGCTAGCGCAGGTGTGTTAATAAGAAATTATTAATGAATGTTAATGTATTTTGAATAGTGAGTTCATGTAGAAAATGAAATAACGTAGAAAAATAATGCACACATTTGAAAATGTGACCTCGAAGAATGGCCACCACTGTTAACGAAGTGTACTAATCAATGATTAATACTTATGAAATATTAAATATGTGTTAGACTAATGCAGTAATATGTCATATTAAGGGTTATGAAGTATGCTTTTGCTTTATAAACTGTAGGCCTTATCTTAGCGAGTTTCTTGGCCTATTTTGCCAGGCCTCATGCAGGAGTTGTTTTTCTTAGCCTTTAGTAAAATGCTGACCAAGTGAAATAAACTGTGAAATGTCTATTGTATTGTTTAAATGTGCTTAACGGAAGCTTTTCGTGAGAACCGACTGCTAGGAGATGATGTTCTAGCTAATGCAACATTTTATGTGTAATATGTGTGTGACTGACTTTCCCAGGACAAGAACAATGAAGATACTGACTAGAGTGGAAGCTACAACAATATTGTTACCTGACAAGCCGGATGATGAGAACATCACTAGACGAACCAATCAACAATATGAGAACTGAGAAATATTAGAATTCATAGATTTGATATAGTAGCTTTATTGGACAGAGTGTGAACATACAATTAACTGACCAATAAGGAATTAAGGGAGAGTTTAGGTGACTTTAGTATAACAACGCTCATTCTAAGAGAAGTCAACCATTGACTTATTCTTCCTGACCGAAAGGTTATTATTTTCTTATGCGTCTTTACTGGAGACGTGATTATCTTTAATGCTAAATGACTTTGCCCATATCTTCCTGACTGAGAGCATGATGCCTTGCTGATCGACTGATGTCCTGAGCACGAAGACTGATTGTGCTTGCTGACCCATACCGATGATAGGTATAAATTAAAATGTGATTATTATGCATATTTGCTTTTCCTTTCTTGGTACCAACTGCGCGGTTTTGTGTATAACTCTGTCATAGTTAGATGCTTTTCCAAATTGGTGTTACTAAATTGTTTTGCATGAAGCCCAACATGCTGACGCTAATCTGATGTTAGTTAAGGATTCTGACTTATGACAAAAGAGACTAATGCTTGATGGATTTCTCTGCTTAACTACATGTATTTCATCTTGTTGACGCAACTGACTCTGCTATTGATATGCACTGTAACTTTAGAATGTGTTGTAGTTCAAGCTTTGATTAGATTGTGTTTCTTCCGCCGCTTTGGACAACCAGTGTTAATTCTGTATGTGTTTCATTTGATTTTGAGATTAATCTACATGACCTTAGCGTTGGTAATATAGGAAATAAACATTCTAAACTTTAGCTAAAGGTGTGGTTATTCATGACTGAAAGGTCATGGTGCTTGACAATTACTGAATCCACTGATTATTGATTTATTGATTACTAATGATTGTTGATTATTATGTATTGATTATTATGTACTGGAGCTATGGTAAAAACTTCTTAATTGCGCGTCAAAAGGTTCATCGACCTATTTTGCGTCCCCTTGTAAGTTTACTTATTAAGGTCTGACGCGCTAACACAATCTTGGCATCATCATCCTCAGCCATCTTTGGTTGAAACGTCAAGTCAACTCAGTGGCCTCCTCCTGCTTCCACACACTCCATATGCTCCGCAGAACTTTCAAGTGGATCCCTCACTGTGAAAGAAAAACAGTAATGCACGTTGTGATCGCCAGCTGTCTCGGCTACCACACCTCCCTCTATGCCAGTCTCCCTGCCCAGCCACTTGAGACTGCAGTCCATACAGAACGCAGCAGCCAGACTTATCCTGGGCCTCCCCAGATTCACCTGCATATCACCCACCTTAGAGCCCTTCATTGGCTCCCCGTCCAGTAGAGGTGCCAGTTCAAGATCCTCATGTTGGCCTTTAAGGCACTACACAATCAAGGCTCAATGTACATCAACCATGGATTGAAAAATCACCCCCCGCTAGACACCTTCACTCCGCCTCCCTCAACCTACCTCACGTCCCCTGCACCCACTGCTCCTGCAGTGATGGACGCTCCTTCTCCTACGTTGCCGCCATTCCTGGAACAGCCTTCCCCTACACCTCAGGATAGTGCTCTCTCTGGCAATCTTCAGGAAACAACTCAAGGCATGGCTCTTCGACTGAAAGACACGGTCCCCCAATACCCAGAGACCCGCAAGGATGACAGTGCTGCGCTCTAGAAAAACCCTGATTAATTGATTGATTTGATTGATTGACTGCCCTTTTTAAGGCCTAAGTCAGTGAAAATCCATCGTAAAATAAAGCTATAAAGTCCTTGGTCAGTCTTGCCAATAGGACAATAAGGCAGTGTCCGAAGGGCTGGTCTGACAGATCACTGTATGGGCCATTTTTTGGGTGTTTGTGGGCCAGTGTTATGGTCTTGTGGGACAGGTTTTACTTTTGATTTCTCCTATGTTCCCAAAAATACAGATACATGCAGTCTCCTATGCCTTCCCTAGGCAGAGTGTATTTATACGTTTAAAACTACCATGATTTGCAAATGTGGACCATTTTTTTAATTATTTAATCTTCTTATGGGGGACACTTTTTAACTACGTAATTTGCTTATAGAGGCCACTTTTAATTTGGTGCCTGGGCCTATTTTTTGTCTCACTCCGACCCTGATAGACAATCTAATGCATTTTACAAGGAAGCAGTTTTGCATGCCCATCTCTTTGTGGCATGTCTTCAATATGGAGCATAGTTTCTATTTGCCTGTGAATGCTCAATGTGCACAAGCAAATACAATTTGACATGCTCATAATTATTATTTTATTTGCATATTTTTCCATTTAGAAGTTATGGCTCTAAGGTAATGGGTATCCATCGATATATACCAGAGCATTGGGCATATATTCCGTGCCTTCCGCAGGAACATATGTCATTTGACCAAAGTGTCGTCTGAGTCAATCCCTCACGGTGTAAGAAGAAAGGAGAGAAAAAAGGTGGTGAAAAGAGGCAAAGCAACAAAGGGACAAGGAAGGAAAAGAGTGAACAAATAACAAGAAAATAATGACAAAAGAAACAGAAAAAATGGAGAGAGCGATGTAAAGAGAAAATGCAATTAAAGAACTAAGCTAGAAAAGGGGAACTGAAACAAAGGAATAGGGAAAGCCAGACGATGAGGGAAACACGCGAGCAAACACACCAGGCATGAAAACAGACCAGACAGAAGGAATAGAACAGAGTTAAATAGGAAATAACAGAGTAAAGGGCATAGAACTATAAGGAAGACACAAGGAGCAAAACATGATTGGAAACAAATAATAGTGCTGACTAAAAGGAACTACAGCTTGAAAAGAAGTTCAGACATGAAAATAAAAGGAAACACTTGATTCTTGAAAACAATAGGAAAAGCAGATTTGTATGTTATAGTTTATAATGTGAGTGAGATGTCACAAAGGACTAATGTACCTGTTGCAAGGATCCACGTGCAACATGGTTCCAGTTCTTGCACATAAATCAGTGGTTTACTATATAAACTACGGAGGCACATGTGTACCCAGCAAATTATATGTTCTAATTCCAGTCATAAATCTCAACAGCGACATGCATTTACTGTAGAGATCCATGTGCATCCTTCAAATCAAACATTTTCGTGTTTAATCAGTTTTATTTAGAGAAGAGGCATAAACAAGTGCACATTACAACAGCAGAATATAAAATGAAGCCACTAATATTATTAAAATCATATACATAGTACTAAAGCAGCTTACATTTAGCATAAATTATCAGGAAAGAACGGCAGAAAAGAGAGGAAAAAGAATGGGGGAATCAGTGTTTAAAGACTGATAACAGAACTAGAGATTATTTAAGAGAATAAATCATTAGGTAAAAAGGTGTAGTTTTGAAAATAGAATACATATGTATAATAATTACAGAGAAAATAGAAGTTACAGAGGTTTAAACTTTTCAGAAAGCATAGAGCTAGTATTCTGCATACCATCATTATCTAAAGAATTTGACAATGCAACCAATTCAATTCTCTATTCAGTTGTGGCATACAGTTAGAAGAACATTTCTAATTAATTGTAACTTGGTGAAAAGCTAAGACCAGCATAAGCTCAAACAAACTACTGTTATGAACATTTGACTGATTAAACTCAGATAAACTTCCTTGAAAACGAGAAATTGGAGAGAGAGGATGGTGCATATGAACTTTTTAAAAAGTTGTGACCAGACTTTTTCCCAAAATAATGCAATGAGGGGGCATAGAAAGAGAAGGTGCATTGGCTCAGCATTGGGACCAACAAACGTTATTGTTGATGTCAGAGAATTTGGCAATAGAAGGTGGAGTGTGATACATTCTGTGATACAAAAAAAACAATGGTTTAGTAGTGGTGGCAGTTCTAGAAATCTTAAACACTCTGGACCAACTTTTATTCTCAAAGGATATGAACCAAGCACATCCCAAATCAGCTTCACATTGGAGCCACAGCTTCCCATTGGAGCTACAGCTTAGTTTTAGCTCAAGATAGATCAGGTGAAGAAAATAATTTATAACTAAGAAAAGCCTTATGGGTAGAAATCAGTATTCTGATTAAAGGCGAATCCAGCAGATAGAAGGGAGGATTTGAAGGTATTGTATGAAGAATTTCCAAAATGATGTCTATAAGAACAGTAAGTTTATGCCAGAATGATCGGGGTCACTAAAAAACAGCTTGAAATTGAGGAAAGGATTGAGGATTGGAACCATTGAATAAATGGAGAACCTATGGTAAACCTTTTTGTCTCCAGGATTTCCAATATAGTGTTTTTTTTTTTATGGTAATAAGCCAATTATGTATTAGGAAGACTCACGAGAGATAGAATGAGGTTGACAATAAGGTTTCAATAAATTAAAAAAATATGTTTTAATAAAAGTGAATCAATGAATCAACATTTGTAAAGTGCGATTTATCACCTGAGGGGTCTCAAGGCACTAGCTGGGGGATGATGGTCAGTCAAAGAGCCAGGTTTTGAGGTCCTTCCTGAACTGAGCCAGTGAGGCGGACTGCATGCGGTGGAGCGGCATCGCGTTCCAAGTCTGCGTGGTGAGGTGGGAGAAGGATCTTCCTCCAGCCATGTCCATGATCCTGGGAATGGTGGTGAGGGCCACTTGAGCAAAGTGGAGTTGTCTGGAGGGTGCGTAGAAGGAGAGGCGGTGGTTGAGGTAGGCAGGTCCTATGTTGTAAAGGGCCTTGTATGCATGTGTCAGGAGCTTGAAAGTGATGCGTTTGTTGACGGGGAACCAGTGTAAGTCTCTCAGGTGGGAGGAGATGTGACTGTGGTGAGGGATGTCCAGAATCAGTCTAGCAGCGGTATTCTGTATTCTCTGGAGCCTGGTTTGAAGTTTATTGTTGATGCCGGCATAGAGTGAGTTACAGTGGTTGAGTTTACTGCTGACGAGTGCCTGTGTGACTGTCCTTCTTGCGTCGATGGGTATCCACTTGAATATCTTCCAGTGTAGGTGGAGGGCGTGGAAGCATGAGGAAGAGATGGCATTGACTTGGTGTGCCATGGATAGTGAGGAGTCAAGAATGATGCTAAGGTTGTGTGCGTGGTCGGTAAGAGATGGGACAGTTTCGGGGAGAACTGGACCACCAGGAGTCGTCCCAGGCAGTAGTGGTGGGGCCCAGTATGAGAATCTCCATCTTGTCGGAGTTGAGCTTGAGGCAACTTTCTCATTTAGTCGGCGACTGCCTTTATACCATTGTGGAAGTTCTTTTTTTGTGGTGTCTGACGATCTTGGTGAGCGGGGTCATGTAGACGTTGAAGACGGTGGGGCTCAGGGAGGAGTCCTGGGGAACTCCTCATCTGGTTTCTGTTGGCTTTGAGGTGAAATGTGGGAGACTGACTCTCTGGGTTCAGTCGGTGAGGAAAGAGCGGGATCTCCAGGAACTCCAGGGCTTTGCCACAAATGCCGGCGTCGTATGGTCTGGTGCACAAGGTGGTGTGGGAGACTGTGTTGAATTCGGCGGAGAGGTCGAAGAGGATGAGGGCTGCTGTTTTGCCACAGTCCAGTAGAGTTCAGATGTCATCCATGGCTGCTAGGCGTGTGGGTTTGGTGCAGTGGTTGCTCCTGAATCCGGATTGGGTGGAGTCAAGGATGTGGTTGGTCTCGATAAAGTCGGTGAGCTGTGAAGTGGTAGCTGTATTTTTAGAAGAAAAATACATAATTTCTCTAAGAGAGAAAGGTGTAAGTAATAGTTGTTCAATATCAAACCATAAAAGCGTGAATGAGGAAGGCAACGTAAATGCCATTTCAAGACCTGTACTAAAATTGGGAAAATTTACCCCTCTTTCTCTCTTGGCTTTTTTAAGATAAGACAGCGAAATCCTAGTTTTCTTCTAATGCCAAAGAAAGGACGAATGGAGAAAATCCACTCTTTTAAAAAATCTTCAAGGAATGTGTACTGGAATCAGGGACAAAGTGTATAACAAAATAGGTGAAACCATCATTTTAATGGAGTCAAGTTGACCCCACCACGAAAGGTTTAAAAGTTTCCAGGAAGATAGTAATTTATCAATTCTATTAATACCTTCTTTCATATTTGTGTTTATAGAGTCTTTAATAGAATTGGCGAACCAAATTCCCAAGTATTTATTGTTAGAGGAGTTCCAGTGAAACCCAGTAGAATCAAAAGAATGTTTGAGATAGAATTTGGTAATGGGCAAAATCTCTGTGTTGTCTGAATTCATTTTATATCCCGATACTAAAGAGAATTGAGATATTTCTTGAAATAAGGCAGAAATAGTACAGTTAGGGTTGGAAAGAAAAAGAAGAATGTCATCTGCATATGCTCAGATTTTCAAGTGCCTATCACCACACTGGAAGCCTGATAGTAAATTATTATTACGAATTCTGGATAAAAAAGGTCAAGGGATAAAACAAGAAAGAGTGGCGATAAGGGACAACCCTGATGAACGCCTCATTTAAATATTTGTTTTTATGTTTGCCCATTAACTGATGCAGAGGCTGCAGAATTTTTGTAAAGAAGAGATATAGGTGAGATAATATTAGGACCAAAACCATGCCAGGTAAGAAATTCAAGCAAAAAGGTCCAGTCCACTCTGTCAAATGCTTTTTCTGCATTAATAGCAACAGCTGCCAACGGGGAAGAAAGCAAAGAAGCTTTGTTTAAGACATTAAAAAATAGTCTAGAATTATTTGATGCCAGTCTACCTTTCACAAAACTGGATTGTTCCTTACCTATCAGTTTAGGTAAGACTGGTTCAAGACACAAGGCTAATAGTTTGGCAAACATGATGTAGTCTACATTTACAAGGGAAATAGGCTTGCAGTGTTTAGGATCTCAACCATTTTTATGAATAAGACCTATAGTAGCCTTCTGAAACGTACTTTCATTTGAGCCTGATATATAAAAAAAAAATTAAATAACTTTAGAAATTTAGGAAGAAGTATATTTGAAAAGTGTAAGTAGAACTCAACTGTAAAACCGTCTGGTCCTGGGGTTTTACCTTTTTTATTCGAATTGAGAGCTTTGAGTGATTCTGAAATTGCTAGGTCTTGCTCAAGTGACACAAAGTTAATATTGTTGTGAGCAGGAGAAGGGATATCTTTTAAATATGTCTCGACAAGGGAAGGGTGAGCAGTAGATTCCAAAGTGATTAGGTTTTTATAAAATTTGAAAAACACCTCCAAACTATCTTAATCTTTTGTTCGTTGTTTACCACTAGAAGACGGAGTCTATTGTCTGTGGGCTTATAAATAACTCGCTTAAAGCTTCCCTACTTTGTTACGTTCTCCATAATACGAGCACTGCTACAAAGTTGTATAGAGAAAGCATTATCTGTGGTTATTTTGTTAAACTGAAGTTTAGCATGAACAAGTTCATGTAAATTAGAGTCCGAAGTGGAAGTGTAGAATTGATGTTCTAGATGCTTAATGTCAGATAATAAGGACTTACGTTGTTTGGCAAAGGATTTCTTTTCTTTGAAACAAATTAAAGTATAAAGTCTCAAGCTGCAGCTTTAAAACTGTCCCATGATGGTTGAGGAGCTATATATGATTCTTCATTAAGCTAAAAAAAATAATTAACCAAATAGGTGAAGTAGATAAAACTGGGTTAAGTAAGAGGGAATTATAAAACCTCCATTTACCAGATTTGGGATGTTCTGGAAGAAGGTCCATATCTGCAACAACCGGGGGATGGTGAGAAAAAAAAATCAGGTTTGATAGTAGAACTAACAAGGCTTTGTGAAAGTGATTTGCTAACAAATATGTGGTGTAGTCTAGTGAGAGTACCATGAGGAGGGGAGTAAAAAAAAGAAATGTTATTGAGGAATTGCACAATCTCCATGCAGCCACTAGGTAGCTATGGGAAATAGTAGAATTTAATTGTTAATGTGTCTTATGAGGAACAAATCGAACTAGGGTCTGATGATCTATAACTGGATCTATGATCTGATTGCAATCACCCCCCTGAATAAACAGATCATCAAATATTGGAGACATTTTTGGAAATATTAGGCCAAAATGAGTAAATCAGGTTGGATTAGCTCATACATGTTGCAAACGGTTAAGAGAATATTATTAATAAGGAACATAATAAATATCCATCTGCTCTTTACATCAATTACTTGAGTAACAACATTGCAGTTCAATTTCTTGTGACCTAAGATAATTACTCCATTTTTCTTATTAAGAGCAGGTGACACAAATACAAAACGTATACATTGACATTTGAGTTTTAAGGCATTTTAGTTTTAAGGCTTACTTCTGAAAGATGAGTCTCTTGAAGGAGAACCAAGTCTGGATTATATGAGGTTAAATAGGCTAAATGGGATAAAATTCTCTGCCTTTTTATGGGATTAACAAATCATTTTACATTCCAAGAAACAATCCCCCTGATTTTTAAAAACAATCAACACATATAAAACCTTACAGTCTAAAATAACAACACAAGCAAAATGTTATATAAAGAAGGAAGAGGAACACAGGTATAAAAGGTAAGGACAAAAGAGAGAAAAAAGAAAGGAATAGTATAAAGAAGAGAAAAGAATGAAGAAGATTAAGAAAATAAAACAATAAAGGACAGTACATGTCAGAAACTGACAACTGAAAGCACATACCTAGGTGAAGGACAAGAGGAATAATGGGGTGGTGACGTACGGATGAAAACGGCATGACCAACTAGGGACAACACACCACCCCTGGATGTTACATAGGAAGGTGGGTAACAAGAATTAAAGAAATCTTGAATGCCTGTAAAAGATGGTAAAGAAAGAAGAAAAGGAACAACAAAATGACAACCTGTGGAAAAAATGATGTAAGTTAGAATTGCATTAAAACATTGTTTGAAGTTTCAAGGAGAAGAAGGACCCCTCTAACCATTAAGCTAGTTGAATGGGAATGAATATAGCTTCTGAGCTTATCTGGATCTTCATATGAAGTTGTCTTATTCTGGTACGTAACCTTGAAGGTGCAAAAATTAAATAAGCCATAGCGAGCACCCTTGTCTCGCAGCGAGGGACGAAAATTAAGAAAGTCTTTTCTCTTCTTAGCAGCGGCCGAGGATACATCCTGTGAGATAAATACCTTTGCACTAGACCATAAAAGTTGCTGATTGGATTTGGCTGCTCTCAGTACTTTCAAAGGTCTGTGAATTCCGAAAATAAGATTGTCAAACCACAAGGTTTAACCGAAGCTGATGAGGAGGCTGGAGGAGGACCTGTCAAATCATTGTTTGTGAGGAAAGAGGCTAAAATTTGGAGCAAAACGGTCACCAAATTACTAGACAGTAATTCTAGGAAAATGTGAGAATTTGGAGACAGAAGAAAATCATTTTTCCCTCATAAAATGCTTTTCAAATAGCCTTACTTGCAGAAGACATCAGGCCGAATTAAGTTTTCAATAGTACTCACATTGTTCTTCCTTGACGTGGTGAAGCTTTACAAAATGGTGGCTACGATTCATCCAGTGGTGCCATCTGCTTACTTTATTGTAAAAAATACAGGGGAAATAACTATGGGAGGAGACCACAGATGCCCAATGACTTCCTACATTTGAAGTCCCGAGTTACATTACAGCATGTAGGCAAATACTACAGGACGTCCATCAGCGGTCCTTGTGAGGAGCCCTAAAATTAGGCGGCCATCTTGTAACATCTCTAAGCCATGCCCCATCACACAATTTAATCCCATAAGAATGCTCAGTAGGAAAGTGTACCAATTTCATATCTTTATGTGTAACATTTAAGCCACAGGATTAAATCACAATAAAGTAGGCTGTTCTAATCTGTATGAGATAAATACCTTGAAGAGTTGCACTGAGATTCAGAGTTCTGTGGCTTTAAAGAAAACAAAAACAAACACTTTAAACATTTACTTATGAAATGCACCGGTGTTGCACCTCAGTGCATCTTAAACTGTGACTATTTTAAACCTGTCGGTACTTCACACCCCACTTCCACCAAGGGCCTTCACTTTGATTTGAGGTACCATAAATCAACCACTGCTCAACTGTCTCCAGTTTGGGAGTACAAAGCCGGGTTGGTGCTCGAGGCCTCAGAGAGAACATTAACAGGACATCATCCTGTTACATATCTTATGGTGTTTATCTTGGCAGGAGCCAAAGGCAAGCAGAGATCTTGTTGGAGGATGCCTTGGGTATTAAGGGTAATTGGTAATCTGCAGTGAGCATGTGATTACATGCTAGAGATAACACTGGGCACTGGAGGTGAGATGGAGATTGCATTTAACAGTTGAGGTCATAAGGGAGTCTGTAATGCTTAGTATGGTCATAGGAAACCAGAGGAGAGTGTTGGAGCATTTTCTGTATGCTCTAATTGAGGTTGACAGATCTTTTCATCCTAGCAAGGGTTAACAAACCAATTAAACATGATATCAATCAACAGTTAATTAACAGTGTAACCGTTTTGGCTACACAATGAAAACCCAATGTGGAAATAAAGTTAAAGGGTTTTATTACAGATGTATACTCAGATTAATATAAACAAGCCCCAGAAACAAGCTGTGAAGATACAAAATCACCATAAGGTGACCAAAACAATGAAAGAAATTAAGACAGATTAATATAAGGCAAACTAAGCATTCAACGACAGCAATGCAGAATAACAACAGAAGGACTTGATGTTCTGAGAATAAGCGCTGTCTAGATCTTTTACACATTAACACAAATAGAAGTAATCTAACTAAACTAGCTAGGGCTGATGCAAATTCTCCCTACCTACAGGACATAAGAAGAAAAGTTAAAAAGCAAAAACAAGACAAATATAACCTGGAAAAAGGACATCTGGGGCAACAACAAGCTAACTAAGTAAGTTAAAAAGTAGGTGAAAAGGGAAGGTGTCAGGATTTCAGAAACTTGGTCAGGAGTCTTTTCAATGGGTCAGGTAAAAGTCTAAATCACTCTCAGCAAGCATTGGAAAAAATGTGAGGCAAGGGAAAAGAGGTCTGTAATTTTCCTTTCCAAGGGAATCTGTCATGCATTGGGCCTCTGCAACACTTCCTCTGGTGGTGATCACGCTCCAGCTGTTTTTTTTTCTAATTCCAGCCTTTGTTCCTGTTTGTTCTAGCTTTCTTCCAGATTATTTTTCTTGACTTTGGAAGTCTGATATTTTTTCATGTGTCTTTTTTTCTGTTCAAGGGAGTTCCTGTCCTAGAGGTTTTTTCCCTTTGGGGTTTTCCTCTGGGACCCTTTCTGGAGGGCACGGACTGTTTTTGACGTACTCTTGTCAGCAGCACCGTGGCTACAGTAAAGGGCTGCCCTTACCTTGGCCAGAGCAGGACCTGCAAGAATCGATGCCGCCCTCCAGTTTCAGTTGACAAAGGCCGTAAGCGAAGGGTAGATCGTGACAGAATCAGTCTTCTGCCTAAAACTGATCAGTGAAAGTTCTAGTTAAAATGATGATTAGTATATTCATAATGGCCCAAAATCAGGTGATCACGTGGTTTGGTCCCTTACATTGCACAACAAACTTGAAACATTCTCCTACGTTTCCAAGACCATCCTGGGAAGATAGTTGTCCTCGATCACCACGACTTTGCAACATCATGAATAGTGGTTGTCTTCACATTCTCTGTCTCTCCATGTACCTTCTCTAAGGTTGCTCTCTCAGGCTCTCTATGAGTAAAACAATAATGCATCTACTTCTAAACTAACATTTCATGTGAAATCCACCTGAAATGAAATAACATGTTGCCAGAAATAGAAAACAGTTTTTCCCAGTACTGCTAAGCTAACACAGACTTAGAATTGCACATTTCATTAATTTTACTTTAAGCATGTCAACCTTTGCATTATACAAGGTCGGTTACATTCTCATTTAAACATCATGTTACAGAAAATATAAAACAAAATAGGACTGTTAATTTATGTAAATTAATATAATGGAGAACTACATTAGACCTATAACATTAATACAGAGATGTTATGAAAACCTTTATCATTTTAAAGGTAACCACTCTCTACTAACATAAGGATTGTTGTAAATTCATAATCAGTAGTTACATTTTAATTAATATGGTCATACCACATAATACATTTCACGAAAACTATGGTGAATGCACTTCAATATGGACATCGAGTGCACCACTTTCACATTAGTTCATCTTTAATTCACGCATTATACGTTCTTAATGGTCACATGTAGGCCAACATTGTGACGTCAAAGGTAGCAGCCATTTCTCTGCTGCACCCTCCCTTCTCAGCCTTTTGCAGTCTAGCATGGTAATCCCATTCACACTGCATTGGGTGGTCAAGCCTTGACAGAATTAGTGGTGTCAATGTAAAAAAAATTACATGGGACATGTCAGTTAATGACAGGATGTTCTTAGCGATGTTGACCACTTCTAGGATCTGTTTTGTCATTGCGAGGTCATGGTTAGAACTAACTACAAGACGTTTGCTTCTTTCAGAGGGTCTTAACCGACATTTAAGGTCATATGAATGAAATTTCAGAAGAGACTTCCATCCCGAGTTTAGGGGATCTCTGTCTTAGCACAATTAAGGACAGCACTATTGTCTCTCATCCAAATTCCAATGTCAATGAGGCAAACATGAACTCAAGCTCGACCCTGCACCTTTAGTCAGTTGTCTTAAGAGTACATCAGAAAATCCAACGTATTTATCTTGCACCAGACGGAGAAAGTCCTATTAACTGGAAGCATGACGGGGCCCACCTTTGAGGAACCCTGTTTCTAAAAGTTCTTGGTTGGGAAAGAAAGGGTTTTAGTTTATTTTGCTGGATCTGACCAGTCAAGAAATAAGCAGATTTCATCCCATATCGTATGGTGAGCCTGCCCAACAGTATCTCATAATCTTCCACGTACATATCAGTTTATATGTTCAATAGCATGATGACAACCTATAGCAGAATTACTGCAACTGAAAGGGGATGTGTTATCTGTCAATCAAAGCTGTCTGTTTAAATGGAACTAACAGACCAGATCCCCAGCGAGCTTAGGGATTTGGCAAACATCCAAATTTTACTCCGTTGCCTTTTGTATGTATTGTTGTTTTGCAATTGAACATACATTAATATATTCACTGGGCTTTCATCACATTTTCACTAGTTGAATACCCCTGTGGGAAAATACCTGTTTTGAAGAATCACACAGAGAAGGTGCAAGATGGCCGAATTGTTGGTGGTGTTCAGTGTCCCAAGGGTGAATGCCCTTGGCAGGTGAGCTCTGAATGTTGGTTATTGCTTTATGAACCATGGTAATACGATAATAATTATTATTAATATTAATTCCGATTGAGTTATTTTTTAAGAGTTTAAAGACACTGCACACGGATGTAACTTGGATGAGGATTTACACATCAATGTGTAGCTTGCAAATCCTTTCTGATATTATAGTTTTTTTTTAAAGCGTACAAAGATCTGTTCATTGTAAATTATTACTACACCACCAATCTCCAGGTTAATGTTTAACCTATGAATGAGGAACTACATTTTGACTCTAATTAAGCAATAAATAAGGAATCGATAATTCAATTACATTTGATGAACGATTCAAATATATCTGTGCATCAAGCAGCTTATATTAAAAGTGAAACATTCTCAAGTAACATCCATGGAACATTGTAACTTATTTTATGAACTAGTGTATACTCACCCAATATAGGCAAAATAACTCCTGGAACTCTTAAGCGACCCATTCTAACAGTTTCTAGTGTATGTGGTACGCTCCATTTAAACCACATTTGATGTTGTTCAAGTGTTTAGTGATTTCCAGCTTTTAATAAAGTTTATAGTTTTGAGAAATAAGGGTGCCTTTATAGGTATGAAAATGTGTTTAGATGTACAGGATATAACTCCACCCATGTGAAAACTATTTCAAAGGCATATGCTGCATATCATGTAACTTCTAGAATTACTTCACACATGTCTTAGCCCTTTTCCAATGAGATACTGTGTCAACATAGAATAAGAGGTAAAGCGTAATAGGTAAAGCCTCCAGTTTGACAAATAAATCGTAACAGGTAAAGCTTCTAGTTTAAAACAGATTCAGTATAAGATTTTAAATGCACTCAAATGGGGAAAACCTTATACTTGTCAAGCTTTACAAACTCTTCATTTTGAATAGCCGGAGCTCCTGTCAGAACTAAAAGAGGAAACCAATATTACAACAGATGTTTCTGCATTAGTAACTATTAATAGTATCTTCTGTTTGCTTCTAAGAAGATTCATAGCTCCATTCCTATTTAAGTATCATGAAATGCATTACAGGTTTTCCAGCAAATGTGGCCCAAGTTTAGAAACCCAGGATTCTCTGGAAAGTCCATGCTTGGTCACCTTCTCAGCCTAAGCCTGAAAATCATGCAGACTGTAGCCAATGACTCATTACTTGAAGACAGTGATTATAGCGCATCAATCAGTCCTGTGATACTACAAGATTATTTGCTTTAATGGGATACAAAACCTCTTTCCACATAAGCGTGCACAGAAATCCACTCTGTATATTTAACAAGGCTTTAGTAAACAAAATAATGCCCTAATCTAGTGCCAATTATATGGATAGATACCATACAAAATAAACAGCATGGCTGGTAATGGAAAGGAGATTATGCAACATTACAAAAAGAATTGCAACAATTTTGTTAGTGTAGTTTTTAAATAGCATTCATGAAATCAAAGCATTAAATGATGATACCATTCTTTGATTTAAAAAACCAAATGCCTCCATTTTCTAGCCAATAGCAACATCTTATTAGTATCAAAGTGTTCATCTGTGTTTCTTAAGTGGCCTCTAACTTGTATACCTTTGCTAAATAACTGAGATATTTTCAATAAGGTTTGTGCTTTAAGAAGGCCATTGTCTTTCTTTATTGTGGCATTCCTGAGCCCAGAAATATGGAGAAGAATCTGGGAACCCTTTGCCTTCACTCAGAATGTTTACAATACGCAACTTGAACAAAGCACCCAGCTGAAAGCTGAAGATGTCTCTTCCCAAAGATATGCCTGTCAGATTTAAATACACTTTTCTTTTATTTTGCAGTTGTTAAATCTTATGATGACTGGTGTAAAATGCAAGAATAAGCATATGGATTCTGCTGCACGTTATAAATCACATGCATACATATTGTATTTGAGCGACTGAAGTACCTATAGTAAAGCAAACCTCTTAATTATATAAAGATACATTTAACTATAAATGAAGTACGCAATTATAAATGAAAAATTATTCACTTGAATACATGAATAGAAGAAATACAATAAGACGAAAATGCAACACACATAATAGTAGTGGTCCAAAATGGTTGTCATTCAGAAGAACAAGCAATACAGTAAGTGAGGATCTGCAATAACATGAAACTCTTAAATCAAACAATCAATTAAGAGCATCATAAATGACATAAAAGTGGTCCTTAAGGGGGCTCCCTGATCTTGAAACTGTATCTCAATGAGCGATACAATTAGAACTACCCTTGGATTTCTGCTACATTTCCATATTCTCTACATATGGGATTACATTGACACACATAGCTGTGGGATTTCATCTGCTAAATCGTTTTCAAAACAACATTACTGTTATATGTGCCAGGAATGCTAAAATTATGTGACAACATCTTGTCCTCTGACTGAACTGAACACAATAAACAGCAGAAAAATATGTTGTCAAGAATTAAAGAAAGTGGGTTGACCCAAGTGCAGATGTAGGATCCTAAAATCAAAGTTGGATTTGTTGTGTCTTAAGACTTAGAATAAACCACCCCCCCTAATATTCTGAGACATTCGCTGGCCCAGCAGATTATCTGAAAAACCAAGTTTTTCAGGATTTGGAGGCATGGTATGGCTATTTTATACATAAGTAAGTGACCATCATGGGCCTCTGGCAAGAACACCCTAAAAGGAAAAAGTCATGGTACTGGGGTCAGAAAAAGATGGAGGAATTGAAGTGCACAAGGAATGCCTTCTCTCCAAGGACAAGGAACAGAACTGGTGCTAGACTCCAGTTGTGCTAAAATCATATGAACCTTGAAACAGCACCCCAGTGTTGTATGCTAGTATATCCCTCACCCGAACTAAGCAGAATTGAAATGTGAAGCCATGCCTTGGCCATTCTGTCATCCAGGTGCTGACCATAAACCACTGATGCTGCTTTCTGAGGATGCTCTGCAAATCCATCTTGTGGGTTAAATAGTATGAATAGCCATCTCCAGCAAAGATTTGCCCCTGAGCAGTTAGCCCAAATGACAATTTGTCATGAACGCTCGACCCATCACTCTAAAGGAACCTGAGGAGATTCAATGGATTACTCTTGGTTATTGCCAAATATGAATTAGCACTTCAGGTGAGTAGACTTTTGAACTGACCGCAGGCACGTGGGGGACATCAAAGGCAGTTTAAACAAAAGCCAGACGTAAAGAAAATATAGGTGTAGTGGATCCATCAATAGAAAACTTTACAGCAATGTAATTTAAATACCAGGCCTCTGGGAAACAAAGAGGCCAGAAAATGTTTGTGACATGCCCTGGCAGCTGCCATATGTGGACCTCTTTAAAGTGTGTTATTTACAGAAAAACTGACAACTAATGCACATACATTGTGGCAACGACAAAGCTAGAAAAGAACAAATCCCGGTCATTCTATACTCAGACTAGCTGAGAAGCCAATGCAGACACTTGAAAAAATTGTCCAAATTTTAAAGGACCAATTGGAAAAAACTAAAATGACAGCAGTCCACATCCCACAGGAGTACCCAGCAACTCTCACAAACCCCCCAGCCTCTTTATCTTTGAAATCCATACCTGTACTACCATCTTTGAGGAATAGGGATGATACCCACAGGACTATGATGTGATGAAGGATATCCTCGCAGCACATCTCACACTAGAATATCTGGTGAAGGTTTAGAGTTCTTATAGGAACATGAGAAAGAGCAGCGAGAAGAAATGAAAAGTTACTGTTGTATAAAAAGAGCTTTAATTTTGAAGAGAAATGGGTTGCGAGACTTCGGGGTGAGCACTCCATCTCAAAAGTAAGAACTGTGAGGAGGAATATGTTTTAGGTGACGGAAGGTTTTAAAGTCTCTACTATGTGATAGTATGGTTCCTCATTGATGTAAAAGAGACAATACAATATCTCAACACTCAAAAATTACTTTGAGATTTGCACCCTAGCCGTTGACTGCCCCATGGTCAACAAATATTGCAATATGCTGTGACTTTGTAATGCATAGCTAAGTTGAACAAAGGTTACCAGATGCAAATACAGCTTTCATTTTCAGAAACACATGTTCAAACATGGTGAAGGTAAACCTGTCTTTTAAGTTGAGTAACCAATAGCCTGGTAAGCACTTTAATGATTTGTCAATGTCTCATTGTTATATCAAAGAGGTTAAGCTATCCAATGTGTAATAAAAATAACTGCATATATTCATCTACAGGCCTTACTAAAAAGAGGGAAGGTATTTATCTGTGGTGGTGTCCTAATTGCTGAGAAGTGGGTGCTTACTGCAGCTCATTGCCTGATCAAGACCCCTGCCAATGAGCTAGTCGTAGTACTTGGTATGTACAAGTCTGTTTTTGTTAATTTATGATATACTATTTTGTAAAGCATCACATCAACTTTTGATCACTTTAGAGCACACAGGGGTTTGTTTGATTGCCCATGACCTAGGACTGTTAGAATCCAACTGGACACAAGCCATGATCCCCCTCGCTGGACCTCTATTCCTCAGTTGTGTACACAGAGTCGCAAGACATATGGCTGGTTTGGTCCTATCTGAAATTAGGACTTTGGTGTGTCTAATGCCCCAAATGTTCAGCATTCCGTCCACATGTGTATGGTTCTCAATGAAATACTGAAGAGCCACATAATAGTTGACAGCTAGAAATCATTAAATATCGATTTGAGGGGGATTTTCTAGGTATCCACTTCCTTTTGAAGTCAGCTGAATTGCCTTTGCAGCTTGTCAGCGTGATTTATGGGGAGCTAGGATAGATTATATCACAATAAACCAGGCTTTCTAACACAATGCCAGCTTCGAAGGATATTCTTTCATTGACGTTGTCCTTGCGATGTTGTATTTAGCAGAATCCCCAAAATCCAAACGACAAAACAGTAACTCTATGCACTTAACTCTGCATTTATTTAAATCTACGTAAATATTATTTGTCTGTTGGAAAGGTGCCCTTAAAGAATATAAATGTTATCAACACTTTGGATACACTTTTGAACTGTGAACATTTATGTACTGGAAGTGCTGATGACCTCCTGAACGTAAGCATAAAGTACAAATGATTCACATATTGTTTGGTCATCTGTAAATAATTAACAATAAAAGTCACATACGGGAAGCATCCCAATCCATAGTGCAAAAGGGCAGGTTTGTGAAGCTGTACAGCTGCGCACTGTCATGGAAAATCTTCCCACAGTTCACTCACTGCGACAGGCAGATGATACCACCCACCACCCATCCACAACTGCACATTCCCCAATGCTTCCCCCTTCAGGATGAGATCTGAAAAGGCCGGGAGAGTCAGTTAGTGGACAGCACAGACAAATCACATCTAGGTGTATGTTCCAGAAAATGGCCATAAACATTCTCAACGTTAAATAGACGCATCACCAAGACTTTATATTTGAAGACATGCAATGCTGACTAAGGGCCTGATTTAGAGTTTTGCGGAGGGGGTTACTCCGCCTCACAGTGGCAGATATCCCGTCTGCCTTATTACAACTCCATTATAGCCTGTGTAACTTGTTGTACAGCAGACAGGATATCCGTCATGTTTGTGATGGATTAAACCCTCAATCAAACTCTATATCAGGCGCTTAATCATTAGACAATAACATCATATGTAATTTTCAATTTAATCAAGTTACACCTGTTTTAGCATTTATTTTCAAGAAATAATGTAATATTGCTCTACAATGTGAATAGTTAGCCATTCAATCAAAATTATTTTATTTTTAACTCTTATGATAGACTTTTAAGATATAGGTGTTTTAAACCTACCATTTTACTGTGTTGGAAATTCAATCTCTGTAGTGTGTTTCAACATACTTTTTCATTTCTGACTTCACTGATTATGACCTCTGCTATGGATTGTACCTAATAACCAGTGTGCTGTGGACTGTGTGAAGTGCTAATATGGTGTGCTGTGCCTTTCCAGTGCAGCATCTGCAATTTGGCTTGTACCCCTAAGGTTGCCATTGGACAATTATAAAAATATTAACAAATAACCAATCACAAGGCATATCTTAAAGGGAAGTAAACCATGCCTGCCACGTCTGAGTGTGCTTTATAACACATGTACCCCTATACAAAATGAATGTTATGCATTATATAGGTTGCAATTACCCCTGATAGCCATAAAGTAAGTCCCATCTTTCAAAGATAAAATAATTTTTAATTTGGATTTCAGGAATGTGGCAGCAGTTAATATCGAAATCAAATCCAAAATGTAATTTTATCTGAAAAGATTTAGAGGGTCATTATGACCCCGGCGGTCATAGCTAATGTGGCAGTAGTACCGCCACATTATGACATTGGTGGGTTGGCTGAAGCCAACCCGCCATTGTACCAGTCCGACAGCCATGGCGGTAGCAGCCGCCGGGCTGGAGTTGAGAATCTCCAGCCCGGTGGCCGCCATTGTGCCGCCGGCAGTATTTAAGTCCCTGCCTACCGCCATGGTTTTCGTAGCATTCATAGCACCATGAAAACCATGGCAGTAGGCCTATCAGTGACAGGGAAATCTTTCCCTGTCACTGATAGCAGGCCCCCTCCCCCCCAAACCTCCCCACACACACCTTACTCCCCCTACATCCACACACCCCCAAAACACACACACACACAGACACACACACAGACACACACTCATCCACACATACATCTACGCATGCATATATTCATTCGGCACACATCTGCACACACATCATAACATACACGCTGACACGGATACACATTTCCATACATACACACACATTCATACATGCACGCAAACAACACTACACGCACACTCGCATTCACGCACACACACATACATGCACACGTCCCCACACACACACACAACACCTCCCACCCCCCTTCCCTTTCGGAAACTCGACTTACCTGGATCCAGGGAGTCTTCCGGCAGGGGACGGGACGGGGCGCTGCTACCGCCAGCAGAACACCGCCAGGCCGTATTATTTGTCAGAATACGGCTGGCGGCGGTCTACTGGCGTCGCGCTGCTGGTGGTAGCAGTGCCACCTTACTGCCATCTGCCAGTATGGCCACAGACAGATTTCTGCCCTTCTTGTGGCGGAAATCCAGCTGTGGTCATATTATGGCGGACAGATGGTAGCCACGGTGATGGTCTTTTAGCGGCCGTCGCCGCGGCGGTAGGCAGTTTTTACTGCCAATGCTGAAATGAGGGCCTTAGTGATGAACTGCCACCCGGTGACCAATCCAGAGGAACACAATAAAAAAAAAAACAGCTAAAAGTCAATTTTGAATCCATAAATTTGTCTTCTATTGCAATAATCAGATTTGAGACCAAAGCTCAAATAATAGAAATACATGATCAGGCTTTCCTAATACAACGGCTCCCACACAGTTCCTAGGAGAAAGCCCATTTAGCTTCTCTTCTGATCTCCAGTCTGAGGATGCCCGGACTGGTCTTCGTCCTCTTTGTTTTCATTCACTTAGGGCTCATTGCCTATGTCATTATTAGTATTGGGAAGGGCATGTCTCCTGAATGGAGAATGAGCATGTACACCTGCCCTAAGTGCCAGAATGTGTTTGAAAGTGGTATTCTCACTTTTATTTTGGCTGTGGGTCAGCACTCGTCTTGAGTGTATGCCGAGTCCATGATAATGCAAGGTTCAGGACATGACCTTAAGGAGTGCACTTACTGTGCCTTTACAGCAGGCATTAGACTAATATCGATGCCCCAGGTGCAACACATAAGGTAGTAGTTGCAACATACCATTTTTTATGCATCTATAATGTGACCAGACCTCTTTATCTGTGTTAAGGGGAGGCAACCCTACCAACTCGTCTTGTGCAAAGTTCTTTTGTTAAGTGAAACCCTAGAGTCCTCTACTGGCATCCTGTGTGCTCGTGTTTGTGTAGTGGCTGTGTAGCATATGTATGGTAGCAGAGCTCTATGTGTTGTATGAGTCTGAGCTCTGGCGTCATCGGGCTCCATTTTAGATGCCCCTTATCTTAAAATGGCAGAATATGGAGAATGAGGACAGCTTCTTCCAGACAGCTTCTCCCTTAGAAAGTAAGTATACGACCTGCATTCAGGTAGCTAGATGAAGGGGACTTCAACATTAAAGTGAGGGAGGATTGACGCAGAACTACCATTAGAAATGTAATGAGTGCTTTGTGAGCACAAGCCTGCTGATTAGTGCTTCCAGAGTACTACCATCTGGTGAATGGCAGGGATGAAGGGTTGGACTGCCCTTTTGCCTGTCCCTGATTACTGCTTCAGTAGGGCTGATGACATCCAGGTACCGAGATCTCATACTCCATTGTGCCAGGGCTTTTAATACTCCTGCCTAGAGCAAACCACATTGCTGCCTGATGTGAGAGCCGTTAGGTTGCTCTTAGTAGTTCTGAAACCTTAGACAGTAGATCACAGCCCTAGTCTGAAAAAAGTGTATAAAAGGGGATCCTAACAATGGGATTTTTCTTAACCAAGGAAGGGAGTCCTCTGCAGAGTAATTCATGAAGTCCTCTGTTACCAGAGCTCGTGTCTGCCTGACAGTCAGACTCCAAGAGGAGAGGGGACATCACCTGAAATCTGAACTTTTCTACTGGAGGAGCTGAGGGTCTGCCTGGAGTGCCCAGAAACCTCCCTGCTACCTTCTTGCTGAGAAATGGTAGGGATGTGCCTGGCCGTGTGGGAGGAGAGGTTGTTCAGGAGGGGAAGTCCAGCATGTTCCCTGTCTGAGGAACACCCAAGGTCTGCTGAGGTGCCCAAACAGTGAATGTGTCCCATGTCTTGGAGGCTTCCCCTGGTTGCTCTGCAGTTTCCCTGTGAGCTGTGCATGAACAAAATTCCTGTGTCGCCGAGCAGTTTCCCATGGTCTTAAAAGGATGGTGCAGCTGCCCATGCTGTGAGTTAAAGCCACGTTTCCATCAAAATGGGCAGTCCTAATTGACATTGAAGCTGAAACTGCAAAAAAGGGAAATAGACAGGACATACTAGTGTACTGGAGGACCTCCACCATCAAGTATGAGTTCTGCTGTGCAGATCCTCTTTAGGGATCACTCTTGAAAATGTTGTCCCAATCGAGGCTGTCAGTGTGGCCCCCAGCCAGAGAGGAGCTGCTGAAGCGAGGGCAGGGGCACGGGCCTCATCCACAGCATGGCCTGAACTGCTACAATAAAGAGCAGATAAAATGTGGGGAAAGTCTTTTTATGAAGGGGTTAAAGTGTCATTGAACGGAATTTCACATAGGAGGTGCGAGAGTAGTTGAGCTATCTGCACCTGTGCCTAAAGTTGCCTAAACCCATTAGGCCTCATTTAGAAGCTACTGGTGCAGGGTAGAGCTACAGGCCTTCTTGCTGTGCTGCCCTGCATCAAAAGAAAAGGGCAGAAAGGTTCCATTGCTATAAGATATGGCACATTCCTGTCCTTTTACCCTGTGCTGGCGCACAATGGTCTGCCATGCACCAAAACCGACACCCTTGCACCATGGTGTAAGGGTGTCTGCTTTGCAGGGATAATTGTTTTTGTGCAGAAAGGGACACCTTCCCGCACAAAAACAATCACAAAAGGTGTTTTCCTCTTTCTGTGTGTGATGCAGAATGCAGCCCACATAGATAAAGGAAAAACGAGGAGAAATAAAGGTACTTTTCCACGTTGTGCCTCCCTTACAAAAAGAGACCCACTGGTGGCGAAAGCTGCTTGTAAATGAGGCTCATAGTGTGTTGAGGTCTCAAGATACAGTATCTCTACCATAAACGGAGGAAGAGGGATCCCGGAAGGGGGCCTCAAAGAAGGGGGTGTAGCTCCTCACCATTTAGTACAACTCAATTTGCAACCCTGCATGTCATTTCCATTAAATTAAGTAGTATTTTGTTTTGCTATGCGAGTAACATATTTTCTCTTTGTATAAAAGATAATCACTGACTTACATATCTTTCTACCCTACCTAGTATCTCTTTGAATGGGCACACCATTAATTCGAAAGGAAAGGGTAATCCTATAACCTCTTGTGAGCTTGGGCATTGGACAAAGTTAAGGTAAATGGCCAACAAGAGGATAATTTATGAAAATATCAACCAATTAAGTATATTCAATGCCCTAAGAGGTGGCATCTGGATTAAATCATATGGTGCTATCAATAAACCAAGATATGTTGGAGAATAGAGCCGATCAAAAGAAGGAGAACCCAGGTGTACATGAAGGAAAAAAAATATATTCATAGTAAAATGGCTTTGTACTGTAAATCATTTAAAAAAAACTAAAGATGGGATGATATTATTTGATCTTATTATTGGTTTAGACTAAGGACTGATACCGTATTTGAGTTAAAACATCATACATTGCTTCATGATCTATAATTTCTTAAATTATTTTTTCAGACAGATTGATATATGATTGTTTTGTATGTTTTGTACCCCTCGTTTAGTTCTTGAAAATTGGTTTACAATACAAAGCAACTGTATTAAGACTATCTATTTATTTGCTACCTAACTATCCTGACTATTGTCTCTACCTCATGTGTCTTTTCGTACATTCACTGACTACTGTTTAACTCACCAGCTGACTTGCATCTTTCAATATTTCTCTCATTAGTTCACTTTTCTACGTGTCTACCTCTACCTCTCTCAATATGTCCTCTCTAAGTCAATTTATTTTTTTACCTTAGCTCTCTCTCAAGCTCACACATCTTGTACCTCACCTCTCTCCCTCACTCTGAATGTCCTCCTCACTACTTCTAGCTCTCTCTGCCCTCTGCTTCACTCTAGAACCTTACATCTCTCTTTCTGTATCACATGCTTCCTCTTTCGACCTTGAAATGTATCAGATTGCAATTACTTGATTTATCCTATTGGAGCAAGACCGCCCGTTGTGAAGGTGCATTTCTTTGTGTTTATGTTTACAAGTGTCTGGCAATTAAATCTACAATTTCACATTCTTACTGAATATGCATTATTCTAATAGTGTGCAGTACTCCATGACATCATACCAAGTCAATACCACCATAATTCTGCCCATGGCAGAACCAGGCATACTACAATACAAAAATAACTTATTCAATGCTTGTTAGAGGTTTTTTGATGCCCTTTGGTAGCAGACACGTTGCACCTTCAGTTTTCATCCGTTTGCCCCATTTCTGAAAGTTTAATGTACAATTTAATATTATTTGGCATAACGAGGGCTTGAATGAGCTGAAGTTGGCAAATAAATGTAAAGTTGTTCCGAATAGTAAACCCCACAATATCTCTTGCCCAGGATGTCCAAAATTCTGAAGCCAGCACTGAATAGGACTGTGTCTTCTGTCTCTGCCGACATGGCTATCCAGCACCACTATTTTGGCTCCTATCATGAGTATGTCGGATTTTAGTGCAGGCTGCAGTCTCTGATTCCGGACATTACGCACACTAAAATATGGCAACTACAATATTTGTTTCTGGAATCGGAAATAACCACAAAGTCCTGGGAATGCAGGGTCATTTTTTGTGTTTTTTCTCCAACTCCTAGGACACATCTACTGATATTTTCCATATTCCATCGCTTTTGACCCATTGATGTGATATGGCCAGGTGCATACTCCCCCACTCCTTGCAGCTGTATAATGTGGGATGAAGGTACGGGTTGTAATGAAAGCTGGTCCTTGATTGACTGACTGGACCATTGGAGAGCTTCCTACCAAGGAATATCAGTTTATCCTGGTCCTAAAGCGGGTCTGTGTCTTACAGAGGCTTGCCTCACTTTGCTGTGTGGTCTGCTTTGTCTTCCTATTTCTATCCCACTCGACAGCCTCAAACAGCAGCGGAATTGCCACTCTGTCCTACCTCAATCTCCGCTCTCGCAGTGACTTGTCTGTCTATGACCCTCCTGTCCAGCATAAATATTACCAGCTACATTGGCACAGTGCTCAAAGGCCGAAAATGAATTCATTTTTTAAGAAAGAAGGGAAAAACATAGGACGATCATAAAGAAATGTGTAGAGAATGTCAGAGGCTATTGAAAACAATAAAATAGAAAGAAAAAAGGGTAAAACGAAAGTAGTCGGAGAAATAGCGAAAGAAGTAAAGAACAGAGAAGAATGAAATGGAAAATTAACGACATGGAAAGAAAAAAAAAATGGATCGGAAAAGGTACTGCAAGAGTTACAATAGGCCATCATGTTAGACAGCTGGGAGACATAGCAAGGAGACTTACATTGCAGATAGCACGTTGTCTCCTCCAGCAATCCATCGCCTTCTGCTTCCCAAGACATCGCCCCCTTCCTCTCCGCCTCTGCAGATACGTCACGTCACCGAGGTTGCCGGTGTATGCCCCTGCACTCCCCCTGCTTGGCCTCCCTAAATTCCTTGATCGTATACATGACGTGAACTGGCTTTCTGGACGGGGCGCTCAGTCCTAACAGCTAGGGATCTATACCTCAATGGCCAGCTCCTTGATAACAGATTACAATTTAACCCCGGGGCAGTTCCTCTTACACGGTTGACTCACCCACACTTTCCATACCCTGTGGAGCTCTGTGGAAACGGAACCCATGCCACATCCTGTGTTGACCACTATTCTTACGATGGGTTCTGGTCGTCACTTAATCACCTGGCTTTTTAAAGCCATACATAAATTAACTATACTCTCCCTAGATACTCTCCGACATCGTTGGGAGGAGGAATTTAGGTGCACACTCCACAATAAGGAATGAGAGATTACTTTAACTCCCGCACATGGCACATTGCAGAGTAATCATCATCATGTAATTATTTAAATTGACCACACTGCATTGCATGCATGAAAAACAGATTTTGACAAAGTCTTATGTAGTAGATAATAATTGGCCGCTTTATTAATGTGGACAACATGCGACTGCCATTGATAGCATATCTTGAGCATGAGACGAAAATCATTGTCAATCAACATTTGTAAACATGCCATTAAAATCTCAGCTTATTCCTTTAACACATCTACATTCCAAACTTTTCACAATTGCAGTGAGTGACTGGTGGGCCCTCAAGTCCTGGCCTCCATTTGTCACGCCTCCTTTTGCCCTTCGATTGTTTAGGCAGTCCCACCTTTCTTTTTTGGAGGGCTCACTTCAATAGAGTTTTTGTTTCACCATGTTGTTTAGGGGGTAGCCTCAAGTTCTTTGGATTAGGCCCAACTCGCTACCTGGTGTGTCCTATGCCCTACCATCCGACTTGGCGGGTCTGGGCTGCGAGTGCCGTGTTCCGCTTACTCCCCACGTTTGGCCATCTTACACCCTGCCGTAAGGCATCACCAGGTGTGTGGCTTTGTTGACACACCCCCTTACAAGGTGTGTCTTTTGAACAATTATTTGGTAAAACTTGTTTCTTTACGCCCTTGACTCTGTCCGATATAGCGACTGGTTGTATTTTCGTCAGGGTGGGTGGGTGGTGTTCGTCTTCGTCGAGGTGCCAGCGCGTTGTCCAGGTCCTGATTGCCAGCCAACACAGGACCGCGCTCTTTAAATGCACCTCTCCTTGCACCCCTGGGTTAGCATCAACGTATTGATTGGGGGGTTTGAATGATGGCAAATCCCCCCCATTGGTTGTTTTGGTTATGGCCTTCCCCCCCCCCTTGCTGGCACATTGCGGTGGGGGCGCGCTGCCAACTGGTTGAGGCGCTTGCACACCCAAACCGGTTAAACCGGTCCCTTCCGGGCCAAGGTGGCCGTTAAGGCGCCGGCCCTTTATGCCCCCTGCGGGGGCGGCCTTTGCACTAACTCCCGCACATGGCACACTGCAGAGTAAGCATCATCATGTAATTATTTAAATTGACCACACTGCATTGCATGCATGAAAAACAGATTTTGACAATGACTTATGTAGTGGATAATAATTGGCCGCTTTATTAATGTGGACAACGTGCGTCTGCCATTGATAGCATATCTTGGGCATGAGACGAAAATCACTGTCAATCATCATTTGTAAACATGCCATTAAAAACTCAGCTTATTCCTTTAACACATCTACATTCCAAACTTTTCACAATTGCAGTGAGTGATTGGTGGGCCCTCAAGTCCTGGCCTCCATTTGTCACGCCTCCTTTTGCCCTTCGATTGTTTAGGCAGTCACACCTTTCTTTTTTGGAGGAGCTCACTCCAATAGAGTTTTTGTTTCACCATGTTGTTTAGGGGGTAGCTTCAAGTTCTTTGGATTAGGCCCAACTCGCTACCTGGCGTGTCCTATGCCCTGCCATCCGACTTGGCGGGTCTGGGCTGAGAGTGCCGTGTTCCGCTTACTCCCCACGTTTGGCCATCTTACATCCTGCCGTAAGGCATCCCCAGGTGTGTGGCTTTGTTGACACACCCCCTTACTAGGTGTGTCTTTTGAACAATTATTTGGTAAAACTAGTTTCTTTACACCACGCTGTCAGAGAGGCTCACGTCTCCTGGCAGCTCCCCCAAGTTATTTATTTGTCCTTCGGCATTTTTTTTTTTTTACTTCATTGCTGCTGCTAGATTGGACCAGAAAATTCTCATCCCCTCTGATGATAAATGGACGCCGTCTGGCCCATAGAGCTCTGGTCGCCTGGGGTGGATCAACCCATGGCGGATATTTTCCAAACCGTTAATTTTGCAGTGCTTGGCGACCGCTATGTTTAACTTTCTCCTGGAGCTGTCTACCGCTTTGTCCGATGTTGCTCCCCGCCAAGTGATTCTGGGGATTATTTCTGACCAGATGATGGTGGTGTTGTCTAAGAGCCTGGTAAGGTTCCATAAAGTCCCCCTGATGTCGTTCAAGAGTACCTTCCTTCCCAAGGTTGTCAAATCATTGCCCCCCAGGTGAATAATTAACATACCTGGGTGTTTCTGCCCGGACTCTAATATCTTGTGCAGGGTCGGCTGGATCTAAACACCAGGAGTTCATACCGGTTCTCTACTATGGTTTGAAGTAAATCTATCAAGGGGCTCAATTTGTTAAAATCAATGGGGTGTCTGGTGTCTTTTTTGTGCCCCTCGAGGCGCTTCCAGCCCTTCCTTGCTGTCTTGATGTAGTGTGAGGCAGTGGGATCTGTGCCTGTATGTAGTTTTGAATGGTGTGCCACTGCCGCAAGGTGTGCCTGAGCCCAGGACTTCGTTTTTCCTTGCTTGAATGCCCACATGATGAAGTGCTCTGCAGCTGCTCTGATTGCGATCGGGTTGGTTAAAGATTCTAGCCCCCCAACGTCCATGAACAACTTGGCGTATTTAGTATATCTCCGTTGTGTCTCTGGGGTGAGTGCGCTCTGAACTAATAGGGACAGGTCTGTTCCGCCAGGTCCCACAGCCCTGCTGGAAAGGGGGTCATCCTGCTGTTTGCTTCTGGGGTGAGCTTCCTGAACTTGTCCAATTGGAAACGAGAAAGGGCATCCGCCCGTGAGTTCTTTATGCCCTGGACGTGTCTAGCCCTGATGTCCAGGTTACCTTTGAGCTGGATGTGTACCAGGCGCCTTAAAAGCCTCAGTGTATTGGGTCATGAAGCGGACCCTTTGTTTATTGCCATGACCACGCTTAGATTGTCAGACCATAATGTTATTTTTAGGTTCTGTAAACGGGATTTCCAGATTGTCAGGGCTACTACTATGGGAAATAACTCCAGAAACGTGATGTTTCTGATAATCTTTAATTCGTACCACCTGGGACGCCATTTTTCTGCGCACCATTCCTTCCCCAAGATGGCCCCAAAACCACAGCCCCCTGCGTCATCTGTGTACAACGAGATCTCTCTGGCCGATATCCAGCCATCTCTCCAGATGAGCCGACCGTTAAAGTCTTCTAGAAAAGAGTGCCACATGGCGAGATCGCATTTGACCCCCCTGCCCAGCCTCACGTGATGGTGTTTCAAACGCAGCCCTGCTGTCAGTCTGCTGAGTCGTCTGGCAAAGACTCTGCCTGCTGGGATCACTCTGGTTGCCAAATTGGGCTTGCCCACCATGCTCTGTAGCTCCCCCAGGGTTGCTTTCTGCTTCCTTAGCAGGGACCTGAGATCTGCCCTTAATTCTGTCACTTTCTCATCTGGTAGTCTGGAGGTTCCGGCTACTGTGTCAAGCTCTATGCCTAGGAATACCAGTGATGTGGTGGGCCCAACCGTCTTGTTGCCTGCTAGGGGGACCCCCATCTCTTCTGCCAGTGAGTGAAAGGCTTGCAGTAGGCTGGAGCATGACCCATCCTCAGCTTCCCCTATGAACAGGAAGTCATCTAGATAATGCATTTTCCCCCCTGCCGGGTGCCTCCTATGCAGTGCCCACTCCAAAAATGTGCTAAATTGTTCGAAATATGCGCATGCGATGGAACACCCCATAGGCATAGCTTTGTCCACGAAAACCTGGCCTTCGTGTTAAAAACCAAGCAGGTGAAAACTGTCCGGGTGTACAGGCAGCAATCGGAATGCTGACTCAATGTCCGCCTTTGCTAACAGAGCGCCTTTGCCTGTTGCTTTAATCATGTCGATTGCATCGTCCTGGGTGGCATAACCTACTGCGCAAGCTTCTTCTGGGATGCTGTCATTAACTGATGTGCCTTCAGGGAAAGATAGATGGTGTATTAGCCTGAATTGGCCAGGCTCCTTCTTGGGTACCACCCCCAATGGTGATATGATTAAGTCTGAGGGGAGGGGGCCCTCTATACGTCCAAGCCTCAGTTCTTTCCCAATTTTTTGTATGACTACCCGTGGTTGTTCTCTAGCCGACTTCAAATTTTTTGGGATCCCCCCTGCTACGCGATCCTTCACTGGGATGATGAAGCCTTCTTCAAAACCTTTTACTAATGCGTTTGCCTCTTTTTTGTTATAATATTCATTGGCTAGTCTTCTCAGCGTTTGTGTATTGATTGGAGACTTGGCCAGTTTGAATTTTAGTTGGTTAGTTTTAAGACTGGTGGGGGGGTTGTTGCTATTGCTTTTTCTTTTTGTCCTTTCTGTCTGACTTGTGCTTGTGCTTCCTACATGTGGACGCCGGGTGTTCGCCCCCACAGGTGGAGCAGGAGTGTCTAAATTTGCAGCTCTGCCCCCAGGAGCTCTCGTCTGACTCAAACTTCCAGCATATGGCTTGCGAGCCCTTGTCCCCCTGGTTTTTACTGTTGTGCCATGTTTTGTGTCTATGTGCTGTTTTGAATTTGTCATGCCTCCCCTTATTGTGACTGTTCCGAAAGGACTGCTCCCCTTTGCCTGCCCATGCGCTCGCTTCTCTTGCGACCATCATTTTATGTATATAGCTGGAGACATCCTCCTGGTTCAACTCCATCTCTGGATGGGCCTGCATTTTTAACCTAAAACTCTTATCGTACTCTAGCCAGGCATCTCCTGAGAACTGGCGGTGTGCTTTGTGTATTTTAGATTCGTGCAGCCAGAGGACAGCAGCGCTGCGTGGGAATTTCTCAACTATGACACAGGCCATGATTCTGAATGGGTCTAACCAGTTCTCAAAATTCCTCTCTTTCCTAGCTCTCTTCCTCTCCCTTCTGTCATCATCTTTTTTGTCGCATACGGTCAGATCTAGGCCTTCTAGTTGTATTTCTAATAGTGTAAAAATATCTATAAATTCTTTTCTCCACATGCGCTCCTTTACCGTCAGGGGGATGGCTGTTGCCAGGCCTGCTGCCCTAGTTGTCATGGAGGGGGCCCCCAGGGATGGTCTTGCGTAAGATTCATGCGCGCTTCCCATGTTAAGAGTTGTATCTGCTACTTTTGTTGACGCGCTCCAGGCTGCTAATGGGTCCCCAGCGTAATGGTGTTCCCTGGCTGCTGCCTGGATGCTTGCCTGTCTGTCTAAGGGAATGCTCCCTTCTGCGCCCCCCACATTACCCCACAACAGCAATGGCGCAAGTGATTTAAAGCATTCTTGAATAATCGCGCTTATATGCTCACCCTCTGTTGGCGCTCTTGCTATGCTGGCTCCCGGTTTTGGCGCTGTGGTCTCCTCTGTGCTCTGCACTGTGACCCTTGGTCTTTTGGCTGTCTACCTTGCAGGTTTCCCCTTAGACTTCTGTCGTTTGCTTGCCTTCTGCGGAGGGGAGGGGCTCCGCTCTGTTTCGCCCACCTCGTCTGTTAGCTTTGCAACTGCTGGGGCTCCCTGAACTCGGGATTCTTCAGATGTGTCCACCATCTTTGCGCGCAGCCAGTCCTTGCCGCGCTTTAGGGCCTCTGTGCGCATGTGCGCAATCATCTTTTCCAAATCGTCTTTCTGCTCGACCACCTGATCCTCCACCATGGTGGGCTGGCACAAAAAAAGGGGAGGGGGGTTCCTGGCCTCTGGCCTGGCGCACGAAACAGAGTCTTGTCAGGGCTGGACTGGCTTGGTTAAAGGAGGAACCTTCCAAAGGGGAAGCTTAGATGCCGTGGCTGGTGGGGTTGCAGTCCCACCTTTTGCTGCTTGGCGAAAAAGCTGGCCCTCCCTTCGAGGAATGGACCTTGGGCGCTGTATGCGTGCCGCCGCTGATGCTTCCTGCGGGGTCGCGTCGCTTTGAAAAAAGCGGTCCCCCACAGGCTGAACAAGGTATGGCTGCCTGCTTGCTCTGGCGCTGCACCTCCGTGCCCAAACCGTGAGTAGAAAGCGTGTCCTACTGATATGGGGACGGTCGCGCCACGTTACGCCGCGAGGTCTGGCGCACCAACGGGGGGTGGCTGAGGGGTCCGCGCAGCGCTTCTGGAGGAAGCGTGTTAGTCCCGGTCCCTCCCCCGAAAGCGGAGTCTGACTTCCTGCTTACTCCGGGGCAGGAGCGCGAAGAGGAGGCGGCGGGGTCCGGCGCTGCGCTTCTGGCAGCGACGCACGTTGGGCACGGACCCCCACGAGGGCAATGGAGTCTGGCTGACTGTGCCGATGAGGAGGAGGCAGCGGGTGCCGGTGCAGCGCTTCGGCAAAGCAGCGGGTTGGTCCCGGTCCCCCACCAACAAACGGAGACTGGCTACCTGCTTACTCCGGGGCAGGAGCGCGAAGAGGAGGCGGCGGGGTCCGGCGCTGCGCTTCTGGCAGCGACGCGTGTTGGACACGGACCCCCACGAGGGCAATGGAGTCTGGCCGCCTGCCTGCTCCGATGCTGAGGCCACGAGGAAGAGGCACCGGGGTCCGGCACTGTGCTTCCGGACAGCAAGGTTGTTAGCCCCAATATCCTCGCCAGGCAGCGTCGGTCGGGTGGTTCGGCGGGAACGTCCGATCACTCACTTGAACAGCCGGCGATGGAGGTCCTGCTTCTGTTGTAGGGTCGTGTCGCTCGGGGTGAGCGGTCCCCGTACAGCCAATCTTAAGGTAGGTGTTCGTCTTCCTGTTCGTCTTCGTCGAGGTGCCAGCGCGTTGTCCAGGTCCTGATTGCCAGCCAACACAGCACCGCGCTCTTTAAATGCATCTCTCCTTGTACCCCTGGGTTAGCATCAACGTATTGATTGGGGGGTTTGAATGATGGCAAACCCCCCTCATTGGTTGTTTTGGTTATGGCCTTCCCCCCACCCTGCTGGCACATTGCGGTGGGGGCGCGCTGCCACTGGTTGCTGCGCTTGCAAACCCAAACCGGTTAAACCGGTCCCTTCCGGGCCAAGGCGCCCGTTAAGGCGCCGGCCCTTTATGCCCCCTGCGGGGGTGGCCTTTGCACGTCCTGTAACTCTCGCTTAGAAAACATACAATTCTTTATGCTACACTGCGCATACCTTACCCCGTCCAAAATAAACCGATTCTTCCCTCAGGCGGCTGTGAGCTGCCCCAACTGCCAGGCCATCAGCGCAGATTTACAGCACATGATATGGTCCTGCCCAGCCCTAAATCAATTCTGGGAGAAAGTAGACAACACATTGTACCAAGTCACAGAACTCACGGATATCAATACATGGGACCTCCCTTGGTATATTGAAACTTCGAAAATTACACAAATTAGGCTCCTGCTTTGCATCCCAAGTGACTCTCCTTGCCAAACGTAGTCGGGGTGAACTAATGGAAGGGTACAAATCACTAAAAAAAAAACAAGGATGAAAAACAATTAAATGTAGGATGATTAAAAGATGGTGTGGAGGCATTGGGTGAAAGATTGAGGTAACAGATATCAAGATTTGTACTTGAAAATTTGACACAATAAAATATGGGGACCCGTTGTAGGCCCAGAACATCCAGATACATGCCATGTTTTCAGGATAACCATGGACTACGTAGATAAGTTCATTAAGGTTCATTATGTGCGAATTTACTTTTATGCAGCAAGTCTAAGGGGCATATTTATAATCAGCTAGTGCCGGATTTGCGTAATTTTTTTTACGCAAATTCAGCGCAAAACTAAGACCATATTTATACTTTGACGTTAGACCCCGCTAATGTCAAAATTTCTCAGTGTGCGACATTTTCTGGATGCGTAAAACCGCCTTGCTTTACTGACCTGCAAGGTAGGCGTTCCCGTCCAAAAAATGACTTAAACACCTGTGCGCCCTATTTATCCAACTGGGCAAAAATGGTGCACGGCTGGTAGACGGAGCCGGAAAATGAAGTAAATCCCGATTTGCGTAAAAAATTAACGCCTGGGTCACGGCAGGCGTTAAGGGACCTGTGTGCTCTTTTACATGGTGGGAGACCATGGAAGCAGTCCACAGGTCCCCTTCCCTGCACCCAGGGTCACCCCCTGCCACCCTAGCCCACCCCTGGAGGGCACCCATCCATGGAGAGTGCAGGTAAGTATCATTTTTTTTTTAGAGTGGCATGGGGGGCCTTACTTGGGCACCCCTACATTCCATTGTGCCCAATGGCCATGCCCGGGACAGAATTTCTCTGGGCATGGCCATTGGGCAGGGGGGCATGACTCCTGTCTTTGCTAAGATAAGAGTCATTTCCATGGGGGTTGTGTGTCAAAAAATGGCGCAAGTCAGGTTGGAGCCAATATTTTTGACTCTAACCTGACTTGCACCATTGTTTCACGCACAACCCCCAGTCTTCTCTTCGCCTCCACTGCCCGGTTTGAGTCATTTATTTTGACGCAAACCAGGCCACAGCACTGGCTAACGTCATTCCATAAGTAAAGCGCCCGTCTGGCGCGTTGGAATGGCGTTAGCCGGCAGTAAACTTTTTGATGCAAATCTGCCCTGGCGCTGATTTGCGTCAAAAGCATAAATATGGGCCTAAATTTGTGTGAGATCTGTGGCTTTTGGGCACATTGCAAGGCAATCATATCAAATACTCCACAAATTTACTTGCTTGATGCCACCTTCATACCTATCATAATGTGCAAGCTTCCTCCTTGTATATATTCGTAGAGGACTTTGATGATTTTTCTGACAGCTGTTCAAGGTGGGCAAAACATCACAGCCATCAAAGCCATCGCATACCACATTTTTAGCTCTTTCTTCCCGAAGGTCTATGTCTTTATGCTGTCCCTAAACTTTGAGCACCGTCAACGCCATTGTGCTGGCAATGATGGTGACCAAGTTGTCCACTTCTTTTACATCTTTCACATATTAGGTTCCCCAGGTACAAACTTGCGTTTTGGCTTCAGCTTCATAAACACAATCAAACTTTTGCTTAAAACATATCTTGGTGGTTCGGTGAAACATGTAATCATGGGGAGGAAAGGATGTATATGAGTGGAACAGGAATATGAGAAGGAGAAGAATGAATGAAAACAGGACAGTAACTAAAATGAGCTTTTGCAAAGACAGTACCTCTGCCCTTTTCAGGCTGGAGCAGTGGTTAATTTGTATTTATTTATTAATTTGCAATAATTTACCACAAAACAAAAACAGAATGCATTTGCCCACCTAAAGGTGGCTATGGTATAGATGCATTCAATTTTTTTATTTTAAAAAACATTCACTTATGTGGCTGTTTTACTAGTGCTTTTATTATGTCTAAAATAGTTTCATTGATACCATACAGTTTATTTATATTTGTGAAAGATGTAGTGTTTTGCTTGATTTAAAACTGAACCTTTCTGATTCTCCGAGGACTCTGTATCAGTGTAACATAATCGCTAGCATAGAGTACAAGGAAAGCTTGGTTTTGGTTTAGAATGTTGGAGTTTACTGGTAAATGCAGAGGAATAAAGATGTGTGATTTACAGCTCTGTGTGTGGCCTAGTCATGTAGCGGGTACCAGGCTGGGGAACAGGCTATAACTGGTGACGAGATAGGGATAAGTAACCCGAAGAAGAAAGTGCTCTCCTAGAGAGTTTGTCTTGGTCCAAGCAAGCTGCTCATGCATGTCATGTGTGCTTTAGTCACATGTGGCGTCAAAGTGCAACTCAAGCCGGTTTGAAGTGAGTGAATGGAAAGAGAGCTTCATGAAAAAGTGTACACATGGTTGATCAAGAAACTATGACCAAGATCCTACAAAAAGGTACCAACCACACTGCCACGCAAAATAAAGTTATACAGTATACAGAGTATTACCGCTGAAGGTGGATTCAACCAGGTTTACAAAGCATGTTTAAAAACAATTATCAGATACCAAATAGCGCTGCAAGGCAGAGATCGGAGAGGTGTAAAACAATACAAATTGGAGTGTAACAGGAATAAAAGAGATGACTTACAAAGTCCCATAAGCAGACTCATCATAGCCCAGTTGACAGTGGTCCCACAAGAAGTGCCCTGGGTTGTGTTAAAAGAGTGGCCCATATTTGCAGTGGCCAGAAACTTAGCAAAAGCCTGATCGACCGATGGAGCCCAACAAGGATGACACGAGGCTGGCCCATCGCAGCGCCTGGGCATGAATGGAACTGATCCTGATTTCCAGTCAGTAAGGCCGGGGAAGGTCTGATCTCAACATAAGTAAATTCCACACTGGTCTACAATGCTGTCACTTTCCTCAAACCACCACCAACATTTGACACAGCTAAAAAACAAAATATTGCTGATAGGTAACTGCATGGATGGAGACATTTGAAGATTTCATAGATGCACTCGAAGATAGTGAAGACTGTCAAATATCTAAAAAAATCTTCCTGGTGATGCTGTGAAACAAGACATAAAAGAAAATGCCAAGAATTGACGAAGAAACCAAATACCATCAAATTAGGAATGTGGTAAATCTCAAATTTAATCTGGTACCAAAAGTTGACTTTGAACAATATGTTTTCAGTCAAGATTATCAAAAAGTTGACAAAACAATTGATGAACTCATGGAAAGACTCAACACACTCACCAAACACAGTAGGTTCAATGAATTTAATGATGAAGAAGCCATGACACAGAGTAATCTATGAATGCTTGTCTGATTTATTCAGACAATGCTTAGAAAAACTGCTAGGGCCTGATTACGAGTACAGCTGGCCCCCGGACTGCCGTACTTGTGGTGGCGGTCTGACAGCAGCGTCCTTGGCAGTTTGCCCGTCAGATTACTATTACAACACTGCCAACAACGCTATGATCATAGATCCCGCGGGGCAGAAAGCAGTGGTCAAGCATGGCGGTGCCCATGGCGACACCACTGTGCTGATCACGACTTTCATTTTTGCCAGCTGTCGCACTGTTTCCAATGACCAGCCTGGCATAAACATCTTAATACGAAGGTGAGGAGGCTTCTGGCTTGACTGCCTCTTCCCCACTGTCGTATTGGCAGTCCATCGGTTGGACCACCAAAGTCGTAATGAAGACCTTAGTCTGGAGAAAATGTTTATGGCTGCCAGAGCTGAAGAACATGCTAAGAGGCAAGCTGCCAGCATGGAGGCCGGAGGTACCCAGAGAGAGTCAGTCATGCATGTGAAAAGTAATTCTAAACCAAAGACTGAAGGAGACAAAGTAATGTCTACACGCAAAAAGAAGTTGTGTTTCAGGTGTGGATTTCCGTTTCCACACGCAGGAAAGTGTCCTGCCATTGGTCAGATATGCAAATTCTGTGGTAAAGATAACAATTTTGTGACGATGTGCAGATTGAAGGAAAGAGTACGTGTTTTACAGCGCAAAGACAAAATGGCCTCCAGAACGTTCCAGAAGTAATTAAATCATAAAAACACTGTTCAGAGATTACATTGAAAAAAATGGATGTTTAATACCTTTCACTATCGATAGTGGTGCCTCAATAAATATAATGACTGAAGAAAAGTACAATGAAATGTCTCAGTTACTGCAGCTTATACCGTCAAAGACCATAGTGTACACTTGGACTGCATCAATGGCCATGAAGAGTCCAGGGTAGTTTATAGCAACAGTGAATCTTAAGAAAAAAAACGTACAAGCACCAAACCATGTGCTTCAAGTTACAGTTGCAAGTGCCTGCTTGCTCGGTTTCAGCACGGCTGCTGACATGGGACTGATTTCAGTGAGTTACAACATGAATGCACATCACGAAACAGTAAGTCAGTTCCCTTCATTATTTCATGGTTTAGTAAAGCTACCGACTATGAAAGTAAAACTGCCTATTTATGAGGATGTCCGTACTGTTGCTCAGAGACATAGACGAGTTGCTTTTCATTTATAAGAAACTGTTGAAAAAGAACTTGTAATCACTTAAGCATAACATTATTGAATGTTCCACTAGTTCAACCCCATGGGTTTCTCCCATAGTACTAGTGCCTAAAAAGGACCATGAATGAGCTGTGCGCATATGCGTTGACATCCGCCAGGCGAGCAAAGTGACTGAACAAGAACGACATCCTGGGCCACACATTGCTGACATGATCATGCAATTGAATAGTGCCAAAATCTTCTCTCGATTTGATTTGAATAAAGGTTATCATCAGTTAGACCTTGAAGAAAACTGCTGTTTTATTAAAACTTTTTCTACACATGCTGGATTGTTTAGGTTCAAGAGAGTTAGAGCCTGATTTAGATATTGGTGAACTAATAACTCCGTCACAACGGTGATGGAGATTCTATTCACCAAAATCTAAATCCCCTTATTTCCTGTGGGATTTAGATTTCGGCAGACAAAATATCCGTCATCGTTATGACGGAGTAACCCATCTGCCATTATCTAAATCAGGCCCTTAGTTTTGGTGTGTCATCGGCTGCAGAACTTTTCCAAGACATCATACAATAAATCATGCAGCCTGTTGTTAATGCATTCAGTTATAGCAATTACATATTCGTTTTAGGAGCTACACAGAAGGGGCACAGTAAAGCCCTCACACAGGTTTGCCAACTACTTATGATGCAGGTTAACCTTGAATACAGATGAGTTTGAGTTCAATAAGACAAAAACTGAAATTCTTTAGACACATTTTTTTTTATGGTGGTATGACACCTGATTCTGCAAATGTCCACACGTTGACAAATGCTGAACTCCCCACAAGATGTTTCCATGGTACGTTCTTTTCTTGGAATAGCCTGATACTGTTCAGGAAACACAATGGACTTTGCCACTGTCAGTGCTTTATTACGAGAGTTAACAAAGACAAATGTTTCTTTCAAACGGTCACAAGAATGTGAAAAGAGTTTCAAAAGAATCAAACCCTCCATTGAAAATGCTACAGAAATTGCATATTTAAATCCCATTCTCCATACCGAGATTGTGATTGACACTAGGCCCATTGAGTTAGGCGCTGTACTTGCACAGCATATTGGACACCCGAATGCAAGCCAGCATGTTGTGGCCTGTGCTAGTAGAGGTTTGTCTGAAACAGAATGTGCTTATTCACAGCCTGAAAAGGAAGGTTTAGCTGTGGTATGGGGTTGTGAACATTTACATGTATTCCTTTATGGAAAGCCTTTCAAGCTTTGGTGACCATCTTCAGCAATCCAAAAGCCAAGATGCCTCCTCAAATTGAATGATGAGGACTAAGATTGCAAAAGATTAATTATACATCAACCACAGCATAGTTGTGCATCAACCAGGAAAGGATCAAAATCCTGTTGACTACTTTTCAAGAGTGTCTAATCAAGGTCTTGGTACTCCATACAAAACAACTGAGTACTACAACAATTTCATTGTCAAGTCAAGTACACCAGCTGCTGTATTGTTAACCCAGATTGTCACTGCTACGAGTCATGATAGTGACCTGCTGAAATTAAAAGACATAATTACACATCAGTTGTGGTATATGCGCGTTCAGTCTCTCAGTAATAATGGTGAATATCAAATTGCAAGAATGTTGAAGATGAATTTTCCATAATTGCGGAAGGACTTATACGCGTTGATCGAGTATCCTGATTCTGGAGAGTCTATGACAAAAGATAATAGAAGTGGCTCACGAAGGACATTGTGGTATTGTTGCTACAAAGAGAGCTGTCCGAGGACTGTTTATTTTCCACCCCTAGATGGAAGAGTTGAAAAGGAACTCCAAACCTGTCACATATGCAATTGCTTGCCACCCAAAGTTACTCAACATATTCTGAACACGTCAGAACTCCCTAAACATGCGTGGGAGAAAATAGCGATTGATGTCTTTAGTCCACTTGACAATGGACATCATTTACTGGTGATTGTAGATGAATATTAAAGATTTGCTTTGGTCGCAGATCTCTCACTCACGATACAGTATTAATTGAAAAACTTGATGACATATATGCAACATGGGACTTACCAGCCACGGTGAAGTCTGACAGTGGTCCACCCTTCAGCAGTAAAGAACTTAAAGAATTTCTGGAGCATCTGAACATAAAGCATCAAAAGGTCACACCTTTGTGGCCACAGGCCAATGGACTTGTTGAGCAGTTTATGAGTCCCCTAAAGAAAACAGTGCAGCATGCAACTCTTGAGAAGCTCAGTCTAAAAACAGTATGGAACTCAACTTTACTAGGTTATCCTTCAACACCCCGCTCGATCACAGGTGAAAGTCCTGCAACTTTGATGTTTGGGAGAGCAATGCCAACCAAGTTACCTCAGTTGACCATAGAACGAGATGGTAATGAAAACCTGATTTGTACAAGGGACTTGGTTCAAATACAGAAAATGAAAGTGTATGCAGACAAGAGGCGACATGTAAAAGTCCTCTCATTCTGAAAAAAATAACTAAAATCAAGAAACACATTTGGAAAGAGGTGTATCACTGAAGAGAAAGGAACTGTTTTAGGTGGATGTGAACAAAGTGAACATGATATGTGTATTCCCGCAAAGTGAAGGGGACCAATGGGTAAAGAGGACTGACTCATTACCCCATGCTGTATGCTGTGGTGGGTGGAAGGGAAATGTGAATGACAATTCAACAGACTGATGGATGCAGCTTTCTGAACGAAATGCCCTCTATGTATAGTATTTCTGCATTTTTGGAATAACAATACTCTGGTGAGAATTTTGTTTCAAAGGCCAGACCTACAAAAGAGACTGAGAATCAGAAATAGCCACAGAAACCTAGGGGAGTGGGTAGGAAACTTGAAAACACTAGTAGGAGGTACGTCAGTGCAAAACAATGACCATAGAAGCAAAAGAGAGATGAATGTGACAGAAAGAGAGATGAAGATGAGAGTATAAGATACAAAAGTGACTAGTGAACAAAAGGTGAAATTGATAAGGGATTAAGAAACACCTTCCCTAGATGACAAAAACTGTATGATTATTAAATTACAGATTGATTCCTCACTTACACTGACTGGCACCCACATTTACGAACCATCCACCATTAAGTCGACATTCAGTGCCTCCTTGGCGGAGTGTATGTGTGTCTATGAACTATGTGCTTCCAACTTCATACTTTTGGGTGACTTTAACTACTACCTCGATTATGCCCAAGAGCCCCACAAGCAATGCCATAGAACCCAGAAATCAAAGTCACCGCCGGATGAGAGAGGAACCTTAATGAGTCTTTCTCCAGCAGACAACGCTACGTCCTGCAGATCACGCCGGCGATCTTTAAATCAAGGAAAGGCTCCCGTATCTATACCTTGATTGCCCTGCATTGACGCTACTAGGTGTATTGTATTAAATTGTCTTTGTACTGAAGCACTATGTATGGCCTGACCGGTCGTGTAGGTATATTATTAGTGTTGATGTGACAGGGGTGGGCTGAGGTCCAATGATGCCTTCTTCTGAGACATTTTCCTTTGGCTCCTTATACTTTGAGGACGCCTCACTTGTTTGTCGAAAATGCTGTCAGGCAAAGTATCTTTGTAAAGGTGAATTGAGTTCCAGGCTGTACGCTTTCGATTCCCCCAGAGTTTGTCTAGAAATGTACTCTAAAGGGCCGACAGATACTTCAAGGGAGAAAGTATGTGTATGGGGGCATTAGGGGGAGGGTATGTTGTTTTGAATGTAAATGTTTTTACTTGTTTTTCTTGCAGGCAATCATCACATATACTCTTCATTATGGGAATTCTGACCCTGTGGCAAAATCTTGTACCACTGTTCACCATTTTCAACCCGGTTAAGGGGCTTATAGAGCCCCTTTGCGGCCATGTGACTTTTCTCCTGCATGATTAAAACTGAACGTAAACATCCTCCGAGACCGCATTAAAAGATCTACCTTTCTGAGGTACATTAATAGGTATAAACTAGATGTAGTCCTCCTTCCAAAGACGCCCCTTCTGGGGGTTCATTGTCCTCTCCTTGTTCGATTTGGATATGACCTTGTTTACCATGCGAGCTACTCCCAGGGCTCCAAAGGGGTTGCAATTCTTCTTCACAAAACCTTTCCATTGTCAGTATCCACTATACATGTAGATCCCCAGGAGCATTACATTGGTATTGAGAGCCGTTTAGGAGTTTAGTTCAGTTTAATGAATTTTTAAGGCGCATGGCTACCTGAAGGCTTCCCAGCGATGAAAGTAGACCACCAAACTCAGGGATGCCTATGCTGTGAATAGAAATGTCTTCAGTTTCTTATGAAAGGAAGATTCCAACTGCTGTTGTCAGAGTTCCAAAGGAAGTGAGTTCCAAAGATATGCGTCTTTAACTGAAAAAGATCTACCTTTCCATATTGCTTTCCTGAAACAGGGCGTATTGACCAACGAGGCGGTGGAGGATCTAAGTGCCCTCTGAGGGGTATAGGGTGTTATACATTGTCTGAGAAACAGCGGGCCCTTATTATGGAGGGCTTTGTGTGTCATGCAAATAGCCTTAAAATTGATATGCTGTTCAATGGGAAGCCAATGAAGTGAAGACAGTAAAGGTTTGGCAGACAAATGTCTGGGTGTGTTCATAAGAAGACGTGGGATGGCGTTTTGCACAACCTGCAATCTCTTTATTACGTAGCCAGGAGAGCTAAGGAAAAGAGAGTTACCATAGTCTAAACAAGACAGTATCAGGGCCTGAATGGTGAGTCTTCCAACCGAGAATTTTCTTAATGGTTCTTAGTAGGCCGAAACAAGTTGTGGCCAGCTTTTTAGATTGGCCAATTCAACTTTGTTTCCTGTTATGCTCCTCCCCATCTTCTGCAGTCTGCTCTGTCTGCATTCCGATCTTTAGTGATAGCCTTGCCGCAGGGGACGACTATAGTTGGCAGGGATTCTAATGCGGTCCCTGATCCCGTGAGAGATACGTCAGACGCTCCGCGGTAAACAGGGTGGCTCGATCTGCAAGCCTTACTATGTGGGCAGATTCCATTGGCCTATGTGACGATTGGCATTCTGGAACCCCACACAGCGGTCCTACACTCACATGTTGAAGGCCAATAAAACCAAATCCAGGATTTACCTCTTCAGGGTGCGCACCTGTGACTTACTGTGGCTGCACTGCATTTGGATTTTTCCTTGAGGCATCTCAGACCATGCTCCCCTCCTTCTAGAGTGGTGCATCCTGGATGGCACCCAACGCCCTATGTGGAGATTTAGTTTGGCCATTTAAAAGGCATGAACTGCGTGGACTTTGTGGAGCAGAAGCCCTGTACCTTTTTTCAACATATTGAGGGCACTATTTCCTCTGCCTGGTCATTATGTGCGACCAGTAAACATACCCTACAGAGTAGCATTAAAGATTTTGTGCCAAATGCAGAGCAACAGTGACAGGTGCAGGTTGTGGAGATAGAAGCCCAGATCCTTACCTTAGAACAACGTGCCAGTGGCATGAGATCAGAAGAGGTCTTGCGCAAGCTAGAGATGGTACCATTTAAGCTCCATCAAGTCTCCATTGAAGAGGCTTGGCAGTGTTGGAGTCCATCTACCCAGTGAGTAAACACTTCAGTAGATGAGTCAGGCAGCTATTGTACTGTTTGGCGACAAGAGGAGTTGCTAGCAGAGTGGTCCCAGTTTTAAAGGACTCTTCTGGCATCCTTCACAAGGTGCTGCCTGCAGTCGCCCATACATTTGCAGCCTTTTATCAGGATTTCTATACGGCACACCCCACCCCATCTGGTGAACTTCCACACCCCTATTATAGGATGTGCCTTTGCCATAAATTCTCTCTCTCTTGGCCCAAGAACTAGATCATCCGCTGTCAGCGGAGCAAGTTGGATAATCCTTAACTGATCTCCACCCTGGAAAGGCTCCGGGACCCGATGGGTTCCCCATCTAATTATTTAAGCACTACAGGACCATATTGATACCTCATCTCCTGGCCCTGTATACTGAGGTGCTAAAGAGCAGTTCTTTCCTCTCAGATCTTGATACCGCCACGATAGTGGTTAAACCAAAGATGGGCCAGTCAGCTGAAAATTGGTCCTCATACCTCTCGATTTCTCTTATTAATACAGACATTAAAATCTTTGCGAAGATCCTGACAAATAGACTGACCTGAACTCTTCCCTACCTCATCCATCTGGACCAGTGTGGCTTTATGCCAGGTAGAAGTAGGCAACACTGTATCCAAAGAGTGCAGTTTGCCCTTTCTCAGGCATCCCAGCTCAATGGTCATTTCTTGAGGCCGTGGTCCAGCAGGCAGGCTTTGGACCCACATTTTGTGGCTTGGTGGGACAGCTACATAGCATCCCCTCCGTGCAGGTTCAGGCAAACAGAATTCTCTTTTCATCTTCTCATCTTTTACAATTTGCAGAGGTACGCGACAGGGCTGTCCTCTGACCCTGTCGCTTTCTGCAGAACCACTGGTGCATCTGATGTGATGTGAGGCATGGGATCAGGGATGGTGGTGGGACGAGAGCGTAGAGGACAGGTTTGCCCTCTACGCAGATGATGTACTAGTTTTCCTAAGTGAGCCCCAAACAATAGGTACTAGGTGTCTAGAGATCCTTCAACTCTATTTTGAGGCCTCTGGTCTGTGTGCTAACTGCAAAAATTCAGTATTAGTGGAAGTAACTGGTAATGCTGCAGGCTGACTTTGGTGTCCTGACATTCCACTTAAGCTTTAATTCCTTCATATACCATATCCACATCGCCACCATTCCACATCCGGCATGGTCCCTGAATTTTCGAACCCTGGCCTGAACTATTTATCGAGAACTGTGTGCTTGATCTTGTTTACCACTGAATCCCATGGGGCGTACTGTGGTCTTTAAAATGATGTGTATCCCCCGATACCTATACATCCTGGCAAACTACCCATACTCAATCCACGTACGTTGTTTCGTTCTCCTACCTCGAAAGTGACATCCTTCATTTGGGCACATGGATATCATGGGGTGGCTTTCACCTCTGCATGCAAATCGACATTTGACAAACGCCTTGATAATCCCAGAGCAAGATGGCTACTACCTTGCAGCGCACCTGGTCCCGGTAAATGAGTGATTCGCCGCAGTCTTGGATGATTCTGCATATAGGCTTGAGTTACACCACCTAGGCCTTGATGGGCTCCTCAATCGCCTCTACCATCTACAGCACTGTGGTTTACCAGAGTGTTGCTGCTCTGCTGGTGAGCGGCTCTGCACCTTATCCAGTGGACTCGCCACTTCACAGACGTGGTCCCACTATGGTGAGGAACTCGGCTAGGACAAGTGGCAAACCTAGAGGGTTTAACTGGTTGGGACCATATAGGTATCACATATCTAGGAGTTGGTCATCAGGATGGGTCCATGATGTCCTTTTAAGAGCTACAGGTCCAATATGGTCTGTCTCATACTCAGTTCTTTTGCTTTCTGCAGTTGCGCAATGCGCTGCCTGCTCACCTCCCAGCATCGAAGCACATTCCTGAATATAGCCCCTTTTGAAACGAAACTGCTAAGGGGAAAATTAGGCAAGGTGCGACCTCGACAATCTATTGTTCCCTGATGATTAATGCACCAGATCTGTTCCTTCCCCTTCGGCATAGATGGGAGAACTGGGTGAGTTAGCTGGTTGACCAGGATTGGTGGGAGGCATGTCTAGCTCAAAGGGAACTAGCGATTTCCTCACCTCTACAGATGGTCCAAATTAATTATCTAGATCTAACATATTTATCCCGCGAGCGATTGCAGTGAATGAGGCATACTGACCAGCCGCATGTCCATGCTGTTCCACGCCAGCTGCAGATTTTTACCATATGGTCTGATTATGCCCGGCTTTAGCACTCTTTTGGAATGTGGTAGGTCGTGGGATTTCATAGGTCCTGAGTCCATGAAAAGTACTGTTAGGCCTCCTGGAGGGTGTTGGAGAATTCCTCCCAGAGTGGACTTTTATAGGGGTGGCTTCCTTAGTAGCCAAGTGCGATATTGCATGTCATTGGAAACATCCCAGACCATCCATCCTGTAGGTATGGCAGAGGGGTGTTGATTGATGTGCGCACCTGGAACAGCCAATCTATGAGGCCCGTAGCTGTCCCCAGAAACATGAGAGGAAATGGTTAAATGGTGTGCTTATTATGGATTACCAGTGTAAACTGTATATTTGTGATGCAGGTGTGTCATGATTTGATGTGCTGGATCAGAATGATTATGTCATCTATTTACAGCTGCCAGTAGATCATGCTATACATTGTTAAACTAAATAAAATTGGTTATATATAAAAAAAAATCACCAGCAGGGAGTACCATAGGCATATACATCATGATTTTTGATCTTAGGCTAGGGATCGTCAGCCGCCATGTCATGAGGAGCTTCTTGCCGGTCTCCGAGATAGCCCTGGGGACTTCTGCCTTTTTGCAGAATTTAGTCCATGTTTCTGTGGCCTTACAGGTCTAAGCTGAATGCAGTGCAGGTCTGCAACGTACCTTTACAGGTGTCTGAGACTCCTAGAACGCCGCTTCTACTGGCGCCTTGTGGCCAAGATGTTGGCCACACCCAGCACCACTTCGCCTCCTAGCACGAAGGCCTACTGATTGGTGGGCTGTGGCCCTGATAGCTTTGGGAACTCTGTGTAGGGTTGCTCCCCCAGTGCCACCTGCCATCTGGGGTGCTTCTGTCTGCCGGTGATCTTCCTGCGCTGTATGAGGGCTGGGGGACGGGGGCCCATCAGATGCATGGTTACTCACCCCTCCGGATGCATAGAGTGCCACTGTGCAGGCGGGCATTGCAGAAGAGCAAGGATCTACTGGAGGTCATGGGTGCCCTGCCCTGAATATGGAGGTACCTGGACTTTAGATCTGCCTCCTACCGATTGCTTACTGTGACACACCACTCTCCTGAGGGCGACCCTGGAGCCTATTTCAATGCTGTAGAAGAGCTGCTGGTAGGTGATTCCCCCTCTGGGGTAGAGCAGCTGTGGCCTGGCCTTCTGACTATCTAACCTGGCCTCCCTCCAACGGCAGTACCAACAGAGTGGAAAAGCCTTTTCACTGATCTCCATCACCAGGCATATTGGGAGCAGAGGGGGTGCAGCAGTGGCCCAGTGCTTTCTTGTTATTGCCCTACTCAGCAGTCTCTGCTGGTGCACCATAGGAATGTTGCCCCCCGAGTGATACTGCGGAAGGACTCCTGCTATTTTTCCCTTTCTTACTTCTGTCTAACACTGAAATGAGGCCCTGTGGGCTTTAAAGTGCCATATTGATCACCAGGGGACTGTTCCTTTTATGACTCTTGCTACACTGGACCCACCTGATACAGTGACTCTGGGGGCTTCTGCCCTGGAAGCGAGGGGCACCCACTGAACCTTTTCTTGTAGCCCCCTCTAGGCACCCCATGTGCTCTATTTTAGCTGCACGCCAGTTTGAAAATTATTGCTCCCTTGGTGCCTCAGGGGTCGAGTGCATTAGAGGGATTGTTGCTGTGGGCCTGCTCTCCCCTGCTATCAGCGCCTACTTACCTGCAGGCATTATGAAGTACATGCACAGAAGAAGGACAACCCATTCCTGACTGCGCCTGAATGAATGGCCCAGCCCTCATCCGCAATCATCTGGCATCTCCGGGGACACTCATCCCGAGGTGGGGGACAAGCTAGATACCATTCTGGCAGTGTCTGGGTCCACAAGGAAAGTCGTAGAATCTAGAATAGACTCGCTGGCTGTTGACCATAGCCTCCTGTGGGATGACCATTGCAAAACAGCTGACTTGGTCAATGCAGTTGAAACCACACAGGCCAATCATATGCCTACCATGAAGGGCCACACATCTAAACTGTCTGATATAGCAGAGCACACAAAAGCACTGGAGACCTGGATTTAGGCCCACAAGGAGTAGGGCCAGGCACAACAACATCCATGTCATTGGGCTCCCCAAAAACATTGAGGAAGCCTCAATTCTCACCTTCCTTGAGAACTGGCTCCAGGAGATGGTCACCCCTTAGGGACTTTCCAAATTCCATCCATTGGAGAATGCACATAGGGAATTTGCTTGCCCCTGACTTGTGCCAAACTACCGAGTCTGGTGGTGGCCTGACTTTTGCACTTTCATGAACGTGATTTCCTACTACATGGGGGTCAAACTGCTGGCCCTTTCCAAATGGGGAATGCTGAAGTGTCCATATTACCGGGCTACAAAGCAACTATGCAGTGACAGAGGGCATCTTTTTTGGCTGTAAAAAAGAGGTTACAAGAATTGTTTAACCTGCGTGCTCTGCTGTTCCCTACCAGGCTGAAGGTTTTAACAGAAGGCCAAACTCCCTTTTTTACCACTCCTGAGGAAGCTCGGGATGGCTTGATCTCCTTGCTGGTTACCCTTCTCCATCGAGACAAATAGCTCCTCCCAAGTCAACTAGCACAAACAGCCACAATCAAGGAGGTGTGGTTGCTCATTCCCCCAGCCCACATCAGGCATGCAATGGCAGGAACCATGGCTCTTCTTGCTGCGCCCTTGGTGGGATATGTTGCTTGTGGGGAAGCACCATTGTCACCTCAGCGGAGACCTCCACTTCTGGGTCCAAGAGTGGCCCTGATTCCAATTCCAGTATTGTACCTCCAACAGTCACACCAGGCACTGCTGATGACATTATCTGAGGTCTGCCTTGTGGCCCCCCTCATTGGCCCTCCTGGGGCATGGACTATAAGCATTGCTATTCTTCTAGGGGTATTTTGTGTCTGGACTTCTGAATATTATTTTGATGACATCGTATGGTTTGTGGGAAGTCCCTATGGCTGCAGGGTATGGGCTTCCTATTGGGGTATCACTCACCCCCACTCTCTGGTCAGTGTGATTGGCCTATAGTGGGCCCACCAGTGCCGTGGATTCATTATGAGTCCACGTAATTTGGACAGAGCGACTCGTCGTGACTGTCCTCGGAGGGTTTTGTTAGAGTTCTGTTGTTGTTCTATCCCTGTTGGAAAGTCTCCTTTTTCGCTGTCACCAGGGTGCTTGGTATTGCTTCATGGTATGGGGTCGACTTACGTCCATGGTCAGGGTCCCCCAGTATTTCACCTACGATCTCTCATTCAACCTTGTAAAATGTGATACAAGTCCCAGACAGATTATTGAGGACTTGGACACCCACATGAAGCAGGGGCCTAAATATAATTCTCATCTACTGTGACACTCTGCTATATATTTCAAGCAGCCAAATAAATGAGTGAGTGCATTTTTATGAAAGGGAGAGTGATGGCCAAATTGTGAATAAGTGCAAGGACTGAGTTGCGGTGTATGTTGATATGAGTGAGAGGAGCGAGTGACAATCAACATGTTGATAATTTATGTCGGCAGATTCCACAGTGTGGATAAGTGTCAAAACAGGTAAAAATGACACTACAATGAGGTGTAGTTGGGGATGTCCGGGCTTGAGAGTGAGTTTTAAGCAAGACACCCTTTGAAAGTAGTAATGTGGGAAGCCTATGCAGGCAAGTGAGCTTATATGCACTGTATTATTATCTACCCTGCTACTGAGTACTAGGTCTTTGAGGGAGAGAAAGTATGTGAATTAAGGAAAATTTGCATTAGTCACTCCAGAGAAGCAATAAGACTTCTGGGAACTATGGCCAGTTGTACTAAGAGACATCTCACAAAAAGCGACTGTAAATTGGACACTGACATTTTGTAACCTGTCCTTCTTTTGTGGTGCGACCTACATAGTTATAGCTCACATTTCAGAATGGACTGCCAGATAAATATTAATTAGGCTGGTCACTATTTCCTACCCTCCGTAAATGACTACACAGACAGGGATGGACAAGCACACTATCCCTCATGGATGTATTTTATTATCAACAGGGATATTACTTTAAGATTCCACTGTTTTAAAAGTAATCAGTGCTGCTTTTAAAAAAGAAATGTTTTCCTGTTTTGGGAAACTTCATTAGACAATTGCTTACATCTTCCAAGGCCGCCCCCTACCATTCACTATGAGAAGTGTCGCAAGGGGATACCTTCCCCTTAACAAAAGTTGCAAAGCATCGATACATGCCACAATTAATAGGGGAGTCGTATTTTAATCCTCTCCTAATTGTGATTCTATATGGCTCTCTAACTCTTTTTGTTAGTTGGAAAAGTTTTTTCTGACTCACAAAATGGGGCTAATAAATACCTAAAGCCATTATGCATTCATAAACCCTGTGAAGTTGCAAATCGCTGAGTTTGTGACCACAAAATGGCTTTGTACATATGTCCCTCGATCTACACAGGCTTACATTGTAACACAACTTAGCACTTTAACCCCTTCTGTGCCGCGGACGTAGTGGTTACGTCCTGCGGCACAGTGCTGCTGTGCCGAGGACGTAACCACTACGTCCTCGGCATACAGCCCAGAGGGAGCGCTCTCGCTCCCTCTGTGTGCTTCCCCCCACCCCCCCAAAGTCAGGGATGGAAGGGGAAGCCCTTCCCCTCCCACCCCGACCCCCCCAACCCCCCCTGTGACGTCAGCGTGCGAGCGCGCGCTGATTAGTCACAGGGTCTCCCCCATCGCGCTGGAAGCAGAGCTTCCAGCGCGATTGAAAGAGAAATGCTTTTGCATTTCTCTTTCAATCCCATGGGGGAGGCCCCGAGAGGCTTCAGAGGGAAGGAAATGTATTTCCTTCCCTTTGAAGTCGCTCACAGGGTTTCAAAAGCTGGATTGCTTGCAATCCGGCTTTTGAATCCCCACTAGACACCAGGGATTTTTTTTATTTTTTATGAAACTGTCAAAAGGGAGCGACCCCTTGGGCAAGGGTCGCTCACAGGGGGGGCATTTTTTTAGGAAGGCCTTTTCTGCCCTCCTTGGGGGCAGATTGGCCTATTATTAGGCCGATCTGCCCCCAGGGGGGGCTGAAACCTCTAGGCACCAGGGATCATTTCTTTTTTTTTTCTTTTTGTTATGTTTTCTTTTTTTTTTAGGTGGGGAGCGACCCCTTAGGCAAGGGTCGCTCCCCTAGGGGGAAAATTATATTTAGGCCATTTCTGCCCCCCTTGGGGGCAGATTGGCCTATTTTGATGAGGCCAATCTGCCCCCAAGGGGGGCAGAAACCATTAGACGCCAGGGAGTTTTTTTTTTTTGCGTGAATTTCACGCAAGGGGAGCGACCCCTTAGGCAAGGGTCACTCCCTGGGGGGGGATTATTTTAGGCCATTTCTGCCCCCCTGGGGGGTAGATCAGACTATTTTGATTCGGCTGATCTGCCCCCAAGGGGGGCAGAAACCACTAGGCACCAGGCATTTTTTTGTTTTTTTGTTTTACAGATGGGGCGCGACCCCTTGGACCAGGGTCGCTCCCCTGGAGGGGCAAAATGTATTTAGGACATTTCTGCCCGCTTTGGGGGCAGATCGGCCGATTTTAGGTCAATCTGTCCCCAAGGGGGGCAGAAACCACTAGGCACCAGGGATCTTTTTTTTGCGCCGTCACGCAAGGGGAGCGACCTTGTAGGCAAGGGTCGCTCCCTGGGGGGGGGTGGAGGTAGGGGGGGCAAAATAATTTTAGGCCATCTCTGCCCCCCCAGATTGGCCTATTGGTATTAGGCCGATCTACCCCCAGGGGGGGCAGAAACCTCTAGGCGCCAGGGCAAATTTTTTTTTTGTGTTTTTGTTTTTGTTTGTTTGGTTTTTTTTTAGAGATGGGGAGCGACCCATCAGGCAAGGGTCGCTACCCTGGGGGGCAAATTCTATTTAGACCATTTCTGCCCCCCTTGGGGGCAGATTGGTCGATTTTAGGTCAATCTGCCCCAAGGGGGCAGAAATCACTAGGCACCGGGGATTTGTTTTTTGGCGCCAATGTCACGCAGGGGGAGCGACCCCGTAGGCAAGGGTCGCTCCTGGGCAGGGGGAGTTTGGGGGGGTGGGGGGTCAAATTTATTTTAGGGCATTTCCCCCCCCCTGGGGCCGGCTGAGCTAGAGGCCAAAATCCACAGGTAGGCACTTTGCAAAAAACACCTCTGTTTTCTGTAAAAAAATATGTTTTGTCCACGTTGTGTTTTGGGCCATTTCCTTTCGTGGGCGCTAGGCCTACCCACACAAGTGAGGTACCATTTTTATGGAGAGACTTAGGGGAACGCTGGGTGGAAGGAAATTTGTGGCTCCTCTCAGATTACAGAACTTTCTGTCACCGAAATGAGAGGAAAAAGTGTTTTTTGGCCAAATTTTGATGTTTGCAAAGGATTCTGGGTAACAGAACCTGGTCAGAGCCCCGCAAATCACCCCATCATGGATTCCCCTAGGTCTCTAGTTTTCAAAAATGCGCTGGTTTGCTAGGTTTCCCCAGGTGCCGGCTGAGCTAGAGGCCGAAATCCACAGGTAGGCACTGTTTTCTATGAAAAAATGTGATGTGTCCACGTTGTGTTTTGGGCCATTTCCTGTCGCGAGCGCTAGGCCTACCCACACAAGTGACGTATCATTTTATTCGGGAGACGTGTGGGAACGCTGGGTGGAAGGAAATTTGTGGCTCCTCTCAGATTCCAGAACTTTCTGCCACAGAAATGTGAGGAACATGTGTTTTTTTAGCCAAATTTTGAGGTTTGCAAAGGATTCTGGGTAACAGAACTTGGTCCGAGCCACACAAGTCACCCCATCTTGGATTCCCCTAGGTCTCAAGTTTTCAGAAATGCACAGGTTTGGTAGGTTTCCCTAGGTGGCGGCGGAGCTAGAGGCCAAAATCTACAGGTAGGCACTTTGCTAAAAACAGGTCTGTTTTCTGTGATGTGTCCACGTTGTGTTTTGGGGCATATCCTGTCGCGGGCGCTAGGCCTACCCACACAAGTGAGGTATCATTTTTATCGGGAGACGTGGGGGAACCCTGGGTGGAAGGAAATTTATGGCTCCTCTCAGATTCCAGAACTTTCTGCCACAGAAATGTGAGGAACATGTGTTTTTTGAGTCAAATTGTGAGGTTTGCAAAGGATTCTGGGTAACAGAACCTGGTCCGAGCCACACAAGTCACCCCATCTTGGATTCCCCTAGGCCTCTAGTTTTCAGAAATGCACAGGTTTGGTAGGTTTCCCTAGGTGGCGGCTGAGCTAGAGGCCAAAATCTACAGGTAGGCACTTTGCTAAAAACAGGTCTGTTTTCTGTGATGTGTCCATGTTGTGTTTTGGGGCATATCCTGTCGCGGGCGCTAGGCCTACCCACACAAGTGAGGTATCATTTTTATTGGGAGATGTGGGGGAACCCTGGGTGGAAGGAAATGTGTGGCTCCTCTCAGATTCCAGAACTTTCTGCCACAGAAATGTGAGCAACATGTGTTTTTTTAGCCAAATTTTGAGGTTTGCAAAGGATTCTGGGTAACAGAACCTGGTCCGAGCCACACAAGTCACCCCATCTTGGATTCCCCTAGGTCTCTAGTTTTCAGAAATGCACAGGTTTGGTAGGTTTCCCTAGGTGGCGGCTGAGCTACAGGCCAAAATCTACAGGTAGGCACTTTGGAAAAAATACCTCTGTTTTCCTTCAAAAATTTGGCTGTGTCCACGTTGCGCTTTGGGGCGTTTCCTGTCGCGGGCGCTAGGCCTACCCACACAAGTGAGGTATCATTTTTATCGGGAGACGTGGGGGAACGCTGGATGGAAGGAAATTTGTGGCTCCTCTCAGATTCCAGAACTTTCTGCCACAGAAATGTGAGGAACATGTGTTTTTTTAGCCAAATTTTGAGGTTTGCAAAGGATTCTGGGTAACAGAACCTGGTCCGAGCCACACAAGTCACCCCATCTTGGATTCCCCTAGGTCTCTAGTTTTCAGAAATGCACAGGTTTGGTAGGTTTCCCTAGGTGGCGGCTGAGCTACAGGCCAAAATCTACAGGTAGGCACTTTGCAAAAAACACCTCTGTTTTCCTTCAAACATTTGGCTGTGTCCACGTTGCGCTTTGGGGCGTTTCCTGTCGCGGGCGCTATGCCTACCCACACAAGTGAGGTATCATTTTTATCGGGAGACGTGGGGGAACGCTGGGTGGAAGGAAATTTGTGGCTCCTCTCAGATTCCAGAACTTTCTGCCACAGAAATGTGAGGAACATGTGTTTTTTTAGCCAAATTTTGAGGTTTGCAAAGGATTCTGGGTAACAGAACCTGGTCCGAGCCACACAAGTCACCCCATCTTGGATTCCCCTAGGTCTCTAGTTTTCAGAAATGCACAGGTTTGGTAGGTTTCCCTAGGTGGCGGCTGAGCTACAGTCCAAAATCTACAGGTAGGCACTTTGCAAAAAACACCTCTGTTTTCCTTCAAAAATTTGGCTGTGTCCACGTTGCGCTTTGGGGAGTTTCCTGTCGCAGGCGCTAGGCCTACCCACACAAGTGAGGTATCATTTTTATCGGGAGACGTGGGGGAACACTGGGTGGAAGGAAATTTGTGGCTCCTCTCAGATTCCAGAACTTTCTGCCACAGAAATGTGAGGAACATGTGTTTTTTTAGCCAAATTTTGAGGTTTGCAAAGGATTCTGGGTAACAGAACCTGGTCCGAGCCACACAAGTCACCCCATCTTGGATTCCCCTAGGTCTCTAGTTTTCAGAAATGCACAGGTTTGGTAGGTTTCCCTAGGTGGCGGCTGAGCTACAGGCCAAAATCTACAGGTAGGCACTTTGCAAAAAACACCTCTGTTTTCCTTCAAAAATTTGGCTGTGTCCACGTTGCGCTTTGGGGTGTTTCCTGTCGCGGGCGCTAGGCCTACCCACACAAGTGAGGTATCATTTTTATCGGGAGACGTGGGGGAACGCTGGGTGGAAGGAAATTTGTGGCTCCTCTCAGATTCCAGAACTTTCTGCCACAGAAATGTGAGGAACATGTGTTTTTTTAGCCAAATTTTGAGGTTTGCAAAGGATTCTGGGTAACAGAACTTGGTCCGAGCCACACAAGTCACCCCATCTTGGATTTCCCTAGGTCTCTAGTTTTCAGAAATGCACAGGTTTGGTAGGTTTCCCTAGGTGGCGGCTGAGCTACAGGCCAAAATCTACAGGTAGGCACTTTGCAAAAAACACCTCTGATTTCCTTCAAAAATTTGGCTGTGTCCACGTTGCGCTTTGGGGCGTTTCCTGTCGCGGGCGCTAGGCCTACCCACACAAGTGAGGTATCATTTTTATCGGGAGACGTGGGGGAACGCTGGGTGGAAGGAAATTTGTGGCTCCTCTCAGATTCCAGAACTTTCTGCCACAGAAATGTGAGGAACATGTGTTTTTTTAGCCAAATTTTGAGGTTTGCAAAGGATTCTGGGTAACAGAACCTGGTCCGAGCCACACAAGTCACCCCATCTTGGATTCCCCTAGGTCTCTAGTTTTCAGAAATGCACAGGTTTGGTAGGTTTCCCTAGGTGGCGGCTGAGCTACAGGCCAAAATCTACAGGTAGGCACTTTGCAAAAAACACCTCTGTTTTCCTTCAAAAATTTGGCTGTGTCCACGTTGCGCTTTGGGGCGTTTCCTGTCGCGGGCGCTAGGCCTACCCACACAAGTGAGGTATCATTTTTATCGGGAGACGTGGGGGAACGCTGGGTGGAAGGAAATCTGTGGCTCCCCTCAGATTCCAGAACTTTCTGCCACAGAAATGTGAGGAACATGTGTTTTTTTTAGCCAAATTTTGAGGTTTGCAAAGGATTCTGGGTAACAGAACCTGGTCCGAGCCACACAAGTCACCCCATCTTGGATTCCCCTAGGTCTCTAGTTTTCAGAAATGCACAGGTTTGGTAGGGTTCCCTAGGTGGCGGCTGAGCTAGAGGCCAAAATCTACAGGTAGTCACTTTGCTAAAAACAGGTCTGTTTTCTGTGATGTGTCCACGTTGTGTTTTGGGGCATATCCTGTCGCGGGCGCTAGGCCTACCCACACAAGTGAGGTATAATTTTTATCGGGAGACTTGGGGGAACATAGAATAGCAAAACAAGTCTTATTCCCCCTTGTCTTTCTCTACATTTTTCCCTTCCAAATGTAAGACAGTGTGTAAAAAAGACGTCTATTTGAGAAATGCCCTGTAATTCACATGCTAGTATAGGCACCCCGGAATTCAGAGATGTGCAAATAACCACTGCTTCTCAACACCTTATCTTGTGCCCGTTTTGGAAATACAAAGGTTTTCTTGATAGCTATTTTTTACTCTTTATATTTCAGCAAATGAATTGCTGTATACCCGGCATAGAATGAAAACCCACTGCAGGGTGCAGGCCATTTATTGGCTCTGGGTACCTAGAGTTCTTGATGAACCTACAAGCCCTATATATCCCCGCAACCAGAAGAGTCCAGCAGACGTAACGGTGTATTGCTTTCGAAAATCTGACATTGCAGAAAAGTTACAGAGTAAAACTTAGAGAAAAATTGATGTTTTTTTCACCTCAATTTCAATATTTTTCTTTTTCAGTTGTTATTTTCTGTAGGAAACCCTTGTAGGATCTACACAAATTACCCCTTTCTGAATTCAGAAATGTTGCGGTTTCTGGGATCCAGCGTTGGTTTCATGCCCATTTCTGTCACTGACTGGAAGGAGGCTGAAAGCACAAAAAATCGTAAAAATGGGGTATGTCCCAGTAAAATGCCAAAATTGTGTTGAAAAATTGGGTTTTCTGATTCAAGTCTGCCTGTTCCTGAAAGCTGGGAAGCTGGTGATTTTATCACCGCAAACCCTTTGTTGATGCCCCTTTCAGGGAAAAAACCACAAGCCTTCTTCTGCAGCCCATTTTTCCATTTTTTTTTAAAAAAACGAAATTTTCAATGTTTTTTGGCTAATTTCTTGGCCTCCTTCCGGGGAACCCACAAAGTCTGGGTACCTCTAGAATCCCTAGGATGTTGGAAAAAAAGGACGCAAATTTGGCGTGGGTAGCTTACGTGAACAAAAAGTTATGAGGGCCTAAGCGCGAACTGCTCCAAATAGCCAAAAAAAGGCTCGGCACAGGAGGGGGAAAAGGCCTGGCAGCGAAGGGGTAAATGCTAATAAATGTTTACTATCACTATTCCTTATACGTGCTCTATGCAATTTGTTGCAGTAGTTGCACCCCACCGTACTACAGGATTTTTAAACTGACCTCTCTCACATGTTGCCTATGGAGTGAACAGAGCAGATAAATTTAGATGTCTTACTGGAAACCATAGAATAATTCTTCCAAAACGTTTTTGCACCATCACCCACTTTTTAGAATGACAAACTTTCGCAACCCACCTAGCTATCATGGACATGAGGTGGGCGATTTTTTTATGTAACTAAATCATCATGTATAAGAGCACTGTCATTTACAGAGAGCACATTTTCCATTGAATTGGCCACTAAATTTGCACAACCATACAGTTTTACTGTTTAAACTATAATGCATTCAAATGATAATGTGTAGAAATCAGGTTTCAGTTCAAATTTATCATTTGGGCATCACCGAGTAAAGTGTCTTGATTTGTTTGGATCCTATTAAAAAAAACAAATTCAATCACACTTTAGAATTACAAAAAAATTTGCTTCATTTTTGCTTTCCTAACTGCTGGATGTGTACAATTTATTCACATGTATTTACATTTTGTTGTGTGTTAAAAAAATGACATCCTATAGCTTTCCCCTTCACACCCTCTGTATCACATAATTCACTTTTCTTTCTTTGAATACAAAGTGTGATGAGTCTGTAAATGTCAATCACCATGTTAAAAAAACATAAGCAGCAGTTTGTCAGAAGACATAGCCTGACATTTGACCTCTGTGCTTGAAGCCCAGCAAATGTGATAAGATAAATACAGAATTTAAATGCATCGTTTTTTATTGCATGTACTTTTGTAACCCACCAAAAACTATCTCTTGACCCACCAGTGTGTGGGGACCCACAGTTTATTTTCCCAGGAGAGCAGTCCCAGGCTTCCTGACTTTGGCCACTCCAGTTCAAAATAAGCATTCTCTACTAGAACAAATATCAGATATGAGGAAAAAGAACACTTAAAATATTATACAATATTACACAGTAATCTAAGCAGAGGCAGAAGTTATCAGGCAGTACACTACACCCCGCACAAAACTACCATAAAATAAAATTGTTGTAAATAACACACACAGATACACTTTAGTTTTAGAGTTTTACAACATATTAGAATAATCAAAACAGTTAACTTCAATTATACACATCCAAGTACTTAGGCACCTTAATGACCCTTTGATTTTTCCTCAGCATCTTGTGACTTTCTCCACTACCACTAGTCATGTTGTCACTCACGGCATCTTTTTTCACTTCATTACATGGTGTCACCATACCTCCATGTCGTTTAACTACCACCACTCTATTTACGTCCCATATACATGAATCTGTAGTCCTGACTGCATTATTAAACAACTTGATAACTTTTTTTTTTTTTTTTTTCTTCTTACCCAGACACCCACCTCTCCTGTAATAAAAACCATTCCATCTCCCTCCAAACCCGCCTTCTTTTCCTTCTGCAACTTTATCATGTTCCATTCACCCAAGAAATCATACTGTTTGGCTTCCTTCCCCTAAACAACTCAAGGGAGACTTTTCCAGTACTAGAATGTGGAGTCAAATGATTCATAGCTACTCTTCTCCTCTCCTAGGGCTTCATTTATAAGAAACTGATGCATCGATGCATCAGATTTCTTGCGCCTGCCATACATTCCCTAACGACGCCATGGATGCCCTGTATTTACAATACAGAACTCCATGGCGCATGTTTTCACAGATGCAGCAGAAATTCTTACTAATTTGTTGGTGCTAGAGTGACGCATTTCTGTAGTTGCTTCATTAAACTAACGCAGCTCCATCAATGTGAGGAGAATCCCTTTGAAAAAAGCCCTGCATCACCTTTCTGCCTGGTCTGAGCCGGCAGTACAATTTTGATGCAGTGAAGTCATAGGGTGATGCAGTGAAAAGTTGGAAATTTCACTGCATTAGTTCTACGTGTTTTTTTCCGTGGGAATGCCTTCCCTTGTACATTACACCTGGCACAGAAACTGACGCATTGTGCCCAGTGCATCAGTTTGCAAATATGGAGCAGTGTAATGAACTGCTAGCGCCGCTGCTGTGTAAAAAGAAATTATGCAGCAGCAGCGCAATGGGTTTGTAAATGAGGACCCTAATTTTTCCACTCCAAAACAATATACTTAGCAATTTGTATAGCTTCCTTCAAGAATCTATTAAATCTTTTTGTCATTTAATTGTTTTTTGGGTGATTTAAGGCACACTTGATCTGCTTTTCCTCAAGAAAATCCTTAATCTTGTTAGAAACCAACTCAATGTCATTAACCATTCATAAAACCTCCGGAATACCTTCTCTACTCATAAGATTACTCAGACAACTTGTGATAAGTGTTGTCTCCATACCACTAGTGAAAACTACCTTAGGCCACCTGGAGAACATATTCATAAGGACCAACACGTATGTTGTGGTTTCTTACAATATATAAGACCTAAAATATCTAAATCCACCTCTTGCCAAGGATGACCAGGTAAATCCCTAACAAACATGGGCTGAATGAGTGGCTTCAAAATGTTCTCACTTAACACTTAACACACAGTGTACAAACCTCTTACAAATATTTCTGCTCCAATATCCATTCCTGGCCACCAGTATATCATCCTTAACCTCTCCTTGGTCTTAGAAATGCCTTTACGTCTCTCATGAGCCATATCCAACAACTTCCCCCTTAAAGAAACAGGAGAGACCAGCCTAGTACCCCTGAAAGACAAAAGTTGTGCCTCTGACAACTCACCTCTATACTTCAATATTTTGAACAATTCTCGCAGTCATCATTCTTACTCCTCTATCCACATTTAAGCAGTTTAAACACTTCCTGTTTCACATCATCCATTTCAATCTCTACTTTTCACCTCTCCTCTGAGATCACCCCTTTTTCAACCTCACACACACACTAGTCATCGTCTATCACTTTCATCTACCAAATTGTCCAAACCTCAGGTATTAACCTAGATAATGAGTCCGCAATGAGATTTTGTGCACCTAGGATATATTCAACTTCAAATCTGTATTACTGTAATGCCATTGCTCACTGGTTATCCTACTGAATGTGCATCAACCGCTTATTTTACAGAAAATATCTTTAAGTGGATTATGGTCCATTTTAATTGTACATTGACAGCCCCATGAGAACCATTTCATGTTCCGTATTGTCCAATAAATGGCTAGGGTTTAACTGTCTATCACTGAATAGTGAGTTTCAGGTCCCTTAAGCCCACGCAAAGCAAACATTAATGTTCTCTTCACCGTGTAATAATACAGCGCTCAAACCTTTGAGACTGGCATCAGTAATCAACATGTTAGGCCTAAAGCTTCTGAAAGTAGTTGCTGTTGCCAGGTCATAGTTTATCACCTTAAACGCTCTTTTCTCAGCCCTCACTCCAGACAAACTCTAATCTTTTCTTCAGCAAATCACCTTCCCACTCTTTTCTGCAAAACCTTGAATACATTTATTACAATACCCAAGAAGTGCAATCATTCCTCAATCAATCAATGTATTTGTAAAGTGCGGCTATTCACCCCTTAGGGTCTCAAGGTGCTGGGGGGGAGGAATAGGGGGCAGTAAGTGAAGGTCAGAGGGGATCAGGTGAAGAGCCAAGTTTTGAGTTCCTTTCTGAACTGTGATAGAGTGGGAGATCTTCTGAGGTGGATAGGAAGGGAGTTCCAGGTCTTGGCAGCGTGGTGGGAGAAAAACCTTCTCTGTTGACAGCCTTTTTGATGACCTTGGCAGGGAAAGGGAGTAGGGACATGGGCCAGAAGTTCTTGAGGTCGTCTGGGTCTGCGGTTGGTTTCTTCAGCAAGGGCTTGATTTTGGTGTGTTTCCAGATTTCTGGGAAGGTGGCGATTTCGAAGGAGCTGTTGATGATGATGCACAAGGAGATTGGGTGCAATGGTGCTGCTTGCTTTGTTGAAATTGTGGTGGGGGCAGGGATCGGAAGGAGAGCCGGAGTGGATGGAGTTCATGATGTTGAGGGTTTCCTCGTCGAAGATGTTGGCCCAGCAGAGTAGGTGGTGGGGGTTTGGAGGAGCTTCAGTGATGGCTATGACGATGTTGGGTGTGGGATGGTCCTGGGTCGGGAAGCTGTCGTAGATGTCTGCTATCTTGCGGTGGTAGTAGGTGGAGAGGTTGTCGCTGAGTTCTTGTGAGGGGCGGATGTCCATAGAGTTCGCTCTGGATTTGGTCAGTTCGTTGATGATTGCGAAGAGCTCTTTGCTGTTGTGTGCGTTGTTGTTGATGCGTTCCTGGAAGGCGTTTCTCTTGGTGGCCCTGATGAGTTGGTGGTGTGTATTTAAGGCTCTTTTGAAGGCTTCCTGGTTGGTGGGGGTCTTGAGATCCAGTTGATGAGGTCCCGGGCAGCTTTGTTAGTGTTGAGGTCGTCTGGGGGGGTTGAATTTGTGAGGCTGGTGAGTAGCTGGTCCTTGGTGATCTTGTTCCGGCTTCTGAAGGGTGGTAGGTGAGCGAGGTGTCGGTTGGGGGATTTGCTCAAGGTAAAGTGAATAAAGTGGTGGTCGGTCCATTGGAGTTCGGTGATGTGGCTGATCGAGCTGTAATTGCTGGCGGTCAAGATGGGGTCGAGTGTGTGTCTGGCAGAGTGGGTGTGTGGGGTGATGAGTTGCTTGAGTCCGAGGTTGGTGAGGGTTTCGAGCAGTGTCGCGGAGTTGTTGTCACTGGCGTTCTCCAGGTGGAAATTGAGGTCCCTGAGGAGTATGTAGTCCTTGGAAGCAAGCACATGGGTGGTGGTGATGTCAGCGATGGTGTCGCAGAATGGGGGGCGGAGGCCTGGTGGCATGTAGATGAGGGTGCCTCGCAGAGTGGTGTTAGGGTTGGTTCCAATCTGGAAGTGGAGGAGTTCCATGTTGGTTGTGGAGTCTTCGGTGCTGGTGGAGAGGTGTAGGGACTCTTTGTGGATGTTGGCGATCCCTCCCCCGGGGCAGTTTGTGCGGTCTTTGCGGATGATCATGTAGCCGTCTGGGATGACGATGGCGATGTTTGGAGCTGAAGAGGGGTTAAGAGAGGTTTCTGTGAGGAAGGCAACATCTGGGGATGTGGTGTCAATGAGGTTCCAGAGTTTGATGGCACGCCTGTGGATGGAGCGAGTGTTGATGAGGATACATCTGAGGTTGTGTTCTGTTTTGTGGGACTTCAGGGGTGGGCTTTGGTGATGGAGGCTGGTGAATTTGCAGTGGAGACAGGTGAAGGGTCCCTTGGTGTTACTTGGTGATGCCTGCTTACAGTTGTTTTCGTGTCCTGGTTTGAGTGTGATGAGTGCTGCTGACGAGTAGTGGTGGTGGGGGAGAGGTCCAGGGTCCCTGGTGCTCGTCGCGTTCGGGTCACGGACGGGCACAGACGGGATTGCCTTTGGAGCACCTTAGGCACGGCAGCGGCGCGGCCGCACAGCAGCTACCATTAAGTAGGGAGGGGGAGGAGAGGACAGCTGAGAGGCGGGAGCTGGAAGCCGCATGAAAAATGGGGGTGGGGCTGTGGGGGGCAGCAGCAGCGGGGACAGAGAGTGAGAGAGAGGAGAGGATGGGGCTGCGGAAGCAGTAGCGGCGGGGAGAGAGAGTGCGAGAGAGGAGGGGTGGGCTGCAGGGAGAGCGAGGAGAGAGAGAGAGGGAAGTGAGAATGAGAGGAGTAATAGAAAAAACGAGAACAACAAGGGAAAAGTATAGAGGAAAGCGCAGAAAGCGAAAGGCACAATAAAAACAGCACACTCAGAGAAAACGAGGAGAGAGGACAGAGAAAAGAGAAAGGGCAGAGGGCAGCCCAGCCGAAGAGCAGAGCTCTCCCACTAGACACCATGGATGAGGCAACAATTTAAGAATAGTGTCAACCAAGGCTGGCTTTGGTTTAATTCTATCTGGAGAAATTTCATGTCCCAAAGATTCAATGAACATTCTCCTGAATTTACTTTTTTTATTCTGTATGGTTAAGTTAACTTCCTCAAGTCTCTTCAGTACATACCTCAGTCGCTTATCATGTTGCTCAATATTATAGCCAAAAATCAACACATCATCCTGATAAATGTGTATACCATGCAAACTCTTCATCACTCTTTCCATTGCTCTCTGAAACACTGAGGCTGCTGGTAATAAACCAAATGGCATCTTTTTATATCTAAAAGTATCAAATGGTATGATAAAGCAGTGAAAAACTGTGACCATTCCTCCAGCTCAACTTGATGGTATGCTGAGGTGAGATCAATAGAGGGGAACACCCTAGCAAGATTATTTGAGGTATATTAGGAAAAGAATATTTATCCAAAATGGCATTTTGTTTGACTCTCTCAATGCACATCCTATGGTATCTATTGGCCTTTCTAGCTGCCACCACAGGAGCCAACCATTCAGTTTTTTTAACTTCTTCCATGACTCCTTCACCTGTTAATTTATCCAAATCAGACCACGTATCCTTTTGTACTGAGATCAGACCACCTCACACTCTATTACATTTTGAGTGTGCATCTCTACTCACCTTAATTATGTGTATGCAGCCCTTCAAACCTCATAATCCTATCCTAAACACTGAAAAATGCTTTCATTATTTTTTGATTGAATTCATCACCTGATTCTTAATTTCTTATAGAGTGGTTATTACCATTTACATTTTTCATAATAATCAGTGGATCACTATTAGGATCCAGCTTAAGACCGAGATCCTTTTGGTGAAACTAGCTGATTATGCTGTCACGTCTTGAAGATATTTACACTTTACCAGAAACATATCTGTCCTTGCATTCAATAAGCCCCACAGAATATTGTTCATGTTTTATAGCTTCACCACTGTATGCATAGGTTTTAATGTCCGGCTTTTCAAGTTTTACTTTTCCCATTAGTTCTTCCAAAAAATGTCTTGGATACTAATGTAATTTTCAGACCTAAATAAAACAGCACTGTTGTGAGTTTTCCCTCCATCAATATATCATTAACAGGACTTTTATTTTTTCCCTCATTGACTTGTAATACAATTTGCCCATATTCTATTTCATTAACACAGTTGCCATGCTGCACACCGATTTCCTTGACTTTCTCATTTGTTTTCTTACTCTAACATTCACTCTAAAAGTGACCCTTCTTCCCATATTTCCTAAAGATAGCTTTCAGGAACAGAGACTCATTATGATAAGCCAAATGACCTTTGCTTCCACATCTAAAACATTTTTTTTCTGTAGGCTGTCTCTCTTATCCTGTGAGTTTATATTTTTATTAATTACATTTACTTTTTCTTCCCGCTCAGAGTATTTCTTAATCACCTCTGCCCATTTTATGAAATTTTATATTTTCTTGGCTATGAGTAAAACCTTATCAATATGGGTACTCTAATTCTTTCTTCCACAGTTCCTAAGAAATTACAGGATGATGCAAGTCTCCTAAAGTCGGTAATATAATCTTCCAAAGATACATTCTCTTTCTGCATCTTTTTGCCAAAATGAAATCTCCCTAAAATAGTGCTAACTTTAGGTAAATAGTGTTTGTCTAATTTTCCGATACATGTGTCATACTCACTTATATTTGCAGCATCATCATCTGATACTTCAGGAAGAGGGTCAAAGACTTCTTGGCTGTCGGGACCTAAGCGATGTAACAGTAATGTTGTTTTCTGTTCAAAGCTTAAGGATGAGCCACAAACTCTAGCATATATTTTTAAAAAAGTTCTTACATTTGCCCCATTTAATATTTGGTTCTCATGGAAAGGTCAAAAATGGTAGTGCAGTGACATTCTGCACTTTCCTACAATAATCTGTAACTGAGAAAGCAAACTCTAACTAATTTTACACTAAAGCTTTACACTGACATGCTAAAATGTACCCAAAGTTCGAACTGTAAAAGAAAACACAGCTAACACTTTACACTGACACACACAAACATGCCTGAACTCCGACTTGTCAAAAAGCACAGCACCAACTTCTGTACTTCAGCTTAAAAAAGTAACACTACAACAGGTGTGCCTAGCACCACATCTATAGGGTACAGACACTACTTTTGAAGCAAATGTTTTTCCTAGGTGTACCTATTATCACATATAGCAATACAAACACCATTTAACGGCACGATTAATTAAGTGTAATTCAGTTTGTCATATTTGCATTGCTGGAAACAAAACTCTAGCGCAAAATATGCCCTGACAGTGCCGTGCCTCCAATGTTATTGATCGAACAACCCAATGAGCCAAAATGGCCACCGCTAATGTCATACAGTCTCTTCCTGGAACTACTATTTCTTGTTTTCCCAACATGTTGATGATGTCACATAATCCATTCACTTCTGGGGTAAGAGAAACAACACTTTATTGGTGCAGAGCGTTCAGCATTTATCTGCATGAGTCATTGTGGCCCGATGACAGAGCTCTTCAGTGAAGTAACATGCGGCGAGCACAAGCGAACAATCAGGCTGAAAGCTCAAGCAACGACAGAGCATGTTAACTAAGGTAATAAATCCACCCAGAGATTCAGTTTGAAAATAAACTTTTAGAACACCTTCATCTCACATAGGTATCGTGCTCTAAAAGAGTCCCATCATCATATACCAAAGGGCATAAGTAGGGTCAGAAGGTTCACTCCTCACCTCGACATTGGGACAAACAATTCCAAATATGCCTTGTTGTTCGCATCACCAGTGTGAAAAAGGAAATTTTTCTCAATAAACGAACACAGTTACCCTGCAAAAGCGCTATACACCCTGCAAAATTACCCTCATGAAATACTGCCAGCCTTTGTCGGCTCCCTGCAACCAGCTCTCAGAAATTTCCTCTAAAGGGAAAGGGGGACAGCTCTGCATGGCTTACCACAAATATGTGCTGGGGCCCTATGGGGGCAGTCTTGATATGGCCAACGATAAACTATATTATTGGGCCAGCCACATCGTATAGATTATTGACTGGATATTTGGAGACCAGCTGAACCCATCCATAGCTATAGAGCTCCAGGCCCTGGAGCAATGTGGAATCTTCAATTTATGGTACAGGCCCACCCGGCAAGCCTAGCAAAACACAAACGCTGTGGGATAGCGTAACTGGATGGACGGAATGCGGAACCAATCAAACATTCACCCCCAGTCACAGATCTGGGTTTAATCCATCCATTATTTTGCTCACCATGCCACCCCAGTTTGAACCCAGCCATATGCAAATCAGTCTTGACCCTGTTCCTCATGGGAACAGTCCAGCCCGAACTGCCAGTCCAGGTTCTCCCTGGACCGGAAACAAGCATCCTGGGACCGGTTTCGGGGTTTCACCCCCCATCAGCCAGGCTAGCTTGAATCCAGTGGCACAGTGAGCCCGGGACCCACGTCAGGGCATACTCGGCGCACTTAGGGCGGCAAAAGCAAAGCAAAACACAAACACTGTGGGATAGCGTAACTGGATGGACGGAATGCGGAACCAATCAAACATTCACCCCCAGTCACAGATCTGGGTTTAATCCATCCATTATTTTGCTCACCATACCAACCCAGTTTGAACCCAGCCATATGCAAATCAGTCTTGACCGTGTTCCTCATGGGAACAGTCCAGCCCGAACTGCCAGGCCAGGTTCTCCCTGGACCGGAAACAAGCATCCTGCGACCGGTTTCGGGGTTTCACCCCTCATCAGCCAGGCTAGCTTGAATCCAGTGGCACAGTGAGCCCGGGACCCACGTCTGGGCATACCCGGCGCACTTAGGGCGGCAAAAGCAAAGCAAAACACAAACGCTGTGGGATAGCGTAACTGGATGGACGGAATGCGGAACCAATCAAACATTCACCCCCAGTCACAGATCTGGGTTTAATCCATCCATTATTTTGCTCACCGTGCCACCCCAGTTTGAACCCAGCCATATGCAAATCAGTCTTGACCCTGTTCCTCATGGGAACAGTCCAGCCCGAACTGCCAGGCCAGGTTCTCCGTGGACCGGAAACAAGCATCCTGGGACCGGTTTCGGGGTTTCACCCCTCATCAGCCAGGCTAGCTTGAATCCAGTGGCACAGTGAGCCCGGGACCCACGTCTGGGCATACCCGGCGCACTTAGGGCGGCAAAAGCAAAGCAAAACACAAACGCTGTGGGATAGCGTAACTGGATGGACGGAATGCGGAACCAATCAAACATTCACCCCCAGTCACAGATCTGGGTTTAATCCATCCATTATTTTGCTCACCATGCCACCCCAGTTTGAACCCAGCCATATGCAAATCAGTCTTGACCCTGTTCCTCATGGGAACAGTCCAGCCCGAACTGCCAGGCCAGGTTCTCCCTGGACCGGAAAAAAGCATCCTGGGACCAGTTTCGGGGTTTCACCCCTCATCAGCCAGGCTAGCTTGAATCCAGTGGCACAGTGAGCCCGGGACCCACGTCTGGGCATACCCGGCGCACTTAGGGCGGCAAAAGCAAAGCAAAACACAAACGCTGTGGGATAGCGTAACTGGATGGACGGAATGCGGAACCAATCAAACATTCACCCCCAGTCACAGATCTGGGTTTAATCCATCCATTATTTTGCTCACCATGCCACCCCAGTTTGAACCCAGCCATATGCAAATCAGTCTTGACCCTGTTCCTCATGGGAACAGTCCAGCCCGAACTGCCAGGCCAGGTTCTCCCTGGACCGGAAACAAGCATCCTGGGACCGGTTTCGGGGTTTCACCCCTCATCAGCCAGGCTAGCTTGAATCCAGTGGCACAGTGAGCCCGGGACCCACGTCTGGGCATACCCGGCGCACTTAGGGTGGCAAAAGCAAAGCAAAACAAACGCTGTGGGATAGCGTAACTGGATGGACGGAATGCGGAACCAATCAAACATTCACCCCGAGTCACAGATCTGGGTTTAATCCATCCATCCCGGCAAGCCTGTCTCCCTTCAGCAACCCAAACATCGCTTGCATGCTGACATCATGCACTGTGATGAATTGCTGGCATGGAACCCTGACCAGTGAGACTGTGCTGTGGGCTTCACCTCACAACCGCCCTGTGCAGCTCTTTTAACTGGAACACCATTGATATTTCGAAATTTGGTGATATCTGGGAGGGTGGCACACTATGTACATTCCAACACCTTGTCGCTGTATATAGTATGCATAGGTCGCAATTTTATTCATGTTTGCAACTCAGGCACACCTTGGAGCAGTATCAAGTGGGTCCCTGGGTGTTCCCAGAATACCTGAGGCACACATTATGATCCCCCTGATGTGTGCCAAATGCACCTTCAAGATATATTGCTTCCTAGTCAATAACATCACAGATCCCATGATCACATTACCGGAATGGTGAGAATAGGATGTGGGTATACTGGCGCAAGATGACTGGATGGAAGCCAGGATGGCCCTGTGAGTACTGGCAATATCCATGCACCTTAGGCTAGTACAACTGAAATATCTACACAGAGTTTACTTTAGCCCAATAGGCTGCACAAGATGAACCACACCCTATACACTCACTGCCTATGCTGTAAAACACAACTAAGCACCTTCTACCACACGATTTGGAAATGCCCATCTATACAAAGGTATTGGTGCACTATATGCAAGACTCTATCTTGTGTCGCCTAGGGCCAGATGTAGGTACTTTGCAAATTGAGACTTGCAATTTGCGAGTCCGAGCGACTTGCAAATTGCAACTCGCAATTTGCAATGTAGAACGGTGTCTCAGACACATGGGTCGCAAAGACCCACCTCATTAATATTAATGAGGTGGTCGCAAATGGCGGCCCCATAGCGACTATGGGCACTCACTGACATGGATGCCTGCTGTAGTCAGCAGACCTCCATGTCCGTGACTGCTTGTTAATAAAGCAGTTTTTTTTTTTTCAAGTGTAGCCCGTTTTCCTTAAAGGAAAACGAGCTGCACTTAAAAAAAAATCCGAAACCTTGAACCACTACCTGCCCTGAAAAAATATTTTGGGGTCCATTCATAAAGGGGAAGGGGTCCCATGGGGACCCCTTCCAATTTGCGAGTGGGTTACCATCCACTTCAAGTGGATGGTAACTGCGACTCCATTTGCGACCGCGTACGCGGTCGCAAATGGAATTTCATACCACTGCGAGTCGCAAATAGGAAGGGAACACCCCTTCCTATTTGCGAGTCGGAAATGCATTTTGCGAGTCGGTCCCGACTCGCAAAATGCATTTCTGCATAGCAAACTCCGGTTTGCGACTCGCAAACGGCAATTTTTGCCGTTTGCGAGTCGCAAACTGGTTGCTACATCTGGCCCATGGGGCCAGTGGTGCCTGTGCCCAAAATTATCATGCTGGGGCTTATGGATGACTAGGGGACGATAGAGGTTCTAGACTACTGGTTTTGGTGGGCCTCCTTCTGGCCAAACATCATATTGCCTGCCACTGGAGAGCAGAGACACCGCTCATGCAGGACGAATGGACATGCAGAAAGGACTGCTGTTGGCCTGTGACCTCCTAAAATAGGCTTAGGAGACACATAATAGGGCAGTGACATCTAATACCTTCAGAGGTTAACTCAAATCTTTAGACTCAGACAGGAGTGATAAGATCATCAAATGAGACAATAAGAATCAGTAGCCATAAACGAGAATAAAAAAAGATAAGGAGTAAGAAATGTATACTCACCATGACCTATGTAGTCACAAATAACCACACCAATTTAGTAAAGTTGAAACATTTATTGCTTTTATAGTAACAATGCTAAAGTCATGTAAATAATACGCAAAACCAGATGATGGCAATACAGAAATAACATACTGTCCAAAACATCTGAAGAATCATAATCTGACGAGAAATCACTGTTAAACATTCCAAAAGAACTATACAAAATAACAATAGGATTATTTGAGAAATAGCAATAGATTTCATTAGTTGTGCAGTAGAATAAATCATAATCAATTAATAAACAATCTTTTCAATTATTGGGTCGGAAATCCTTGATATCAAATTCAAATTCAAAAAGCATGTGTGGGGCTGGGCTTTGTCACATGCAAAAATCAAAATAAGGTAAAAATTAATTTGCAAAACATCTAAACTATGGTGCAAACAAAAATGTAGTTGGATTTCTAAGGGAAAGCGGTAAAGAAAAAAAATGCACATTGGTTATACCTCTCCTAAATGAGACAGTGATTAGCAGGGTTTTCGGCTGCAGAGCACAGGAGCAGCAGGTCTTTAGCGATCAGCATCAGGAACATGAAAGGGCAACAGTTCAGAAATGTTGGGCCTAAAGTATTTGAACTGATAGAAGCATAAATAACTGGACTTAAACTGAACTGAAAAGAACTGTACTCACATAATCTAGAACTTTGCCTAGTTAAAGTTCAAAAAATCACTAGCTAGTCTCCTATTGAACAAAGCTATGTGGTGTGACAGTGAACAACCAATTAAATTACATCCTTTCTCCAGTTTGTATCTTTCTTCGTTCTTCTCCCAAGATAGGGCCATGTTGACGCTGCTCTCCGGTAGGCAGTTTCCGCAGAAAATTAACATTGTGGAAAATAGCACTGAACATGACAATTTAACTAACATTACTTCCTACCAGAAACCAAGACCCATTGTTAAAACTTTCAATGGATATCATAAGGAAGCACAGAATAAACAGAGTAGAACAAGACACTAGATTTCCACTGTGAGCTTTCAATAGGACAGTTAATACACAAAGGGGGTCATTCTGACCCTGGCGGTCCATGACCGCCATGGCGGAGGGCGGCGGAAGCACTGCCAACAGGCTGGCGGTGCTTCCTGGGCGATTCTGACCGCGGCGGTAAAGCCGCGGTCAGAAAAGGGGAGCCGGCGGTTTCCCACCGGTTTCCCGCTGGCCCAGGGAATCCGCCATGGCGGCGCTGCTTGCAGCACCGCCATGGGGATTCCGACCGCCTTCCTGCCAGCCTGTTTCTGGCGGTGTCCACCGCCAGAACCAGGATGGCGGGAACGGGTGTCGTGGGGCCCCCTAACAGGGCCCCACAAAGATTTTCACTGTCTGCTGTGCCCGTCGCACCCCTGCAACTCCGCCGGCCCCATTCCGAGCCGGCTTCATTGTTGAAGGGGCTTTCCCGCTGGGCCGGCCCGCGGTCTTCTAGCGGTCGCCCGCCGGCCCAGCGGGAAAGCCGGAATGGCCGCCGCGGTCTTTTGACCGCGGAGCAGTCTTTCGGCGGGAACCGCTTGGCGGGCGGCGACCGCCGACCGCCGCGGTCAGAATGACCGCCAAAGTTTGTAAAAGAATTTCAATTAAGTCACCATAACGTCTTGAACACTGTACTGTGGAAAAATACTAAAACTTGGGCCTTTGACTAATGCTAATACATGACGGATAAAACAACTTTAATATTCAAACTATATTTAGTACATTACATATCAGTTATAAATCATTTCAAATCATTAGTTTTATTCATCAGTACAAATGGTTATGATTCATCAAAATACATTTTGAAAGTTAAATTATTATTTCACATAGAACTTGAGATGGCAGACACCATGTCAACCACATTTCAAACATGCATGTTCTCCATTTCTAGTACGGTTTTCTCTAATTAGGCTTTTTAGTACATATTATTTTAAGGTTTGCTCTTCAACACTGCTGTGCTGAGGCAGAGCGCTATGTCTATAAAGCCAGCGGCTGCCCTGGAAAACATAGTAAAATTTGCAAGGCCTGGACTGCAGTTTCCACGGCTGGAATGTAGTGTGTACTTTTGGTACTTAGAGAATTAAATACCTCAGATTGGGTGGAGGGTTTGAGGCAATTATTGTGGAATATACTGCTCTGTATGTTGTTTGGCGTGTTAAGTACTCTTGTAGAACCAATAATAAGTTATGTCAAACAAATAAACAGGCACAGAGATGGTTAAGGTGGCATCAGATAGTTTATTTGTCCTGGAGAGCTTCCCCAGCCATCAGAGTCTAGCTGCACCAGTATAAAACTAAACATTCTTTATTAGTACACATCTATCAAGCATTACCTAATCACATTCTAAGAATATATATGGCATGATTATGAACCAGATACCACAACTGTCCTAGAAACAGGAGCATATGAGGAGTGCTGACTCTGTTTACTTTGTTCGTAGCATGGTTTACTTGGTGATCATCAGTAATCTCCAAATTTACCCTTAGCTTTTCAAGTACGATTGCTGTGAAGTATCTTCAGGGCAGTTAGAGTCCTGTTTCCAACCTCCTTTGCCCTTCCTCAGTTATGTAGAGACTTAGGTATGGCAAGTACTTTGTAATGTTATTTGTCTGTGCCTTCCACAGTAAAAAGGAGGGAGAGGAAAAAGTAAGGGAGAGAAAGAGACAGGACAGTGAAGAAAAATCTAGATGAGGTAGGATGAGACGGGGGCAGGAGGGAAGAGAACGAAGGACGAGTAGAGAGAGGAAGAAAGATGCAGAGAAAAAGGAGGAGGCAAAAAATAGAAGTGCACATATGACAAAAATGAGGGATTCTGCAGAGAAGATTACAAAGGATAGGAAATGAAGGAAGAAAGTGACTGAGACAAGGAGAAGAAGAATGGGAGAGAGAAGAAGGAGAGGGGAAGGAGAATAAGGATAGAAGGAGAGCAATAGTAAGAAAAGAGCATAAGAAACAGGAGTCAGGAGGAAAAACCACTGAGACAAACTAAATGAGTATGGATAAAGCGAAATGATCAGGGCAGAAGAAAGGAGCGGTGAGAAGAAAGGAGATGAGGGAGAGCAACCGTATATGATGAAAAATGTGTGTCATAATGCACCATTTTTCAATTATTGATGCCTGTTTCTCATGGAAAAGCAAACATAAACGCCCTTGTAGTGGTTAGGCTCACTCGCTGCAGTGAGTGGACAAAATGTGCCAAGGTCGCCCTTGGCTCTCTATTTGCCCTTGAAGCCAGTATGCTGAGTGCAGCATGGCACTACTAGCAAGGTATCAATAGATAGGAAGAATATACACATGATCCATGAAGAACTAGTTCACAAGCATAACACAAGTGAAATTAAAGTTTCAGTTTTTAAACTGGCATACAAATGCTATATTTTGATAGAAAAATAAGGATTCCAAACTATTTCCCTAATATTGACAAGGCTTCTGAGCTAGACTTGTATAGTATGATATGCAATATATTTATAGTTTGTAGTTTGATCCCATAAGTGTCTGAGTTGCAACTCTTTGAGCGATATAAACTTATTTCTGGTTGATATAGCTAATAGCACCCAATCCCGTTCTCATATTGCTTGTTATTGCATGTACACAGAGCAACCCCTCAGGATTCCATTTCTTGATATCACCCAAAATTCCTTAGCACAAAATATTTTAAAGATTCCTTGTTGCTAGTCAGTAATATTTGTTTCCTGTTACCAAACAATGCTAATTGTCTTTGTGCTCAGAGAATAGGAAACTATGAATAGTTTTCCAGAAATCAGCAGCCCATTAACAATCCAACCAACATCTTTCAGTCTCATGTTGTGTCACTTAAAAGGTGTTGTGGCAAGGAACTAACATTTCGTACATGAATTAGTCTATACAGTGGGTTAGTAAACTTCTAGATGCAAACCTAAATTGCCTTACAGGACTGCTCGGGGTATTTGTTGTGGGTTGTTGGTGGACCTAGAAGGTACAATGACCAGTATGAATTGCAAAAGTTATAGCTATGTAATTTTGTAATTTAAGAAATCATATAAGGTTAATTACCTATAGCTATGACAATGCCTGTTGTATGGGCACTACTGAGTTGTAAAGACTGTTGTTACTTACTAATTGCTACTGAAAACTTCCACTGCATTTTCCCTTTTAGAGGCCTGATTTAAGAGTTTGGCAGATGGTTACTCTGTGTAAGAAAGCGGGTTATTGGTTGAGATGGGAGCCCCACTCAGACAACAACCATATCTTTTGTCAGGGTGAGCCACAAAAGTCACTACATTAATCTGTGGTCAACCCTCTGGTAGATTGGCACAAAAGCAGTCAATGGCAATGTGTAAAATATTTATGCAGCATACAAACAGTGATAAAGTACAAACACAACACAAGAAAAATCTCAAACCTATGTAGAAATGTAGAGTGAATTGTAATGAATAAAATGACACCAAAACTAATGAAATCCAGTTCTTAGAACCAGATATATGCAGTCATAGGTAGGTATTGCACCTAGAAGGACAAAGCATCACTCACCGTCATCTGGTCGTTCTAGGCCTGGGGAAAGGTACAAGTTTAGACCAACCGCAATGGAGTGAGGGACAGATTCAGGGACCAGGTTAGTCCTGCTGAAAAAGTTACCTTCTCAAAGTCCGGCGCCAAGAGCTTCGCAGTGGAGGATGCCATGGTGAGCAGGGAAAGTGTTGTAGATGGTTGTCTTTGTAGGACAAAGAGCAGACCTGGTGTTGTGGATGGTCTTTGCTGTAGCACGACGGTCGGACTTCACACACGGTTGTTGCTGGAGCTTTGCTTTGGCTGTCACCGCGGTCTGTCATTGCTGTAGTACAAACTGCAGATCAGAGAGTTTGGTTCACCAGAGCTTTGCATTGCCGGTTGTCATAGGTCGCAGAGTCTTGATGCAAACGGGCCTGGATGCGGTTGCCAGGAGCCCATAATGTAAAGATTTTCCTTTTCTTGCAGAGGATTGCACTCTGATGCCACCAAGAATTTTGGAAGGCATCTCTTGGGGATCAGGGAACCACTCTAGCAGAGGCAAGCAGGACTCAGAAGGGTCCAGTTGCAGGTGCAGGCAGGTCCAGTTGCATCAGAGCGGCTGGGCAGTTCCATGGAGGCCTATGGAGCTTTTTGTGTCCCTATAGCTCAGAAAAGGAGGTCAGCTAACTGACTCTTGGAGTCACTCAGTTTAGCCTGGGATGAAGGAAGCAGGTCCAGTATTCCTTCTCAAAGAACAGGGCAGGCCTCAAGCAGCAGGGCAGTCATATAGGGAACAAGGCAGGCCTCAAGTAGCAGGGCAGCTCTCTGGTAGCAGCAGGGCATTCCTTCTTCTGTAGTGTCCACAGCTCCAGACGGGTACTGAAGAGTTGCTCTGCGACAGGGCCCAAGTTTCTGGGGAGCACTACCCTTAAAATGCACACTTTCTGGCAGCATTGAATGTCATGTAAACATATATCAGAGGATCTGGGAGTGGCCAGACAAGGGGGAAGGGTGTTGGGGAGGGTACTGCATGGAGGGAGACCTGGAACAAGATGGGATTCCTGATTAGATGAATGGTGGTCTTTGTACTAGGACTCATAACCAAAACCATCACAACAGTTCGATTGCCAAGGTCAATTGTGTCTTACCTGCGTGGAGGGGAAGAATAGATAAGGAGCCCTGAAGCTGCTGTGTATGAGTAGCTGAGACAATGGGTTATGCTTAAGAGTTTGGTAATGCAATGTCTCATGACATTTATTTCTCTGCATCCTTCTAATGTCTATAAATTTTGTCCATAGATTCTGTTACATTCACTTTGTAACATTTCATAACGGCTTATTCTTCTGTATGCTATCCATGCCTACAAAGTATGTCCATAGATTCTTTGACATTTACTGCTCTTCTCAGGCCTCATACACATTCTTTTGCTTAAACTCTTACCATGATTCTGACAAACTATACACCGGGAACTTCCAGATCCTCAGGTGCCGCTGTCTGAATCGCGCTAATTGCAAGTATCAAATGCAGTACACAGTTGGTATTTATAGTGCAGTTGTTCAAGATGGCGGATGGAGGCTGGGATCTGGTAGGTCTTGTGGGATCTCACCATGATACCCTCTCGTGGGATTTCACTGCAGAGGAACACTTCAGCGCATTCACTGCTGACTGTGTAACTTGACATGAGGCCACAAGAGTGCTGCACAAAAGACATTCGCGTAAAACATAGAACAAACAGGAACCATAACAAAAAGGCAAGCATGTGTCATGCGTCATTTCCCAAACCAAAACTCAAGAAACAATGCCTATGCCCTCGATATATCTTTGGCTTCAGATAGCAGAGGCAGCAGAACAGAATTTAGAGTCAGTGTTTTTCTGAGTGTCTTATACATCACAACATGCACAGTTAGCGAGAGTAGTGACACTGTAGTAATAGAACATGGGGAAAAGGGTACTGTCTCCAAGCACTATTGTCACTTGGGAGAGTGTCTCAAGTAATGTTCCAGGTAGTGCCTCTGGAAGTGTCTCAAGCAAATGTCCTGGGTAGTGTCTCTGGGAAGAGGGTCTCAGTAAGGTTCTTAAGCAATATCCAGACTAGAGTCTCTGTGAGAAGAGACTCAAGTAGTGTTCTTGAGCAACTACATTAACAATAGTTACTGATCACTGTGCTGGGTTCGAGAGATGGCTTGGGGAGCTGTCACACTCTGAGGATCCAATATTTATACCTGGTGCCAGCCTGGTGCCCTGTTAAGGCTCCAAGACGTCTTGGGTGACAAATGACTAGTGCCAGGTGTGTGTGCTGGAATCAAGTCCTTTTGAAATGTAAGTGAGGAACGAACAGCTGCGCTCCCTGCAATCTATGAAACATGGCTCATCCTATCCACACAACTCCCCCCACAGGAGACCCATTCACAGTCAAGTGACCCAGGACACTGGGAGAGGCACAAAAATGGTTAGGGCAGGAAATTCCAACTTTCTAAAAATTATTTTCAGAATTGTAGCTTAAAATCTGACTTCACAATTAAAGAGGATTTAAATTACAATTCATCTGAGTCTAAACATGACATTTCAACCTGTTCCTAATCGAAAGTTAGCATGTAATGTAATGGGGTAACTCTATGCAGTCCTAAGGGAGAGGTAGGCCATACAGTGATGAAAAAACAAATTTAGGAGTTTTTCAGTATCAGGACATGTAAAAACTCAAAACACAGGTCCTACTTTTTAAACACATTACACTCTGTCCTATGGGTTTTTAGGACCTACCTTCGGGTTGGCTTATATGTGTTAAAAGGAAGGTTTAGGCCTTGCAAAAGGTTTATTTTGTCAGGCAGATTTATCAGTTAACCCCTGCACTACAGGCAGCAATGGCAAGCCTGATATATGTTTTAAAGTACTATTTTAGTGAGTGACACAATGAGTATTGCAGACCCATTAGTACCATTTGCTTTACAGGCCCTGTGTCCATGTAGGACCACCTTACCAGAGGTTTATTTGTAAATTAAAAATGTGGCAATCAGGTGTAGGCCAATTTTACCAAATGTTAGGAGAGAGCACAAGCACTTAAGTCCTGGCTAGCAATAATAAAGTGCACATAGTCCTAATTGCAACACAAATGAAATGCAGAATACAGGCGGAGTGAAGGCAAAATGTTTTGCAGTGACCCTGCAGAAAGAGTTAAGTCCAACACTCAGTAACAGACGTGACTGATATCCCATCCACCTTATTACAAGTGCATTATACCGTAAGCCCGTCTATTGCTTTCCATTGGTTGGCTTTCTTGCCACTCTCATTTGCCTGCTACTTTTTTGTTCCCAGCCTATCAATCTTGTGTTCATCTTTACCATTTACCATTGTCTCTTTAACATCAATTTTGGTTGACTGGCTTCTATAATTCCACTGCTTGCTTTTAAAGCATTACTTTTTTCTTTTCATTTAAGAATTCCATGAGAGTACATTTATTTTCCAGCTGTACTTCTTCCCCCTGTATTTCATGTTGCTGTCTGTCTTCTGTGTGCTTCTCCTAATTTCTGTGTGTTTTGGTCACCCGCATGTACTTCTCCCACATTTTTTGTGCCCGTATGCTTCTCCCCCAACTCCATATTACTCTTGTGCCTGTGGCTTGTCCTCCCAACACCCACCCTCAGTGTTGCTTGCCCCCACCCACACACTCCGATCATGCTAATTGTTTTACCTCCCCACCCTTGTACTGCACCCGTTGCCACCTACCTGTGTGCTTCTTGCTGCCTGATCTACATTGCTGTCTTGCCTGTTGCTGTTCCTCCACTACCCATGCCTTCCTTGTTGCTCCATCATTGTTGCTTCTGCATACACTGTTGAGTCCACTCCTATGTTGTTTCCTCCCCCTGTGTTGTCTCCATCCCATGCTGCTTCTACCCCACATATTGGTTTCCTACCCACTTTGTTTTAGCAAACGCTTTGAATGTTTTTTTTCTTTTTTGTAACCGATATAACTGGGATCAGTAGCTAAATAGAAAAAAGTGTCAAAGTCATTTTGTAGGTGTGTGTTGCCATGTATCTACAAAATGACATGGGCAACTGAATCAATGTGGATGATGTGCAGCACAGATAAAAACTGCTGGCAAAATCAGTAGGTCCCAAAAGCGTGACCTATTGGCTTTTCTAATGCTTGTTCTCTCGCTGAGTAATGTTTGATTAGTAAGTAATTTTATCATTGAAGACTATCTGTTAACCTGCATGTATTTGTCTGAGTTTGGGCTTTATTTGGGGTTTGGCAGATGGGAATAATGCATTTGTCATATGGTGGATGGGATACCCTCTAGAAATTGTGCCAAACCATTCCATCCACAGACACTGAAGAAGCCTCTTTGGCCCAGATTTACAAAGGTATCACACTGTGCAGCACAACACCCAAAGGTACTGCGCTGCATTACTTGACAGGGAGAGAGCAGGAGAGCACCATATCTACAGAGATAAGACACTCTCCTCCCTTCTCCATATTGGTGGCACAGAATTGTGCTGCCGAGCGCCACACACACCTTCGCTCCATGGTGCAAGAGGGTGTGCGTGCGTCTAGTATAGGTTATTGTACTAGAAGGGTACCTCCTAGAACAAAATACTATGATTATCCAAGTTTTAAAACTTTTTCTACTTTGTATGCGTGCTGTACAGTGCAGCACATATGTGAAATCAGAAAAAAAGGAGAAATAGAAACATTTCTCCTTTTAACACCTTGTTTCCAGCAAAGGGTTTTGCATAAAAAACGTGGGTGGTTGTGTAGGAAGATCCATGTTTCACCCATGTAAAACCCTCATGATGTTAAGTGACACACAGCAGCTCTTCGCTCTGGTTTGAGTTAATTTTCCTTACAAACCAATGCAAATACCAATAAGCAAACCTGACCCAAAACCTTTGTAAATCTTGGCCTTTTTCTTCCATACCCCATCTAAACAAAGTAATACGTGTTTTGTTTACTCAGACTCATCATCAAACTGAAGGGACCGAAACACCTATGCAAGAACGTCTATTTTACCCTGGTGTATTTCAAAAAGGGTTTCTTTGGCCAAGACTTCTCTTCGCAGTGCTTGAACATCCTTTTGAATTTTTTTATGAAACTTGCATATTTATTTATGCAACAGAAGCCTAAGACTTCAGTAGCATTCCTCATGCAAATGTGACGCTTGTAAGAGCCTTCCTTATAATGGGCTGGGACAAACTGTGCTGGATAGAATGCAAGATTTGTTGTTAATCAGTGCAGCAATTCCTTTTGTTTAGCATCTCAGAGCTTACTATAGGACAGTCTTTTTATCTTGTAGCTATGCACTGTTGGACTCCATTCTCAGAATGTAGTTGATGTTTTGGCCAGACCTTGTGCGAGATCCATGGGATCACCAGAACACATGGAAAGTTATCATGCCATGTACACAACACAATGGTTACGCCTGTTTCTTGTGTTAGGATTGCACGAGGAAAGGGTGACTCGTACCTGCAGTCACTGTCTCCTTACTTAAACAGAAAGTAACTATAAAGTATTAAGGCCCAAATTTAGGGATGGCCTTCGCCATCTAATGCCACATTAGTGTAATTTTTCTGACGCTAATGTGGCTTTAGATTGCCGAAAACGATGCGCCATATCCATAAGTGCATGCATTGCACCACTTTATGACTCTTTGTGCCACATTATGCATGCGCCATGCATAGGAGGTGTTTCGGTGCAACTTTGGTCCACTAGTGTCCGAATTTTTTACGCCAGTGGAGCAAAGCCCCACAATACGATCAGAATTTTTTATGCTATTGTTCTTAATACTGCTATGGTGCACCGTATCGTAAATATGGTGCACACATGGTGACATTAGGGGGTACAGGGGGCACAAGAAAAGGGGTGCTTCACGATGTGAAGTACCACTTTTCTTAAATTTAGCCCTAAGTGTTTTCCGTAAAGCGTCACTGGGTGAAACAAATAGCTAAATATTCATGAAATACATCCAAGGCAATGCACAAACAGAGACAATCACTAGAAAGAATACCAGGCACTAAACGCTGAATCTAGGATAAACAGAACCCGTAATATGCATTAACAGGAACGGCATGCTGCAAGCTGTAACAGAAAATAATCATATCCTATGGTTTGATATTCTCATTTAAAATTAAAAAATGTTATCTGACTGCAGTGCCACATTGTGTCTGCCATGTCTTATCTTCTTTTCTAGTACAGAAAAACGGGAAATAACAGCATTTTGATGCTGTTAGAGACTCTAAATAGTATAACACACAGAAGCAGCCATATTGTAATCGGCTGCATAAGTCATTCACCATTGCCTTTTGGTTGTGTCTTACCCCTTCCAGTTTACCACCCTAGTAGAAAATCCTGCCCTGGCCATCCCACACCCCAGCTAAGACTTCAGCACGCTCCCACATCCCAACTTTGACATCTGCAACATGAGACCCATTACTGGTGCATCAACATTCCAACGTTCACTCATGCCTAGAGTACAAAAGAGTACACCACTGAGAGGGACTGCCATGTCCGTGCATCAAGACCCAAATTTTAGCTGAGGCAGCATGCCAACCAGGGACTCATGTTTGCAACCTAACCATCTTCCTAGGAAGTGCACCACTTGTGCACACTGCCTGGGTAAGGATCATGGGACTCCAAATAATACTAAAGACAAATACAGACATTTTTGAAGATTTTAATTTTTAGGGTGATTTTCAGCTTACATCCTTGTTTAGAGTTGTATGGTGCTGGCATGTTCTCCATTTCCTGGAGGAAATGCTAACTCTATTGTTGAATCCACTACTAAAAGTTTGAGAATATTACTCTCTTGATTTATCCTCCAAATGTAGTACTTACTATAGAATTCAGATGCTTGTCCTTTACTCCAACTCTAAATCCGGCCCTAATATTCTTCCCATACTTATGGGAAAATGACAGAGCGCGATGCTGCACCAAAATTGACAGTGCTGCGCTCTTGTCATTTTCACAAGCAGTGATGCGCCACATTTAATTGAATGCGGGGCACCCCTGTGTTGTCCCCTGCACCAGCGCTAAATTTAGCTGCCAGCGCCAATGCAGGCATTGCAAGGATGTCTGGGTGAAGGGGTGTGATTGTTTCTGTGCGGAAAGGTGTCCTTTCCTGCACATAAACAATCACTAATGGCGCTTTGGCACTTCTGTGTGTGAGGAACCAGGAAAGATAGAATCTCCACCTGGGGTCTCCTTCCCAGCGGTGGAGGGACACCCTAGTCCTCAGAGTCCGTTTAGCAGAGAGTACACAAATCAGGCAGAGTCACCAACTGGAGGAATAAAGAGAAGTTTATTACATGGATTATAGCTCGAGCTAATACAGAGTCCCAGGACAGTCAAGTGACTATCCTACGGAGCCTGCCCCTTCACTCCGGGGCATCCAACCTTATATACACACAAAACTGCTTAGTCAGAGGACAACTCCACCCCTAGCGTATTCAAGGTCCTCTGCAGCCTTCAGAATATTTCAGGGATACACGTGTGGTGGGAGAAGGTACAGATGCAGCTGGCAGGAGGTGGCAACGACCTCTACGAACCTGTTCTGGCAGTTACTGATTAAGCACAAACATTCTCGGAACTACGGTTAGAACAAGTAAATTACAGCTATAAGCAGATTGCAGCCCAAGGCTGTGAACACAAGGCCAATCATCAAAGTTCAGGAGGTTTGTCGAGCACATGGCAACTTAATAAAGATAAACAGATGCCTAGCAGCTATGGTGTATGATTAAGTTTATGTACATTTTCTCAATCCCTCCTTTTGCCATTGTGAGGCAAGTTTGAACGTCATTCAGTGTCTATGTTAATGGACATAAGGCCTTTTATCTCCTGCTCAAGGGACAGCATAGCTGTGTGTTAAGGAGGGCGAACAGGCCAGGGGGCAATGGATGCCATACAGCAACCGCACAAAGCAGGTAGGCACTGTACACAAAGACAACAGGTGAGGAATACAGCAGCGAGCACAAAAAGGAATATTAGTATCTTCCAGCCCCTTTGGGGAATCAAACCCCAAAACCAGTCAGTCAAGGACCATGTTCCTTCATCTTGGTGTATTGTGGAAGCTATCATATGCAACCTTTGAATAGCTTTATACACTGAAGGGGCATTGTCTGGTATATAAACGCAGCAGCTCGATCTGATCAAAGTACAAACTCCACCACGGTCCGCCAAGATGATGTCAAGAACCATTCTGTTTTGAAGAGTAACAAGGCCGTCAGCAGCGAGCTCTGCAGTGATGTTACTCAGAGCTCCTGCTGTTTCATTTATTGTTGTTCCACGACTCGTGTGAGATGTCTGATATCCCTACTGTTCATCATAGGGCCCCAAAATGGAAGGACTCCTTTAAAGGAGTCCAATGCTTCTTGTGCTGAGGTATCTTCTGCAGATATTACCCTTCTCCGAGTACTGTGGTGTTGAGGGCCAGCTGTGTAAGTTGGTGGTAGTAACCAAGCAATATAACACGTGCCGGTCCAGGTGGGTACCAAGGAGGTGTAGGCATTGTTACCACAAACAAAATACGAGTTTCGTGATGGTATCATGGTAGGCCAATTAGTTCAATTCAATATTACTGTAGCATTACAGTTACTGGCACCTACACTTCTATTGCCACTTTTCTGAAAACAAAGTGGAGCCTTGACCTGTGTTACAAAAAATCTTCGGCCAATCCGGGGTGTGGTATTAACGGATACAAAATATATGTCAGTAGACCTATTTCGTCGGTCAGCATATTCTGACTTTTCTTCCTTTGTTCCATAAACTCTCGTTCCAGTGGGCCAGCATAACCGGTATAGGTGGGTGACCAATAGTCCGGAATTAGTAGCATCCATTGAGGTAGCCCAAATGGCTGATAGTTCATACCAGGCGCTGCAGGAGCCATCAAAAGAAAAAGGGAATGAAATATATGGCAACCTGCTTTGCACGGAACTCGGTAGCAAGCCACATATCCAACAATTTGTTCTATTTACAGCCAGCTAATGTTGATGTAACATAGATATGAAGGTATTGTTTTCATATTCCTTACGTCGTCCTTCCTCATGGGGTGGTAAGGAAACATGGCTGTGTTCTGAAGGCGGTGGCATAGTTGGTGAGACCTCTGAATCAGAATCATGTATTACCCACCCAATGCAGGACAGAAGTACCAAAAATAGTATTGTTATGGTGAGACAAGTGATACGTGGGCCTAATAGTCTTTTTAAATTACTTAGTTTCTTCTTTTTCCTCTTGTCTTCTTGTATAACACCCATTTCTCTTTATTGCTTGTCCCACTAGCAGATCAGTCCGACCTAAGTGCTGCCCGTGACTGGTGGTTGCTTCACTGTGGGGTGATACCAGCAGTCCTATTGACACACTCTGGTCCGCCCCGACAGACAAAATCACGGCCCTGCAGCTATCGTCAGACTTAGTACAGGGGACAAGCAATCAGTTCATTGTTCATTTTCTTATTTTCGTGGGCGGAAATCGTATCTTGTGGACTGTGGTATGGTATGGTCAGAAAACAATTGTTCAGTGTGACCTAAATCTGAGGGAACCTCCTGCAGCACACTGTCGTTCTGTTTTTTATCACTCCGCGTAGTGTTGCTGAAATGGTCCTCATTCGTCGGGTTGTCACCACTTTTTATTTCATCAGAGGGTATGAGTAGGGGTACTTTCTTACAGTGGGATGCATGTATCCAATTCTTAGCTCCCTCGACTGTAACTGCTGTTCGAGTAGCAAGAAGGACCTGTCACAGACCTTTCCATCGAGGTTCGAGACTCTTTTTCCGCTGGAAATTCTTTGTGAGAACCCAGTCGCCAGGTAGTATCTTGTGACCTGGATCAGTGGATACAGATGGGAGTGCTTCACGCACCTGTTGGTGAATAGAACGCAAAGAATTAGTGAGTTCATTTAAATAGTCCATCAAAACAGGATGTTCTAGTTCTGAGTACTTGTGAGGTCGAGGGACCCCCCAGACATTTGCTGGCCTTCCCATCACTATCTCATGGGGTGACAACCCTGATCTAGAGTGAGGCGTCATCCTGACAGACATTAAAGCCAGTGGCAACGCGTCCGGCCACCGTATACCGCGTTCTGCGCATATCTTTGACATCTTCAATTTAAGTGTGCCATTATATTTTTCAACTAGTCCTGCTGACTGGGGGTGGTTAGCTGCATGAAACTTCTGGCGGAGGCCCAACCCTTCACACACCCTTTTCATCACCTGCCCTACAAAATGACTCCCATTATCTGACCAGACACACCTTGGGACCCCAAACCGTGGGAAGAACTCCTTCAGAAGTACCTTTGTGGTAGTAAGGGCAGTATTATCTTTAGTAGGGTAAGCTTCTACCCACTTACTAAACATACAGACAACAACTAGGACATATTTCAAGTTGTTACACCTTTCCATCTCAATATAATCCATTTGTAGTACTTCAAAGGGATACGTTGGTGGTGAAAAATGCCCAGCGGGGACTGAGGCACCCTTCCCTATGTTATGTTGTAAACAAATCATGCAGGATTGAACCAGTTGGTCAGCTACTCTTCTGATATTTTTATTAGACCAAACCGGATCAAGCAAATCACAGATGCTTTTCGCACTAACGTGTGCAGGACCATGGGCCATAGTCACTACTGGCAGAACGAATGCATCGGGTAACATCCATCTTTCCCTCTGTGACAGATCTGTCCAGCACAGCGTATTTTCATCTAACTTGGACTTCCCTTCTTCCCATTCCTTTTTCTCCTGTTCAGTTGCCTCATCCTGTATCTTCCTGACACTCTGTACCGTGGTCCCAGATATTTAATGGGGACAAACCTTCTCTGTACTATCTACCACATACATGTGTCCTGTCTTTGCATACGCTGTATCTTTTGCTGTCTGATCGGCTAGGGCGTTGCCCCGTCCAGTTTCATCTGTCACCTTTTTGTGTGCACTACACTTCGTGATAGCCATTGTTTTGGGCAATGCCAGGGCAGAAAGTAAGTTAGTTATAAGGGTCCCATGTTGAATACGTGTCCCATGTGAGGTGAGGAATCCTCGTTCTGCCCACAAGCGACCAAAATTGTGTGCTACGCCAAATGCATACTAGCTGTCAGTGTAAACATTCACATTAAGGGCCTGATTCTAACTTTGGAGGACGGTGTTAAACCGTCCCAAAAGTGGCGGATATACCACCTACCGTATTACGAGTCCATTATATCCTATGGAACTCGTAATACGGTAGGTGGTATATCCGCCACTTTTGGGACGGTTTAACACCGTCCTCCAAAGTTAGAATCAGGCCCTAAGTCCTTTACTTAACTCACAGGCTTGTGTTAGAGCTATTAATTCTGCGGCCTGAGCAGAGTTATGTGGTAGCTGTTGTAACTGCATAGGATGCAGAGGTTGTGCCATCGGGTAGCTTGATGCATGAGCCATCTACGTATAATATGCCATCAGGGTCTTTCAGTGGAGTGTCCTGCAAGTCCACTCTCCCTTTTGTTTCATCCTCCGTCCGGAGAATGCAGTCATGTATGTAATCATAAGAATCTTCAGTTTTTTCAGTAATTGGCAATAAAGTGGCAGGATTGAGCGTGTTGCACCTTTTTAATGTTATATGACTAGCTAAAAGTGTCAGTTCATAAGTAGTTAATTGTGCATTAGTAAGATGCTGTGTTTTGTTTTGTTTAATAGTGCGTCAACAGTGTATGGGACCAACAGGGTGAGGGGCGAATCCATGACTATCCCGGCCAACTGGTGCACTGCGACCGCTGCAGCGGCTACTGCCCGTAGACAACTCGGGAGTGCACGGGCCACTGGATCCAGTAGGGCCGAAAAATAAGCACAGGGGCGTTGTTTGCCGCCATGCTCTTGGGTTAACACTGATAGTGAACATCCATTTCTCTTGCTCACATATAACTGAAAATCTTTACGATAATCAGGCGTACCCAGTACAGGTGCTGTGCAGAGTGTATTTTTCAATTCATCAAAACCAAACTGAAAATCGTTATTCCATTCAATTGTTTCAGGACAATCTTTGTGGGTGAGATGCAAAAACGGTTTTATCAAAAGAGAATAATTAGGAATCCATTGACGACAGAAGGAGGTAATACCTATAAAGGCCCTAAACTCTCTCTCTGTCCTTGGAACTGGTATGTCTCGTATAGCTTGTATTCTCTCAGCCGTCAACGTACATCCCTCCTTAGACAGGAGGTGTCCTAGGTATATAACCTCCTGTCTACAATATTGCAATTTGGAGAGGGAGACCTTATGGTGATGGTGTGCAAGATGTTTCAATAAGGCTACAGTACCTGTTTTACAATTTTGTTCTGAAGTGGATGCTATTAAAAGGTCATCCACATATTGAACCAGCGTCGAGGAGCAAGGAAAAACAAGGGTATCTAATTGACCCTTGACGGCCTGGCTAAAAATGCTAGGTGATTCAGTATAGCCTTGTGGAGCGCGACAGAACCGGAAACTGCGACCACCCAGTGAAAACCCAAAGATGTGTCTGCTATCTGGATGAATGGGAATGCTAAAGAATGCATTCTTAAGATCGATAACAGAGAACCAAGTAGCGGAGGCAGGTATCATTGTTAATAATGTTGTAATGTCAGGAACAACAGGGAACTAGGGTATTACAATCTTATTGACCACCCGTATATCAATAACAAATCGGAGTCCTGGAGACGCGGTGCCATCAGACAATTTTTTATGAACAGGAAGGACAGGACTGTTACAATCATTACCACGCGTTTCTTCAATGACACCCAAATCAATCAACTGGGTCACAATATTTTTGAGTTGTTGTTCAATGTGTTGGGATAATTTGTATTGGGGAAGACGAGGCAATTTGGCATTGGCTTTCAACTGTATGACATACGGTGGTATGTCCAGACATCCAACATCGTCCTTATGTGTGGCCCATAAAATGTCTGGCAAATCTCGAAGTTCGGGTGGAAGTGGTTTTGACAAAAATTGTGACGGGGAAATATTTGGACCTAAAGTGACATGAACTCCATCCGGAGAGCAATAAATGGTGGCAAACAATTTCTTTAATAGGTCCAAACCCAATAAATTCTCACTACTGGCCGAAGTAAGAATGAGAGGGGAGCTAATGGTGTAAGGACCTATAGCAAAAGGCAGCGGCTGGGAGACGGGGTTAGCCACCGGAACACCAGAAAAAAACATAGAGACGTTAATATTGCCAGACAGAGGGACCCCTTGGACCTCTTCCTATTTAATAGAACTTTTGGTGGCCCCAGTATCTACCAAAAAATCATGTGAAGTACCGTCTAATTGTACCTCAACGTGAGGGCCATTCTGCCTAACAGGAATAGAAACTGGTCCCACCCCCCTCTGTCGAAGGCTGCCCTAGTCAAAGGAGGACCCCTGACCTTCATACGCATCATAGTCGTCATTAAAATATTGACGCTGGGATGAAGCATCAAAATAATTCGGGCGGGGGTACTGTGGGACCGTGAAGGGGCCTGCTGGCGGGGTCTGTCTGCAGGACCAGACCTACTGCGTGGTCTGTTGTCCTGTTGCAGTGGAGGCATGGGGCGGCCTGTGGAGTTGTCCTTATTGGGGCAGTCATTCTTCCAGTGGCCCTCCTGCTTGCAATAGGCACACTGATTGTAGGAGAGGGAAGAACGGGGAGGACGTTGGGACTGCCTTCTGTCATTGGGAGGTCCTTGTGACCTTGATCTGGACTGCTGTTGACGGGGCTGAGGGTAGGCCTGCTGAAGTAACACCTTCGTTTTCAACTCCTTCATTTTTTTTCTCGTTCTTTTCTTGTTCTTCTATCTCCCTGTTCTTATAATATTGGGCCATTGTCAGTATTCCAGTGGCAGTAGAGACTGGCTACGTACTTTCACACAATTTCAATTTTCCCTTTATGTCTGGTAATAAATTGTCCACGAATTTGTCAACAAAGAGTCTTATCCCCCCTTCAGTAGTCATGTCTTCGCTGTAATCAGAAAAGACACCCTCAAACCTTGTATAAAAGTCTGAAACACCCTCGTCCTTTTTCTGTTTACAGGTGGCCAATTTATCCCAATTCATCCTGTGTGGTGCAAGTATCGTCTTCATTAAATCCAAAATACGCAGTGGGAGAACCAATATAAGTGGGTCTGGTTTCGCTCTCCCAACCCTATCCCTTTCTGCTGCTTGCAATTGGTCCCACGTGCCCCCAAGTTCAGCATGTCGTGCCTCCGTACTTTTGACCATACTTCCTGAGGGACTACTGCTGCCATTAACATGTCAATATCGGACAACGTCATAGTACAGGATTCAAGAATTTGTTGCAGTTCTTTATAATATCTGCAGGATTCTTACCGGGGTGAGGTAAAGCGGCTTTTAGGGTATATGTTTCAGATCTTTTCCATGGGGTGTGTACCTACATTTGTTGAAAATGCCCTGCGGTAATAACTTGGCCAGCGTTATCCATCACCGGCTCTCGCCAAACCGGCGGAACCTCTCTCATGGGAAACATGGATGCCTTTACAGAAGGACTACACATCCACAGGCGGTCCCTATATGCGAGGAGAGTAACAACATAATCATGTAGACCAGAACCAAACGGCAGTCCAGTAGAGGCGCGTTTTCGGAGGCCCACCAGTCCCGCGGGAGCTGAGGAACCATCATCCTCATATTCTTGTATTATAATGTTGCACATAAGGGTAGCTGCATGTAACTGAACTAAACTATCCCATTGTTTCATAGTGTGGACAATGTCCCTGACCCCATAGTCATTCCAATTAGTCATCCACCTCCGTGTCATTTCTTCAATGACATCTTCCACTTGTGAATTAGAGAACAAGTGTCCGTGGAGGGTGCACTTTCGCGGGGTCATGGGACGGGGGTATGTGTGGTGTCTAAACAGGAGTCAGGGGTGGGCCAAACGGGGGCTAGTCGAGAGGTGTGTACAGTCGGCCGGGGTGTATCCTCTATAGGTCTGGTAACAGTAGGGGTGGTGGTGGGTGGCGGAGCACTCGCCTGAGATCCAACCGGGGGTGGCACAATAGGGTCACCTGGTGAAGGTTGAGGATCTAGTGTAGGATATATTGATGGAGTATATAACAGGGGTTTATCTAACATATCATTTAAAAGGAATCTTCCTCTTGTGGCTTATCCAATACTGTCCTGGAAGGGTAACACTTATCAGTTTGTAAGTGAAGCCTTCGGTCATGTTCTAAAATTTTCTGTTGAAGTTCAGCTACGTCAGAGTCATATACCTTTTCAGTCACCATCCTGGTCTTATGTCTCTGTAATTCTTTCTCTGCCTTCCTACGTCTTTGGTCTGCTTCTTTCTGCCAAGTCCGTAGTGAATCAAAAATCCCTGGTCTACTTTTTGTCACAAACAAACGTTCCTGTAAATAGTCTAATTTATCTTTATCAAATGTCCCATGAATAGGCCATTGTAAATCAGAACTACCTTTGGTTCTTTTTTTCCATATATCAGACCAGATAATCGGACCTATGCCATATATAACATATATATCATGATTCGGAGTCCCGGCCGGAAGGAGCGGGTCATGTTTCCTCCAGGTGGGAGTCCATACTGCAAAGACAACAACACAATTTCCTAAAACAACTGAACGCTGGCATTCTTCCAGTATTTTTTCAAAAAGAAAATTCTTACACCAGTGGTTTGAATACACCAAATGAGTGGCAAATATGCCCTTTGCTTCCCATATTCTTAAATGACAACTCTGTCTTACGACTGACGTCGATCTTTGCAAAGAGCGATAGAAACAGTACAATACTCGCTAACCTATTTTTAGACAGGAATCTTTCAACTCCCGTCCTTACCTGACACTTCTGTTATAGTCCGACAGTTGGGGACTCCAGTAGTTCACGGAAAACAGAGACCTGAATTCAGACAGCGCCAGGAGAAGTCGAGCCGGCTGGAAGACACACAGTGGAGATCCGCAGGTTCACGACAGAGAACGAAGCTCAGAATCCGGTGTGGGGCGCCTCCATTGGAAATCCAATCGTGAGTCCTCCGTCACCTGTTCTGTCCCCTGGATGCCTGACTCGGGTCCCTGTTCGGGGGCCAACTGAGGAACCAGGAAAGATAGAATCCCCACCCAGGGTCTCCTTCCCAGCGGTGGAGGGACACCCTAGTCCTCAGGGTCCGTTTAGCAGAGAGTACACAAATCAGGCAGAGTCACCAACTGGAGGAATAAAGAGAAGTTTATTACATGGATTATAGCTCAAGCTAATACAGAGTCCCAGGACAGTCAAGTGACTATCCTACGGAGGCTGCCCCTTCACTCCGGGGCACCCAACCTTATATACACACACAAAACTGCTTAGTCAGAGGACAACTCCACCCCTAGCGTATTCAAAGTCCTCTGCGGCCTTCAGAATATTTCAGGAATACACGTGTGGTGGGAGAAGGTGCAGATGCAGCTGGCAGGAGGTGGCAACGACCTCTATGAACCTGTTCTGGCAGTTACTGATTAAGCACAAACATTCTCGGAACTACGGTTAGAACAAGTAAATTACAACGATAAGCAGATTGCAGCCCAAGGCTGTGAACACAAGGCCAATCATCAAAGTTCAGGAGGTTTGTCGAGCACATGGCAACATAATAAAGATAAACAGATGCCTAGCAGCTATGGTGTATGATTAAGTTTATGTACATTTTCTCATGTGTCCTGCAGAATGCAGCACACACAGATGTGCCAAAAGGTCATTTTCAAATGATTGTTTATGTGCTGGAAGTGACACCTTCCTGCACATAAACAATAATTTCTGGCATTTTGCTCTTTCTATGCGTGCTGCAGAATGCAGCATGCATAGAAAAAGCAAAAAACGAGGAGGAATAAAAGTATTCCTCCTCGTAGCACCTTACCAGTGCCACCCCTGGGGTAGCATTAGATTTTGGCGCTGCCACAGGTTTCCGAAATCTCGTAAATCTGAGGCAGCCTCAAAATGTAATGGGTGTTGCTGTGGCACACCCACAGCAACACCCACTGCACGCCCCTCTGACGCAGAAAACTGTGTTGGAGAGGTCCAAATTTACAAGAGGCGTAACACCACAAAAAGTGGCCTTACACCTGCTTATAAATATGGAGCAGAGTATAGCGCCAATGGAGCACCACGTAAAGTGATGCTCCAGGGGCGCTAGGGTCACTAAAATATGCCCCTTATTTCTTAGCTACGTTTTTGACTCTTATCTCAAGCCTGATTTATATGTAGCAGTTCCTTTACAGTCCCACTATGGTTTATAAATACATAGATCCACAAGCAATACTTCCTCAGAACAGCATGCTCTAAGGAAGAGAATTGCGTCACTTAGAAGTTACTTAATAGAGTCACATGTCTCCAAATAAATAATCAGAACTAAATCAACAACAACATAAATAAAAAAATACCCACCTGTACTCCATCATGTAATATCATTAGAGTATATTTTTTCTTGTTACTGCTGCAAGTGCAGTGGCTTTTTGAGCTGTGTTTATTAATATTACTTAATATCCCAATGGTATGTGGTGACTTTAGATAACCCACAAATCTGTTGTTTCTTAAATTCATTTGATGGTTCTTTTTATGCATGTTTTCCTCTATTTTGTAACGTAGTCCTATTCTACTTCAAATTAATTTTAAAGATGTGGTTTGATTGTTTTAAGCCAAATGGCATGCCTCCTATTGTGATTTTGATGACAGGTTTATTAAGTCTAAAAATAACACAAAGAATATTCATATTTTTTCTGTTCTCCTAGGGGACCATAAGGTTAGCGATTCTGAAGGAACAGAACAAGTCAGGAAAGTGTCAAGAATTATAAGACATGAAGGTTATGTCGGTAAGGCAAAGCGGCACGACCACGACCTAGCCTTGCTCCTGCTGGACACTCCAGTTAACTACACGGATTATGTGGTCTCAGTGTGTCTCGCTGACCAGCAGTTTGCAGTGCGAGAACTTGCCTCCATCAAGTACTCCACAGTCAGCGGCTGGGGCCGGCTGCTCGAGGAAGGCGCCACTCCAGATATCCTCAGGAAAATAGATCTGCCTCGCGTGAGGACCAAGGAATGCATAGAGGAAAGTGGCTTAAATATTACAGCGAACATGTTCTGTGCCGGATTTATTGATGGGACAAAGGACTCCTGCCGAGGAGACAGTGGGGGGCCTCATATCACTAAGTATAAGGACACTTGGTACCTGACTGGCATAGTGAGCTGGGGGATGGGATGTGCTCGCAAAGGCTTGTATGGCGTTTATACAAGGTTATCTAGGTACACTGATTGGCTCTCAGAGAACATGAATGCATAAAAGTTTGTTCTTCTCTCATTTGTTAATGGTCAAAAATGGAAAATGAACTTTTACAAAAGTAACAGTTATTACGTAAAGCAGCCAATTTATCTATCTGAAATTTACAGAAAGCCATGAAAATGTATAATATCACCATGCCTAGGCTTTGGTAAGCACATTAAATTTAATAACGATATGTGAATATTTATAGATTTGTTTATTACTTTGGGCCACTGTGAAAAATGTCTCAGTAATATAGAGCAGAATGTTCTGAAGTAGACAAATGATGCGTGGTGTTAGTACAAAACTGTGTCCACACTCATATATCCATTCAACATGTCTCCCTTTCTCATTGAAGCAAGGCAAAGTTCTCTTTGCATCTCTTCCATGTGGTTAATGAGTGTAGATAGCAAACGTACCATTGACACTGACTGTGAGCCACGTAGACATCTTATCATTACTTTTCATTTGGCACCCAATTAAGAGAAATGATCAAACTATGAACATCAACGTGAGCTGGAAACTCTTGCCTAGAGCTTGATTCCAGTTCACATAAGAGCCTACAAACAGTTGCAGTCCAGTACGGGATTTGTAACATCCCCATAACATGGGAGGAGACCTCAAATGGCTTTTGTTTGCATTTTGGGTAAGTTGGTGTTTCACTAATGTATCTCCCGCTTTGCCATCTCCTTCAAAGAGTGGTAGACATTTACAGCTTCAGAGCAAGAGCATTTTGAATGGAGAAATATTTTGTTTTACAATTTAAATATTTTTTAAAGTAAATAATACATTCTCACTTTTAAACCTGCCACAGTCAATCACAGCTTATCTGCAAATATTTTTAGAACCCAATTTAAAATGGAACTAGGTGGGCGCCTGCTTTCCTCTAGCAGCAAGGCCTTCATTGAGCTGATAGGCTACTAGTTGGTCCAGTATGGCAGAGGTCATCAAACATTTTTTGAACTGAGCCTCCTAAGAAAATCTTTTGAATTCAGGGCCTCCCTCGAAAACATTATGGCAATGATTGGGGGGGGTACAGAAGGGCATGGCTGAACACAAGGAGCGAGCATTACGAGATCATTTCAGGTGTGCTTTTGTGTAGCTCATAACCCACACTAATGGCCTGATTTAGATTTTGGCAGAGGGGTTACTCCGTCGCAAAGGGGATGAATAGCCCGCCTGCCGTAACCTAAATCCCACAGACAACAATGGGATTTAGATTTCGGTGGAAGCAATATCCTTCACTGTTGTGACGAAGTAACCCCTTCTGCCAAAATGTAAATAAGTCCCTAAGTGTGAGACATATAAGAGAGCAAATGCATCATACAAAAACAGAATAGACCAAAACAATACTTTTCACAATTGGGTGCAGTGGGCCCCTTGCACTACCTGGCCCAATTTGAGTGCGTCTACTGGACTAGTGATAGCTACAGCCCTTAGAAGCAGGTTATCTCATCTTCTTTTTGCACTCCTTCATCACCATGCCTGACCATCATTTCAAACTTAAAAACGGCTATCTGTCCCTTTAACAAAATGAGTTCCTGCATGTTCCCACCCCGCCTTTTGCAGCAGGGGTGCCCTCTGCCATATTGCTAGCAAAGAAAATGAGTCTCCATGTGCCCTTTCTGAAGTAAGACATTTATAATTGTGATGCAGTGGGCTCTCCAGGCCACTGGGCATCAGTGCAACTTCACCTGCTTCACTAATGATAGGTATTGAAGAAGGCCGTCTCTGCAACCCTTTGTCAACAACATGAACACCTACCTCACACCATACCTCTCCCTTCCATCTCTCTGATGCCCAAACCAAGGTATCTCCACTGCTTCATTGTTTCCATCCCTTGGGCCATTCCTCCGCAGTCCAGAGCAAAACTGGCACAGCAAGGACGCCCTGGTCCCCTAATGCAAGTAAGGAAGGATGGCAAAACAGCCATAATTCTGCAGTTACAGCACCAGTGATACCTACAGGTATGCAAAGTAGGCTGTTTGTTCTGACCATTTCACGGGGACAACACTCCTTGGCCTGATGCCCAAAACAGGCTTTCTGCTGCTTTGTGTTTAAAATAAATCTTGCCCCTCCATCCCTCCTCCTTAACCCCTCTGCTTAGGTCCTGTTCAATGCGCACCAAGGGTGACTTGGCACTAATGCTAGCAAGAAAAATGGCTCCCACGCCCTTTTCCACACCATTGTCACAGAAACTGCTGCACTAATGGTAGTGAATTTAAGAAATAAAGAACCCAATATATCACTTTCTTCCCCTGGGGCATTTCTCCCAGGAAGCTGTCTCTGTTCATTTGTAAACAAAAAATGAGCACCCTCATAGTGCCTGGAACTTCTGAGCCATCACTTTGGTGCTATCTTTGGATTGTCCTCCTTTCTTACTCTCCCGGGCCAGTCTTCTGTGTCCACAGGATCAGGGCTCTGCATCTGAATGCGACCCTGCTTTCCTCCTCCATGCCTCCACCTTGACTCACCTTTTTGCAAAAACAACCTGCCATGAACAATTACTTCTGACCTTGAGGTGCCTCTGTGTGAAAGTGAAGGATCAGGGTAGATGGGGTGGTTGTGCAGGGGTGAACATTTCCTGTTATTTGAAACTGAGAGGAGGGGTAGGGAGCTAAAAAAGAAACATGCTTTCTTATCTGGGTGCTCTCTACCTCAAGGAAATTTAAATGTGTACAACAGGTTTAACACCAGGCTTTACTTTAATTCACTGATGGAGTCACTTGAAGCTTAATAGTGACAGATATTTATTCTATTTGAGTGGCTGTATCAGTGGAAATCTGGACTGTGTCCTTTTAATGGACACTTACAGAAATGTTTGCACGAGACCGTCTGATTACTGATTATTAAAATGTATATTTTTAAGACACTGGAAAGACATTTTCAGCAGCCTATTACAGTTTTCAAATAAATTAACATTTGTGTATTATTATATTTTCATATAAAAGTGTCCTAGTGAAAGAACTTAGAAGAACACTCATTCTCAGACTTCTCAGACTTACTCACACTCTTGCTTAAGAGGATGATACTTTACTCTTAATGAGTTTGATAGTTTTACTTGCTAGACTGATTCTCAGTTGCTTGTTTCGTTTTGCAATCTAATTATTACATTGATTGATACTCTCAGACTCAGATGTTTTTTGAGCTTTGAATGCTCTTCTGTGAGAAACTTTTCAGGATTTACTCAACTTCTATGCGCTTTCCCGATTTAGAAATATGGAATAAGGATCAGATTATTGGGCATGCTTTATGCAATGTGTTGTAATTTATGCTTGATTGATGAAGAAAACAAATGATGAACTAATGATTAGTGAAACCTTAAAAATGTAACTACTACTCTCATTATTGACTACTTACAAATAGTTACTGATTAATGTAAAAAGTATTGATTTAAGATCTGAAGATTCCTTACCTATGCTCATTTCCTGAGGTCCCTTCTGGGTATCTTAAGAGCCGCAGACACCTATAAATTTAGGGCACATTTGTGCTTTCGCAAAAAGTTGGTAGCAGAGTTATGGTTTAGAGTGAAGAAGGGAAGAAGCTGCAATAATTAAAAGTGCCCCAAAATTTAGATAAAGCCCAATTGCCTCAAACCCAGTTGTGAAGACTGATAGAGTGTGGTTTCTGAAGTGATTGCAAATTGTGGTTGAAGAACTGGTGAAATCAATCGGTGTGAGTATCAATAGGGTGATGCATCAAAATTGTGATGAACTTTGAATGTGATTTATAGTGAACATTTTCTGATGTTCTGAAGTGCATTGTTATTTGCATATATATTATATGTGCTTTGTCGAAGAGAATAAGAGGTTATAAGACTAAGAAATAGTCTAAGATGCCAGGATGGGTATATAAGAGATAAAGGTATTCTTGCCTTCTAAGAGAAGTGTATGTCGTTGACTATACAATAGATAGGAACGTAATAATTATTGTAGTTGTACAACTTTTTCATTAGTGATTGTAAAATCTGATGCAAAAAGGTGACACAACACTAATTAGATGATTTTCCTGCAGGTTAAGAACTCATCATTGTGATTGGAAAATACTTTTTGATTGAGCATCTGAAGGTGCAAAACCTAATTCCAATTTTTGATTGCACTATTGTTTTTTCTTTAGAAGAAGCAGACAAAGATTGATGTTATTTTATGTTTAGTTGTTAGTTTGTCTTTTGCTTCATATGAGAGAAAGTTGTGAAAGAAGGTGAGCCTCTGCAAGAGCGAGTTGTTGCATCATATTGTGCTGCACTAGTATTGGTCGGTTAGTGTAACGCCGCCCTGTGATTAGTTGAATCTCGGCAAACGTTGCAAAATCATTGGTTGGTTGAATTATGGAACTGTATCGTGATTTGATAAAAAAAGAGTTCTGAGGTCTGACATATACCGAACAATTTCAGAACGATTGAGACGCCCCAAACATTAATTGTCAATTTGTTGAAATTAATTTGAAGTCATTATATTTTGTAAATTTTGTGGAGGCCAATGAGGGGTGATGTAATGGTTCCAGTAAGGGAGGGTGAGGGAGCCCCTCCTGCGGGTACGCCAGCAAACCATATGATGGTTGAAGAAGGGTTACTGTGGTCAGGTAACGGCCATACCAGTAAAGGAACCTTCTTTCCTGCAGTCTGGCTCCTACCCCTTTAAGATGCACGCTTCTGAAGTCAAGGAGGCATGGCTTGGCATTGATGAGCCAAACAAAGAGATACCAGAAAGCCCAGAGAGGTTGTCACTGTTGCTAGAGGAGGAGTTACGACAGATCGACACAGAGACTACAGAAGACACCAAGGACCCAGAGACTCCGACATTACCTGAGGCCAGAAAAAAAAGATGTGACCCCAGAAGGAGGAACATTATGGCTCAGAGGTGGAGCAGAAGCCGTCCAGTTGCTTGCAGGAGATGCCTCAGCAGGAGAGGATCCCCGTCAGCAGGTTTATTGTCCAAGCCATGTTCCAGGAGGAGCGTGGCTCACGCAGGTGTGTGGCAGGTGTAAACCCTGGGGAAGGCAGACATGCCTAAAGATGGGAAACTGACTGGGCAGAACCAGGACTACTTTTGATCACAAGGATGGTTTTTCATTTTAATTTGCAAAACACATTCTTTTGGTTTTTCCTTTCGCTTGCTTTTCCCTGCTGTGTAGTTTCAGGGCTTGGAGACGCAATGCTTTAGGAACATCTAGGATTTCGACACACTACCCAAACTCCACAATACTGAGAGCACTATACACAGAAAGATCTTAAAAAAGGGTCACTGGACACTAAAAGCATGGGGTAGACGGTGGTACAACCACCCCTCCTTATAAGAGATGGATACACTTACCTGCATATGTTTCCTTTTCTCTGAGGGACCGGCAGTGTGTTGTCCTTCCATTGGGAGCTGGAACTAGTGAAAGAAGAAGGCAAGTTATTCCCCAAAACCTGTTTTGTCTTCTTACTATGACCACTAAATAAAGTGACTACATGTCAACAACTAAACCCTGACTCCTTACTGTAGCCTAAAGCTTACAACTGGTGGAGAATGCGGGCACAGCACTAAATCGGATACAAGATGGAAAATGCACACTAAATATACGAAGGCCAGACGGAATTAGAATGGGGCCTCGAGAAGCATATGACACAGTCTGAGATAAACCCTACAGTCTTCACCAGTGCCATTCCTGCACAAAGGGAGAACCTAACCAAGATGTCTGAAGGTCAGGTCCAGTTGTTTTCCGGACTAGCCCAAGGCAAGGGATTGATAGCCCCAGGTCCTATGATACAGTTATCAAAGTAAACCATGGGAGAAGACCCCATTGTGTTTTTCTTTAACTTTGAGCAGGCTGTCTGGGCTAGCTCATGGCTGGTAGAGAAGTGGCACTTCTGTCTCGCTCCCTCATTGACCAATGATGAACAAGCTGCTTATCAGGTAGCCTACACAGACAGAACCTCTACGTATGTGTACATCAAGAAAGTAGTATTGGACCGACTCGGGATAGATGCTGAAAGCTGCAGGTTGAAATTCAGGAAAGAAAGTGGTCTCCTGGGACATACACCAAAGACACTTTTATTTAAATAAAACATGCATCCGACAGATGGTTAAAACCATCAGGCTCAACCAGGGAGGAAATAAGAATACCTGTAACAGTATTTTGAGGCCTTACCTTATCCCACCCAAAAACTGCTAAAACAACTTCCAAGTTTGTCAGGAAATAGGCCATTGAGACGGCCACTAAATTTTCCAGAGCACACACTCGTAGAATGCCTCGTGACTATGAAAAAAATAGTAAAAACACTTCGCAGTTGGTATGCAAGCACGGGAAGAACCCCCCAGAATTGCTCCGGAAGCCATTATAACCAGAATCTCACAGCCAGATGTTAATATGAATACAGGATCCCAGTGCTTTGAGTCCAGGGAATGGGGTCACATCACCTGTTTCTGTAAGAAGAGAGGGAAAAGACAGGAGGAGGAACTTATGGATATAACTTACGCTCCCCGGTCTGTTCTGTACACTCAAGAGATGGAG